>NC_080788.1:80769667-81111667 GCF_028018385.1 Neofelis nebulosa
AGAAATGACACAATTTTAGTCCTTATAAATTCATAGTTTCTGCAAAAGTCTAATTTTTCATAAGTGAAAATTCATGGAGTGAAAATGGAATCATTTCACGCAGTTCTTTGGCCCTAAGCACTTGCACTGAATAGCTCTTTATTCCCCCATTTTTGTCAATATCAAAGTCTGCAGATGGATAGGTCACACCTGAACACCCTGAGCAGAGAATTTGTAATTAGGTTTTAATATTAAAAACTTTAGATTTGATTTCCCTATTCCTTTCAGGTCCTTCTGATGTTCTCCATCCCTTTAGATTTTTATCTCCAGTTAGCTCTTACCTCTTCTCTTAATGGCAGTCCACTTCTCTGATCTCAGCTTTATTCAGCTCCCTCCCCTCGCTCCCTCTCAAACTCCCCTTCAAATTGCCAGTGCTAACATTTTCCTTCTGTTACTGTTTTGTTTTCCTCTTGATTATCCTTTTTTCCTAATCCACTTATGAATTTGTTCTTGCTCTTTGTCAATGATACTTTTTAGGACAGCAGTCATTTAAAGAGCTGCATTCATTTATTAGTCACATATTTATTGAGAATGCATGCAAAGTATTCTGGGAGATCACAAAGATGCTTTTCATATGATCACTGCTCTTAATACCAGCCAATGCTCATGCAGTACCAATGATGTATCAGACATTGATCTCTGTGCTTTACATATATTACCTCATTTGGCCTTCCCAACATGCACTATGTTTTAATATGTAGGTTTTATTATTTTCAGGTAGAGTGAGGCTAACACACCAGGAGATGACTGCCACTGATAGTTCCCAAGAAGGGGGACATGCCATGCTATCCAGGGCCACAAAAGGAAGCACCAGAATCAATTAGGAGGCAAAGGGAGTGGACAGAAAATGTGAACGAAAGGTTTCTATTGGAAGAAAAAAGCAAGGCAGAGCAAGCAAGCTTAAGATTCTCTAGTATGAATGATTTCAGGGGGCTTCAGGGTGTAAGAGCTGTTTCCAATTTTCCTGGTGCCTAGTCCTAGGGAGATTGAGGCAGGAGCATATTGACCTGGAGTGTAAAAGCCTGATACGGGAGGTAGTGGCTTTGGATTGGTTACTCTGAATATGAAACATGTGCTCACTGGCTAGTCATGTACCTTCTCTAAGAACAGGCTAGCCCTAGTAGGGGCAGGCAAGTCTTGCAAGATCAGGAATTTCACAGATATTAAAGTATCAGAATTAAAAAGACATGCTTAATACACTCTAGATACTGGGTGTCTGAGACAGCCAAATAGTTATTAAGTGGTTGAGTCCAGATTCAGACCCAGTAGGTCTGCCTCCAGAGTTCACATTCTTAATACTATTCCCCATCATTTCACCAAGGTAGTTGGATTTTTGTAGGGGAAATGAAAAATATACAATATATATGTGATGCCATCTAATGTTGTAAAAGAACTAAAAAGGGGCTTCAGAATTCAGAGGAAGATGTCAATCAGAGTAGAGTACAAGCACAAGTTCAGGAAAGAAGCAACAGTTGAATGTGTGTTTGAAGGAGAGCAAAGATGCCCAAAGAAATGAAGAGGTCATCCCAGGCAAATGAAATTGTTTTAAAAAAAGTGTGAATATCTGAAACCAATTAATGTGTTTGGGGAGTTGCAAACCACCAGTGTGGCAAAAGTGTAAGCAAAACCTGTGTACAGAGGACTGAAAGAAATAATACTGGGAAAGTTATTTGAGATCACCAGTAAGAAAATCATGAATAAAATAATAGGGAACTTGGACTTAATTCAGGACAAAAATGAGAAACAGTAAGAAGTATTATATACATTTATATATGTAATATGTACACATATAATACATATATATATATATATGTAGAGAGAGAGAGAAATTGAAGGTCTTTGAGCAGGAGAGTTACATGATCACACCTACATTTCAGAGGTTAACTGGCTTCTGTGGAATTAGAATTGGAAAGAGAAACAAAGGGGGATAAATTAATTAGGACACTATAGAAATAACGTAAGTGAAATTTAAGAATAAATCAGAGAGATTTAGGGAATTGATTCCAAACCCATTATAGAGAGAGTTGAAAGCACCTTGTTACCAGTATTTAAATACTTGAAACTATGTCACATAAGGAGTGGCAGCTGGGAATGTTACCATGCAGAAGAGAAAGCCCAAGGGACAGACTCTCTTGGTTGCTGCCCTGGCCAAACCCTAGAGGTGCTCTGGGCTGCAAGGGGTGAGAGAAGGAAGATGCAGACAGCGCTCAGCAAGGCTTGTATTTTGGTTCAGCTCAGAGACTGATAATAGGAAGCACAGAGGTATCTCAGCTCCACTATGGCTCAGAACAGCACTGTCAGTGGAATAAAAGGGAGTAATTTATACTAAAATAATGTATTTCAACATGTAAATGCTCAGGCAAGGCTGATCCAGAAAACCTGATGATCTAGACAGATGCCTGCACCCACTGATAATGAATACATTGGGATTTAAGAGAACTAAAGTCAGAAACCCTGCGATACAAGAAATTCAGGAAGATAAAAGAATGTTGATATAAATGGTCACTAAAATAGAAATAAGTCCTAAGAGACCAGACTTATTTGTCTATAAGAAAAAGAGGGAAATAATCTTAATTGAAATAAGGATAACATGCCAAGACAAATTACAGACTTTGGAAACAGAGAAAATGATGAAGTATGATATTAGCACAAACGAGCTGGGCCTTATTTATAAGTGCAATGTCAAAATAATTCCCAATGTTATGACGGGATAGTGACAAAGTATCTCTGAAAACATATCTCCTGCCTTGAATTCCTCCACATGTTGAGGATCACGATCAATCTCTGGCACTTAGAAAGACCCAGGAGACCATATCCTTTGATATGCTATGGGGGATGGAGGTGTACTGCAAAAAGAAGCAACTAATAAAAGAAACCACAGAAAAACTATGACAGACACAGAATCTATGTACACTGGCAAAAACAGGCAACCCCTAAAATTAATGAATACTTTCAACATGTAAGTTTTTTAATCTAGATTTCTTATTATTGTTATTCAAAAAATTGTTCATGTATACAATGGCAATAATATGAAATATAAAAAGAATCTTTACTAAAAAAATTCAATGAGATCCCTGTATCTTGTGTATCTTTGCTATTTAATAATATTTAAATCTAAGTCTGTTAAAAAGAGTCTCAGGTTTCCTTTGTCATATATTTACATGTGGCAGTGATGGGTGGCATGTTATATTGGTCACTCAATTATAGTAAGTGGTATTGTTTTGTGGATGTGATTTTCTGAAATGGTAAACAATGCTCAGACAATGTAGTGCAATATCCCCTTGATTTAACAGTATTACATTCCTGGAAATTTTAGTTTAAAACTATGAAGAAGGAAACTCTGTTGTGATATAGAAAATTATTTTCTAGACTCAAATAATTGTAAACCAGTTTTCCTCTACACCAATGTTGATGGGACATTTGAAAATCATGTACCATAATTCTCTATTGTGCAAACCTGACATATGCATCATGGGACATCCAGCATCTCTACCCACTCATCCCCTCTAAGTAACAGCATCATCCTCCAATTCCTATGAAAAAATAAAAATAATCACATAATTTAAAAATTCTCCCTGTAAAGAACTACTGATTTAAGTAATGGAGCTCAGGGTAAGGAGATCTCTGGCCATAACACATATTCAAGCATATGATAAAACCTCTTAGAGAAATGATAAGCAGAATTCAAGCAATGGGTGGATGGTTGAATGAGAACAATGTTGAAGAATCAAATGCTTACAGACCCAAAGCAGGTATGAGAAATGTGTAAATTGGGTCGGGAGAGAAAAACAATAGAGAGTCATGTGGTCTCTGTGATCAGTTGTCTTAGCGCTGTTTATTGAAAGAATATTCTCTACCCGTTGAATCATCTTGGCACCAAGTCAAAAATTAAGTGTCCGTAAAGGTGAGGGTTTATTTCTGGACTACCAATTCTATTCCATTGATTATGTGTCTATCCTTATGCCAGTACCATACAGTCTTAATTACTGTACATTGGTAGTAAGTTTTGAAAGGTGAATTCAGTAAATATGAATCCAGTAAATGTGAATCCTCCAACTTTGTTCTCCTTTATCAAGACTATTTGCTTATTCTAGATCCCTTGAATTTTCATATGAATTTTAGGATCAGCTTGTCAATTTCTGCAAAGATAGATTTTGATGGTTATTGCACTGAGTTTGTAGAACAATTTTAGAATACTGTTATTTTCACAATATTGTCTTCTGATCCATATACATGGAACATCTTTCCATTCATTTGGTTTCTTAAACTTCTTTCAACAATGTTTTATAGTTTTAAAAACATAACTTTTGTACTTCTTTTGTTAAATTCATTCCTAAGTATTTTATTCTTTCAATACCCTAGCTAGGTCTGCTTAGTTTTCAAATATATATCTTAAATATTATTTATCTTCTACTCATCATTTATTAACCTGGTTCAATCAAAACAGTTGCCTCACTCTTTTGGTACTTTGTGTCTTCTGTTATCTTTTGGATCTTTCATAATTTAAATCTTCAAAGAAAACACACCTGGTAAACATTGCCCTACTACTTCAGAGATGATTTTGTTAATCCACACCATTATGACACATTCATGGATACAGTCTAGACTGATATTTATCTTGTTACTGTTTAGTACTCAGGAAACTTTACTTCTCAAATTAAATCATAAGGTTCAATATTTCAACTCTACAGCCTTCAGAAAGTCCCAACAGGGCCCTATGACAAATAAATGATTCAAGAAATGTTTTTCATTTGCCCTTCTTTTTCACAGAGAAGTAATTCTGCATAATGTTCAGTGATGAACTTACATCTGAGTCTCGATTTTTCCATCTGTAAAATAGGAGTAAAAATGTCTAACATGATGAATTATCATAAAGATTAGAAATAGCTGAGAAAAGGGGGACTCGGGTTGCTCAGTCAGTTAAGTGTCTGACTCTTGATACTGGCTTAGGACAGGATCTCATGGTTCATGAGACTGAACCCCACATGAGGCTCTGCACTGATAGCGTTGAGCCTGCTTGAGATTCTCTTTCTCTCTCTGTGTCTTCCCCACATGCACGTGCACACTCTCTCTTAAAATAAATAAATAAACTTAAAAAAAAGAGAAATAGCCAAGTACAACATATAGCCCATGGCAAGCATTCAGTATGTAACATGTACTTTCATTATTGAAAAAAGGAATGTGACAATTGAAAAATTAAGCTTAAGAGTTTTGTTTCAGAAATAAAGTAAAAAGGGGAATGGAACTTTTAGACAGTTATAAAAGTCATGTAAGATTCTAATTATTTTATTAAATGTTTTATCTAAGGCTCCTATAAGCGCCATATTATCCTCAGAACTCTCACCATTTATTTCAGGGAGAATATATATCAACAAACAGAAAATGTCACACACACACACACACACACACACAAACACACACAAACATACACACACCCACTCCCAATCTTATTGTTTATTGTGTGAAATTTCTGGCATCTTAGGAAAAACAGATAGGTGAACAACATCAAGATTCAGTGTATTGAAAGTCAATATTTAATGTCAAATACAGGAAGTTTAAAGACCTCTACTCTAAGTCATTGCTTCAGTTTGAAATTAAGTGGAAAACCTTGGAAGCTACTTTTACTGTTACAAGTTTCATATTTTGTATCAGTTAACCAGAGGAAAATAAGGCCAAGTGTTATATGTTGCTTGATTTTTCTTCCTTCACAAGCTACTGAAATAATTCTCTTTCTAAAAGTTTGTTTTTTAGGGGCACCTTGGTGACCTAGTTGGTAAAGCATCTAACTTCAACTGAGGTCATGATCTCACAGTTTGTGAGTTCAAGCCCCGCTTCGGGCTCTGTGCTGACCTTGCAAAGCTTATGTGGGATTCTCTCTCTGTCCCTCCCTCTCTCTCTCTTTCTCTCTCTATCTCTCTGCCCTTTGTGGGATTTTCTCCCTCATTTTCTGCCCCTCGCTCACTTGTGCCCCTGTCTCTCTCAAAAATAAAAAAAAAAAAAACATTAAAAATAAAAGCTCAATTAATCAATATGTTTAACCAAAGAAATGATATGATTAGGTAAAAAGTAATATTTTAACTTCTTTGGCTTCATGAAAGCACAGATTCCTTTACTACAGCCATCTTTGATGGAGAAATATTTATTTTAAATAAAAATATTATATTCTAAATATAGCAAGTCAACAGATGTATCAGGGTGAATTAAAAAGTTGCACATTCTTGGGCTTCCCCCTTGGCAGTTATATTTTGGCTTTGCCCTCCGTGGGTGATGGAATAACTTTCAGTCTTTACAGAGATTAAAAAAAACCCACAAAAGTCTGTAAGGTTATTTCATATGTAGTGAGGAAATTTTGTGTATCATCAGAGTCTAGCCAGGAAATAGAAACCAATTGAGTAGTTAAAGAGACTTTAATGCAGAAAATTGATTCCATAGGCAATGAAAGAGCCAAGACACCAAACAGGGAACACTGGAGCATTCCAAAGATTAACAACAGCAGGAAGCCAGCCCCATCCACCACCCACCACCAAAGGCATAAAGGGCAAAGGCGGTGTTCACAGCACTAGTAAAGGCTGGAGACATAGCTGGCCTCCCTGCCAAGAGCTGGATTCATGAAGCTGCTGGCAGAGAAGGAAGAAGAGATACCCTGGCTTATTCCTCCTCACATACCCCTCCACAGTTCAATCTGAAGTCACTAAGCATGGCAACCACAGCTGTAGAAATTAGAGGAAAGGGATGGAGGGATGGGAAGGCAAACAAGGTCCAGGATATACATATCATGTAACTGTCTTCTTGCACACATCATGTAATTGGTGGGCAAGGTGGGAGGGAGAAAGGGAAGAGGCTGGTGGTGAAGAAAAGAACATGGAATGAGTCTGACCATTTGCATGATAGAGGATATGAATTGGACCCATGTTTCAGTTATTTTTTTACAAGTAAACAATCAACATGTTTGGGACTGAGATGAACTATTCTGCCTCTTGATTTTGCATTACATCATCAGTGCCATTATACTCTTACTTTTAGGTAGACCCCTGGTGGCAGGGGCACAATCTATACCCTGTGTCACACAAACTTTTGGTTTCCCAGCATGATATCCCAATGTTCGAGTAGTTTGCACACACACACACACACACACACACATTTTAACTGACAGAAACAATAGATAGTAAGATGTGATGGCTATGGGAATCAGCTATGCTAATTTTGAAACATAAATTGCAATCCCAATGTTCTAGGAGTGAGTAAAATTCAACCTTGTTCATCAAGAAACTTTTAATATAATGAAAAATTTTATGACTCAATGGAAGACCTATTACGGTGATGTCAGATTTTACCTCTTAAGTTATTTGGTCGAAAGGGTACACTGGGATGACTGGGTGGCTTAGTTGGTTAAGCACCCGACTCTTTGATTTTGACTCAGGTCATGATCTCACGGTTCATGAGTTCGAGCCTCATATTGGGCTGTGCGCTGACAGCATAGAGCCTGCTTGGGATTCTCACTCTCTCCCTCTCTCTCTGCCTCTCCCCCCTCAATATAAATAAATAAACATTTTTTAAAAGGCTACACCTCAGCTACTGACAGACTTGCTAAAGCCAACAGAAACAGGTTGGGCAGGTGGAGGAGCGTGACCGTAGCAAACCATGGATGAAGAGACCATTAGGGCCTCTGGGTAATGCCACCTGGTTCCTAGCTCCTGAAGTTAGGGACTGACTCCTGTTTGGTGTGCAAAACCATTAAGGATATATTATTACCCTTCATCTGATCTTGGCAAGAGAATTTATGGTGATTAAAAAGAGAAAAGACAAACTGATTAAGCTGCATCTGGGTTAACTTCCCCTAAACAGTGAATTGGCAGACAGCCTGGAAACAATATAAATTCTGGTTCTTTAAAATTACAATCACAGCTTACCTTTTTTCTACCTAACTGGCTACTCAGAAATAAAATTTTGATGGTTGTATGGCTTATGTAAAAAGGCAATATATAGTAAACTTGCACAGAAATTCCCATAGATGGGAGTGGAGGTAACCACGGGGAAGACAGGTAGCCGGAAGAAACAGCTACAGCAAGTGCTAACCCTGTCCAGAGTTCCCACATAGTCCTCAAACGAGGTTCCGTTAAAAGTTCGAGAAAAAAAGCCTTGCCAAGAAACCCTTTTTTGGGGAAAGGTAAGTACAGGAGTTTATTTGCGTATTAAATAATCATACATTTTACAGTATAGCCTTCATTGGCTAAAGACTAGCACATTTGTGTAAACATTTCTCCCTCCAATTCAAAACTCAGAACTCAGAAAACATTTTGTAAGACCATAACACTAAAATATTTTCTCTGTCAACTTTGAAAAAAGCCAAAAGAATAACATCATGGTGTGTTTGGCCACAAAAGTGTTTTGGTTAATGGCCTTTAGATAGGACCTAAAGGTTAAGCAAGAAAAAAAGAAAGGCGCCTGGGTGGCTCACTCAGTTAAGTGACTTCAGCTCAGGTCATGATCTCATGGTTCTTGAGTTTGAGCCCCACGTCGGGCTCTGTGCTGACAGTTCAGAGCCTGGAGCCTGCTTCAGATTCTGTGTCTCCCACTCTATCTCTCTCAACATTAAGAAACATTAAAAAACATTTTTAATAAAAAAAAAAAGAGAGAAAGAGAAAGAGGAAGAGGAAAGAAGAGAAGAGAAAACAGAAAAGAAAAGAAAAGAAAAGAAAAAAGAAAAGGAAAGGAAAGAAGAGAAAAGAAGAGAAAAAAAGAAAAGTCAAAATTGACTGTAAGTGTTTCACCTCAATAGGTCCAGTAGTGGGGCACCTGAGTAGCTCATTTGATTAAGCATCTGACTCCTGACTTCAGGTCATGACATCACGGTTTGTGCGTTCGAGCCCTGCATCAGACTCTGTGCTGATGATCTGAAGCCAGCTTGGGATTCTCTTCTCTCTCTCTCTCTGCCCCTCCCCCACTGCTGTGTGTGCATGAATGTTCTCTCTGTCTCTCTCTGTCTCTGTCTCTCTCTTTCTCTCTCTCACAAAAATAAATACATAAACATTTAAAGGTCAAGTAGTTTGGGACCATGTGAGACAGGAAAGTTGGGGAGAAGGTCTTATAAGAAGAAAGTAAGAGGAGTTTATTTTGTATATGCAAGTAAAGATGTCCAATACATACTTAGAAATACAAGATTGGCTCTCTCTTTCCCATGCCAACTCAGAGAAAAAGCAACTGCTTCAGGACAAAGAAGAATATCTTCTTCCCAGTCAGTAGCTTCCAGAAACTCACTGAAATGGATGAACAAAACGTTCAAATCTTTGCTAAGAAATGTATGGCCACAGAAGTTGCTGCTCGTGCTCTGAGTGAAGAGTGGAAAGGGTGTGTGGCCTGAAACGGTGGTGGGAACAACAAACACGGTTTCCCTATGACCCAGTATGTCTTGACCCATGTCTATATTCCTTGCTACTTGTGATAGACCAAGGAGAACTGAAGAAGGAAGGTGCAAATCTGTTTAGGGCTGCATTGTGGATGTTAATGTGTGTTCTTAACTTGGTTTTTATAAAGAATGGAGAGAGAAATATCACTGGAATGACCATGCCTCACTGCCTGGGCCCAAAAGAGCTGGCAGAATCTGCAAGTTTTATTTCAATCTCTCTAAAAAGAGGATGTCCACCAATATGCTGTGTGAAAGTCCCTATACAAAGAAGGTAAGAAACCCAGAACAGCAGTGTCCAAGATTCATGTCCTCTTATCCCATGTATTCTAGAACACAAAACATTGGTATATTGCTCTGAAGAAAGAGCTTACTAAGAAAAATAAGGAAGGAGACCCTGGGTGACTCCGTTGATTGAGCGATGGAGTGTCTGAGTCTTGTTTTCAGCTCAGGTCATGATCCCAGGGTTGTGGGATTGAGCCCCGAGTTGGACTCTGCTGTGAATGTTGAGTTTCTTAAGATTCTTTCTCTCTTCCTCTGCCCCTCTCCCCCACTCACACTCTCTCTAAAATAAGGAAGGAAGGAAGGAAGGAAGGAAGGAAGGAAGGAAGGAAGGAAGGAAGGAAGGAAGGAAGGAAAAAGAAAAATAAGGAAGAGGATACAGATTCTGTTAAACTTTAAACCAAGACACTGGGAGACAAAAGAGAAATGCCAGCAGCATTTCCAAGAGACAGAGGCCATCCTCTCTGAGAACTTCTATCCTTAGAGTATCATATAAATAAGATCAGATGTTTTTTTAAAAAGAGAACTATATAGGGGCACCTGGGTGGCTCAGTTGGTTAAGTGTCCGGCTTCGGCTCAGGTCTCACAGTTCGTGAGCTCGAGGCCCTCGTCAGCCTCTGCGCTGACAGCTCAAAGCCTGGAGCCTGCTTCAGATTCTGTTTTTCATCTCTCTCTTCCCCTTCCCCACTCATGCTCTCTCTTTCTCTCTCTCAAAAATAAATAAACATTAATTTTTTTTTAATATATGGGATTGAAGCTTGGATGAAAGTCAGGGGTGGAATTGTAAATTTTTCACAAACACAGATACCATAAATAAAAAGAAATGAGAAACAATGGGGGGAAAGGTTTGTAGCACATGTAAGAGACAGAAGATTGGTTTTCAGTAAACTTCTACCAATTAAGAAAAAGGTAGATTGTGAACAAGAACTTCACAGAGGAAAACAGAAATGACCAATAAGGAATAACAAGGAAAGATGCTCAGTCCAGTAATAGCCAAGGGAATAGATGTTAAAAGCATAATATATATCATTTATACCCTCCAGGAAATTAGCAAAACAAAAATTATTTTCAATGTTAATACTTTTTGTCAAAGTATTGTATAAACAAGTTTAAGTGGCCACACATCTCACATGCCAGGTTTGCTCGAGTGGCATTTTCTGGGGGAATACTCAAGGGGGAAGGAAAAGTAGCAAGTGCTGCAGAGTACCACATCACAGTACAGCACTGCCCAACTCAGATCCTTGCACTCTGATGCTTTTAAGCTGCAGGATTAGGGAAAATCCAACCACCTCCCTGGAAGGATTAAAAACCAAGATTCAAAAGCAACATGATATGCAGAACACTTGCTACAGTTTTAAGCTGCTAGTTTGGTGTTCACAGTTGGGAAAAATGCCAGTCCCTTTCCTGGGAGTCAGGTGGATCTAAGCTTTACACCTGTGACTACATGTTATGGTAAGTTAGCAAAGAATTCACCCCTTTGCCTTCATAGTTAAGGAAACACTGGCCCCTCAACTGGCATGAAGGGGGAGAGGAGCTAGTGTCCAAGCCTTGAGACTGAGAAGTACTGGTGACCTTAACCAGGGGTCATAGCCACTTTCCATGGAGCTGTGCAGGAGTCCAGCATTTGGGGAAGCCAGCCAACAGGAGATCAGTCTTGAACAAGTTTACCTTACCTCTACGAGGGTTAGCAAGGATATGGGGAAATGGCATACAACACCAACAGACGTTTTACATTTTACAGCTGGTTTGGGTGGTAAGGGGCCTACTCCCTGTTCTCCAGCAATGCCCCAAAGACTGCAAGACCCCAAAGGGGAATAGCTACCAGTTTCTAAATGCTCCAAAAATCCCATGCCCGAAACATTATTGAAAAAGTTGTGGAGTTACCCTGACCTGAAAGAAGTATGTGATTTGGACAAGGGACATTTCAGTTCAAAGCAGTGGAGATAGATGACCAATATCCACAGGATCTCCAGAATACCTTGAAGCTTGTTGATAATATTGTATCCCCAGTGCAACCTTGGGGAGGAGAAACTTCAAGAATGGTGGAGGAGTTGCTACTAGCCCAAAGGGAAGGGGGACAGATAGTTGAAAACTCAACTGATTCAAATAAAATGAGGAACTGCTGTATTTCTTGCAAAAACATATAATTTGCAAAGTTAAATTCCAGACAAATTTTATTGTACTTTACCTTTTAACACATTATATCATATTCTGGGGGAATGAATACGGTTTCAGAAGTTCTGTGATTTTGCTGTTTCACAGTGGTTGGGAGCATTCAAAGTAAAACCAATCAGGTTTCAAATTACTCTGTGGTATGTAC
This sequence comes from Neofelis nebulosa, assembly GCF_028018385.1. NCBI lineage: Eukaryota > Metazoa > Chordata > Mammalia > Carnivora > Felidae > Neofelis > Neofelis nebulosa. The sequence goes on from NC_080788.1 coordinate 80,781,712, forward strand.
CTGAGGTATGATTTTTAATTTCTTAAACCGTAGTTTCTGCAAGTATAAAACAGGGATTATTGGGGCCCCTGGGTGGCTCAGTCGGTTGAGTGTCCGACTTCGGCTCAGGTCATGATATCACAGTCCATGAGTTTGAGCCCCACGTTGGGCTGTGTGCTGACAGCTCAGAGCCTGGAGCCTGTTTCAGATTCTGTGTCTCCCTCTCTCTCTGAACCTCCCCCATTAATGCTCTCTCTGTCTCAAAAATCAATAAAGGTTAAAAAAAATTAAAAAAAAAATAAAATAAAACAGGGATTATTATTAATCATTAAGATTAATGCGACAATGTTTATAAAGCACTCAGCACAGTGATCTCAATCGGTGGTACTTTATGGATAATATTCTCCTTGTACGAAACTGAAAAAGCATAGAAAAGAGGAAAAGATCACCCGTAACTGATCACCCTAGCATAAATGCCATTATTTTGGATACATTTCTTTTGAGGTAGATTTTTAACTCCAGGATTGTTGTTTTGTAGTTGTTCGGTCAGCTTCATGAGGGCAAAGAGAATGAAACTTAGATACAAAGTTACTGAATTTAACAAGTCCATCTGTGTTTTTTCCATATTTCTGTCTGGAAATAAAATGGAAGATGCTCTCAAATAGGCAGGAATGTTCTTTTTAAAACATTTTTTACATAGTTCTTCAATAAGCAATAAGGCTTTTCATTTTTTTTTAAATTTTTTAAATGATTTTGTTTATTTTTGAGAGAGAGAGACATATAATACGAGCTGGGGAGGCGCAGAGAGAGAGGGAGACACAGAATCTGAGGCAGGCTCCAGGCTCTGAGGTGTCAGCACAGAGCCCAATGCAGGTTTTGAACCACAAGACCATGACCTGAGCCGAAGTTGACACTCCACCACTGAGCCACAGACGTGCGCCAAAAATTTTCATTTTTAAGTTGCCTATATTGTTTCAAGATATTTCAAAAATATGATTAGGCAGCCTCAAATATGTTAAGAGTATCTTCAACTCATTTTAAAGCACTCTATCTTTAAGTATTTCATTATTGTTTCTAATACATGTAAATAAAGGTAAGTTTTTAAAGTGGTATTGTATACTAAGAATCCAATTACCAGATATATTTGAAAAGTCAGTTCCTCTTTTTTGTGTCTTTAAAAATAAAATGGGTGGGTGATGGGTATTGAGGAGGGCACCTTTTGGGATGAGCACTGGGTGTTGTATGGAAACCAATTTGACAATAAATTTCATGAAAAAAAAAGAAAAAAAAATAAAATAAAATGGCAATATGCATGTGGAATTACTAGCTTACTTAAGATTCTTAGAAATTGTGGGGTTTTTTGCCCCAAGGATTTCTTCATCTTCTCTCAAATTCCAATAAAGTTATTATTTACCAAAGGCAGATCATTGCCTGCCTTTATGCTCATTTGGTACTTTCCATGGTAGCCTTCCTTGCGTCCCTCCTGTCATTAGTAAGAGAATGACTCCAAAGCCGCTCTGATAGCTTATCCTCCAACTCAGTACTCATTTACAAATCTGTGATGTGGGTAAGAGAAAGCTGACTAATTTTAAAACACGTAAACTGAATCCAGGGAATTAGCACAATCTCTAGAAGACACACTGGGTCTCATGTGAGAGTATAAATTTGCTGGTGACCAGCTGTCGCTACTTATTCCCCTGATCCTGACTGAGTCTTTCAGTGGGAACTAGTCAGGCCTCCTCTTTCCTTCTCTGCACCCCAGCAAGATTCATTTTTCCCATGTGCTTAAACTAAGTCTCAGTAATATCATACATAAACATCCTTGAATTAGTGAATCAGTCCCTGCCTTTCTTGATTTATTAATATGTTTCACCACTTTACCTGTAATTAGCAGCTTTAATGTCAGGTTGCTGGGTGAAAGAAAATACAAGTTAAATTTTGGTTTTGGATTTCATTGCTGAATCTGTTTGAATAAAAATCCGAAGTTTTATGTACTTAGAGAAAACACTATTAGAATTTTATTTTGGAGAATATAGCCAAGGAATATCTGAAATAAATGTATATAAATGGGCTCATTTCAAATACTGGAAAAATAAAAAGTATGTAATGAAAAAAATTTTTAATCAATAAGTAAAAACTATTTTTAAATGACCTATAACAAAATAATTATACTTATAACTTGAAAAATAACAATTAAAAACTAAAAATAAAGAATAAACTCATCTTTTGAATCCTTCATTTAACATAAGGAATTTAGCAAATTCTCCCCTCCCCTCCCCACTGTCCATCATCTTTATTAACATAATCTGAATGAATGGTTTCACCTATTTGATACTAAAATATTATTTTGAACATTTGGTGCTTTCCCCTAAAAATCTTTTTGACGTTGGTATTGTGCATTATAATTACAATAACTTTTTGGACCACTGTTTAACTGAAATAAAATGTTTACCTGAAAATGCTAATCACAATGTTGTTATGACTACTTCATCCCTGAATTCTTCTGATTCCTTTCTCAGTTTTCATGTATTTCCTTTTCAAGTATTTTTTTTTCAGTGAGATTACTTCAAATAGTAGACTTTCAAATATCTCTGACATACTTAATTATGTCCATGGTATGGGACATACAGTGGATTTATAGCACATAGGTATTCATGCTACTGTAACAAAAAATCCTTGGAAGGTGCCAGTGATGATAGATTATGTCAATTACAAGAAAAGGTAAAGGTATATAATCTTATACTCAATTCACTTGACAGATATTTAAAAGGCTATTTTGTGTTGGAGTTTCTAGGCTTTTGGGAGATACTTAATACCTGACTGAATACATAAGTACATCACAAATGTGTGACAAAGGAATTAGAAAAGAGGAAGATTAGACGAAAGACAATCAGGTGATAGTCCCTAAAAAATTATGCAGAAAACGGATATGTAGACCTTGATCCATTTCCAGTAAGTCTTCATGAATCTTTGATTTAAAACATAACTCACTCTAACAACTTACAAGAAATCCAGATTATACTGAAAACTGAAGAAAGTAAATAGATTTCTCTGCTACACGTGACCAATGACCACACATCTAGATAAATTCTAAGATTTTCTGTTAGGTATGTTGATATGACTCTTAGTTATGAATACTTTATTATTTTAGACAACGAACTAAGGACAAAATTTCCTTATTCTTAGATTTTTCTGCTGCACTGGATCTCCTGGGAAATAAATATTTACTGTGTTGTCTTTCTAATTAAAATTTTCAGGAAGCCTTATTTAGTCACCCAAGTAATGTTGCCAACATTGACAGATCAGTCAGGTATTCTAGGCTTTGAGCAGATTTGAGGTGGTCCAATTATTTATTCAGTATATCTGTACTATACAAATTAATTAATTACTACTTTATTCTTTGCAAATAAAATTCATGGGCAAAAGACATACAGAAAAATTAAGCTTTCTGATATAGACAGAGAAACAGAATTGTTGCAAAGTTCACTTTTGCCCAATCACTTGAGTAAATTTCCAGGAAGACATAAGCATAATTATGATGACACCTTAGATTCATATATTTGTTCTTTTTATGAAGAACTCAAAGATAATTAACAGTGCAGACAAAATTAGACTGAAATAAAATCAGCTTACATGAGATGCTGTATTTATAGATTTTGTTAAATGGGACATTCTAATCTTCTGGGCAACAATGTTAAAGTTTTGGTTTCGTCCAACCCAAATAATTACTATGTCTTAAACCTTAATCACTTTATTAATCCCCTGAGAATCATGTGAGAGGCTTATTATGGTCTTTCAAAAGAAAAGGCAGGAAGAGAAGACAAAAAAAGGTGAAAAATACGTCAAAGTCTATCTACAAAGAGGGACTGAGTAGGTAATATTTCCTTAGCATAAGGTGCCAATGCTGAAGTAAAGCTAGAATTTTGGAGCCAACCAAGAAAACAGCCAACAAATATAGTTTGAATACCTTCTTTCTTTCCTAGAGGTGTCAAAAGGATGCCATGTGGGCTGCTCCAGCTTTGGAGGAACTCCAGAGAAATATCTCACCAAGGTTTCATGGCAGATAGGGGGCCAAATGCATCCTGGATAATATTCTTGTGGTGTGTGAAGAAGGTGTTAAAGAGCCAAAGAAAAGTCATTCTCAGGTTTCTCTGAGCCAGATTTAAATTTAAAAAAAAACCAAAAAACAAAAAACAAAAAACCTATAAAAGATAAACAGTCAAACCTGCCAGAGTTCAAGATGAGTTTTAGTATTTTCATATATCCAACCTGTACCCACATCATTACATCTCCTTATGGAGATGAGGCTGTGTTATCCTAGCCTCTCATGACCTGTAGGAGGCAACACATCAGAAAAAGAATGGCAGACTGGAAATGCATCTGAGAAAAAAAATTAAGAAGTTCAACTTGATTTTAAAGTGGCCTTATCCAAGCCATTTGGCACAGACTAGGCTTCTGACACCCACAGTGGTGTATTGGAACTCATGAGAAGGTCCTGTAGGATTTTAAATATGTGTACTATAAAGATTCTTAGAGAATTCCCCACTGAGAAAATAGAGGGTACATATCAAAAGTTTACTGACGCTGACCACCAATGCGCTGCTCTATTGTAGCCCTTAGACAGCTGTCTAAAATGAGGGAGGAGAAAAATTGCAGAAAGAAAAAAATAATCCTTTGGAAAGCACAAAAGCCTCCAAACAGTTCCAATCTTAAGAGTGTTACGATGTTAAAATATGAGGCACATTATCAGGAGATGAAAGTTCAAAGAGGCCTCAGCTTCGTGTTGGATAAACAGGAACATATGCCCAGCCTCAGAAATACTTCAAATGTGTTGTGAAACTTCGCTCAGTTAGGAGAGAAATGTTAGAGTTCAACTGTGAAAAATTCAATTGCATATTTGAAAAAAGCAGGTGCTGGGGAAGACCACAAAGTTTCTAAGCGTGTCGGCACCATACACCACAGTGGCAAATAGAAGTGAAAACGTTATTAAGGCTTAGAAAGGTTTTCTGGGTGATACATCACATGAGCTGAAGTAGCATCTCCATGTCATTGTGGAATTGTGTATTCCTCTGAGGGAAAAATAAACCAAAGTCTTAAAGAAGGAAATTGAAACACTGGAAATATTTCATAGTTGGTCTTAGTGAAAAATTTATAAAATTGATGGAAATTTGGGCAGAAGTCACTACCTACCACAAGTGAGAGATCTGTTGAAAGAAAGAAAATAATAATTTTACCCACAAAATCTAAGTCTAAAAATCTGCTCACCTGTGAAGTCCTATTCCAAAGGAATTTTATTTGTTGATTTACAAGTTGTAATGGCATACGAGACTGGGAATCAAAACTTTTTTCTTAATCCTGTTAATGAAGGGATTTTAATATAGCTATTCTACTCTCCTAAGGGTCCATTTCAATTTCTTTTGTATCCTCAACACTGAGCACAGTATTCCATGAATAGTAAGGGAGAATCGATAAATGCTGAGTGATTAGCTAAGTAACAACCCAGTACCAGTGCCCCAAACAAAAGGAAAGTCAGGCAGTTCCAGGAACCCAAGGGGAGGTCAGATGGGAAACAGGACAGGCTCTGGCTCAGATGAAAGGACTGTCACCATTTCTTCAAGTTGCAATAGTCTCCTCTGTCCCAGCCACACAAGGTATACTGGGGCCAGACTATACATACCACCAAGCAATGCTCTGCCAAACTATCAACTCCAACATACTAAATTCTGGGCTTTTACTTTTAAATCTTATGATTTACAAATCGCATTGAACAGTGTCCACATAGAAACTGATGAGAATTATCACAATTTGAGTACTAATTGAAATTACTCACCTTTCCCTGTCTCTTTCCTTAAAGTCTTTCCTTGAAGATTAATTTGGAAAATTAATCCATGTTACTGCACCACGGGATCAAGAAGATAGCCTCCCAAATTAACATATGCATTTGTTTGTAAAAGAATATAGAGAGAAGAGAAAGTAGACTGACATAGTGGCAGGGTTGAGGGAAGCATTTTAGAGCCAGCCACTCTTCTGAAATCTATATTGTTCAATCAATACCATCTCCCATTTCAGTGACCTTTCTTTTCAAATATTTTGGGGTAAACATTTTTAAAAAATATGGTAAAAATGCAAACACACACACACACACACACACACACACACCCCTCATAATAATTTATGTAGTATTCACTTTTTATAACAAATGCTTATAGCCTGTCACTTTGTTTCAAATTTTTAAAAAATAAAACATTTCAGATAAATTTGAAACAGTATTTGTCACTCTTCCCCACCTCACCCCCCTTTGTTCCTCATCCTCCAGAGGCTATCATTATTTAATTTGTATACTTCGAGGTCTTATATATGCTTCCATTTTACATGTATACATCTATGTATAAATAATATATGATATTGCTTTGTATGTTCTTTCAATTATTCATAAATGCATTCATGCTATACATATTCTTAAATCTGATTTTTAATCACTCAACATTGTGTTTTACTTGTCCCTAAATACATATATAACTAGTTTGTTCACTTTATTTTGTAGCATTTAATTATACAACTGAGTATACCATAATTTATATTTAATATAATTTATTTCTCTATTTCCCTATTAGATATTTCCAGTTTCTCACTACTATACACACTATATGAATATCCCTATACAGATATCTGCACATGTACAAGAACTGTCTAAAGGTGCCCATACTTCCAAGTGAAATTACTGCATTGTAGGATATGAGTACTTTCATCTTTTTTTTTCTTTTAAATTTTAGAAAGAGAGTGCAAGCAGGGGAGAGGGCAGAGAGGGAGGGAGAGAGAGAGAGAGAGAGAGAGAGAGAGAGAGAGAGAGAGAGAATCTCAAGCAGGCATGGACCAACACAGGGCTTGATCCCATGTCCCTGGGATCATGACCTGAACCAAAATCAAGAGTTGGATGCTTAGCTAAGCCACCCAAGTGCCCCTCATATTTACTACACAGTACAAATAGGTTCTTTAAAGGGATTATTTGAGTTTACATTCCCACCAGCAATGTTTGGTAGTTCCTTCTTCTCTACAAGCTCACAAAACTTCATACTTATATTGTCAGATCTTTTGCCAATCTGATAGTAGAAAATAAAATCTTCTTACTTTAATTTCCATAATGATTACCAAGCTGGAAGATCTTTTCATAATTACTAGCCATGTGAGCTTCCTATTTTGTGAATTGTCTTTTCATACATTTTACTCAACTTTCTCTTAGGATTTTATTTTTTTGTCATATTTATTTGTAGGAGTTCTTTATATACTCTGAATACTATGATTACATTCATACATGTTTGTAAATATTTTCTCTCTGTATGGTGTCTGCCTTGTAACTTTGTTGTAACTTATCAGGCAGACATTTTTAATATTGATACATCCATTTTCTTAATTCATTATGGTTTTTATGGTTTGTCTGAAATATATCATACTGCAATTATAACACAGACATACATATGTAAAATATAAAAAGAAAAATATGTAAATTTATGCACACACACAAATATTACTTTCTCAAACAATCTGCAGAAGTTTAAGTCACCAAATCCATTGAGTGACTTCACTTAAAATCTATGCTATTCATCTGGGTCTACTCTGTTGCTTAGCAATTGTTTTCATCTCAAATTGAGTGCCAACCATATTGGGGAGGCAGTATAACATTTGGCATCAGACCTAAGAGCATGTCACAGCTCTTCCATTCACTAAATATATAACCCTCATCTCTCTTTGCCTCAGTTTCCTAACCTCTAACATGGATTTTTTCACACTATTATACAGATTCCTCTGTCTTGATCTTCCAATGTATAAAAAGGTAAAAATAATGGCACTCTTCTAAGCCCCTTACAGTTAACTCTTTTGATCCTTACAACAGTGTAATGAAGGAGGCCCTATTATTACCTCCCTTTTAGATGAGGAAACTGAGGGACCAAGAGGGTAAATAACTTGATCAAGGCCATATATTTAACGCACAGCAGAGCCAGGATTTAAATGTCCAGAAGCCATGCTTTACAGCACCTCACTGTATTGCCTCCCAATAATTACTTTCTTGTAAGTAAATGAAAGAATGAATGTAAAACATTTGACCTACTGCTTGGTCTATAGACATGCTCTACAAATGATATTTATTTTTATTTCCCATGAAAACTATTCTAAATTTTTACTTTATTCCAAACTTGAATATGTTCCCACAGATAACTTTACATTAGTATGCCCCAATATCTTCTGCAGAACACTAGAACCATGGAATCTATGGACTGTCTATTAAAATTACCATATAAAGAGAATCTTACTACCTGCATGCTTTTGCCTTCACTTTTGGCTTCTCTCCTTCTCCTCTTCCACCTCCTCCTTCAAAATGCCTTTGAGAAACCTCATATGCCTTAATTTAAACTTAAAAAGTTAGGACCCTCAGGGGTGCCTGGATAACTCAGTTGAGCATGGGACGCTTGGTTTCAGTTCAGGTCATGATCTCATGGTTCATGACAGCCCCACATTGGGCTCTGCACTGACAGTGCAGAGCCTGCTTGGGATTCTTCCTCTCTCCCTTGCTCTCTGCCCCTCCCCCACTCACTTTCTCTATCTCTCAAAAAAAAAAAAAATAAACTTCAAAAAAAATGTTTTTAAAGTTTGAACCCTCACACAGATACACTTTCAAATTTTTTCTTCTGACCTACATACAAAGTACCTAGCATAATGCCTGGAATATAGCATGGATTCGGTAAATGTCATCCTTTATTATTCAAAGTGTTTGTTGTCAATATGCTGCAGGATAATCACTTCCTCTTTACCAAATGACTTGGATTTCTGCAACAGCATGAGTGGGAGGTGGGTATAAGGAATAACAGGAGAGTAAAGGAAGTAATTTCATTTTCTCCTTTCCTTCCAACAAATTTCTCCAAAGAATTTCACTTTCTTTCCCTCTACTTATGTCATTGATTTTACCCACTTTTGCCTCTTCTAGTATCTTAACCCCTCTTTCAAATCTTCATTCAATCTTTATTCACTACTATTGACTCTATTTTATATCCATTTTAACATATCTCTATTTTATTGGCTCTAAGATATCATCACTTACAAAGAAGAAAAAATGTTGCCATTAAATTATGATAGAACATGTTATCACTCACATATATTCACTATATATCATTCTTGAGCCTACATGAAAAGGAAAATATAAGCAAATAAATTGGATAAGTTATCCCTAAAACTGCACTCACAGTCCATTCCTCACATATTCAGGGTTGTTGATGTTATTTTCCCACACAATATTATGCTCTGTACTATCAAAAGCATGATATACCATTTCCTAAGAATATCCATCATTTGTCTCCAAGACATTCCTCCAAGTGCTTCACCCATTCTCTAAGCCTGGATATGCACATGCTGAGAGTGACTAAGTCATCACTGCTGCCTAGCTAATAGCAACTATAAAATATATCTCTATTTCAAAAATGTGAAAACATGAACCAAGAAAAAGTATGCCACAGAAACAATGAAATATACTAGATTCTTCTCTTTGGATTATAACATGATGAAGTCACCTCATAAAGTCAATGAGAAATTTGAACGTTGAACTTGGAAAATAGTGAAGAAAAGCAGATGGGACCAAAACTTTCTTTCTTTGAACGAAGAGTGTGCTTGTTAACTTAGTAACATTTATTTAGATTCATTTATCAAAGATTTGGAATCAGAATTTTTACTTTGTTCTTGTGCTCAGTATGATCTTTCTGTACCTCATATACTTTTTGAAAATTCAACCGGAGTGAGCTTTTCTTTCACAGAATAATGATTTTTGTGGTCTTATAAGGGCTATAATATTTATAATATACTTTCTAATAATATATTGCAATATACTTTATATTTCAATATACTCTAATTCAGATAATTAACTCACAGACCTCCCCAAAATGCTGATTCCATCTTCTAGCCCATTTTTTAAAATTCTAGCAATATTGTTTGGTCTACAAATGACTAATGATTTCCATATATTATTGAGGGAAATATCTGCAAAGTTTATTCTTCAAAATTGGCAACATTTTACTTGTTTTTGGCAAGGAAATTCTGGCAAAACTTGAGAGATTATAAAAATAGCTACTCTAAACTGGATTAATCCGCCTTTTAGATACAAGTAGGTGAATTATTTAATATATAATTTAAAAAGATTATAATATTTTTATAATAATAATATATATGTAAATTACTTGATTTTTCTCATTTCATACACATTGTTGGCCTATTTCTTGAATTCTTGGATTGTCCTGAGCTATTTCCCCCAGAACAATGGAGCATTTTAAAGCATAGGTCAAAGAAACAAATAAAATAGCCTTGAAACAGTGAAGTTCCTTTTTTTCCCTACCCCCACTTGCTGACAAAGGTACAAAATAAATAATATTATTGATGAAGGTAAAAAGAAATGAGTATATTCATTACTGCTGTGACAATGTAAATTTGAACATCCATTCTGAAGGATATTTGACATTCTATATTAGAAACTTAGGTTCTGTAAATGCCTTGACCTAGCAGTTCAAATTTAGAAATTTATCCTAAGGAAACAGTTAGAAAAGTACTCAAAGACATAGATGGGTTTGTCATAGTCATTTAGAGTTGGGAAGAATCAAAACAATCTATATGTTTGGCTATTAAACAAATCATGATACATCTATTTTAAAAATTCTTTAGCCACCAAAAATCATGAAATAGATCCATACTTATAGAAATTCTATGGCAGAGATAATAATGCCTACTAAGCATTTTATTTGCTCCTTTTATTTCCTGTCATACACTTGCAGTGAGGTAGAGCCATGTGATTCATCCTGGCCACTGAAATGTTTCCACCTTTCAGGCATGCCACTTCCAAGCTGAGGCAATTAAAAGCCCTTGTAAGCATTTTCAAACCTCTTCCTTCTCTTATCTTGAAATCCAAGGAAGTGGGGCATTCCAAACTGTGCAGCTGCAAGAAGATGGATCTTCCATCAGCCTGGGTTCCTAAATGAATGTGTGGTACAGAGCCCTCTGCTGACTCATTTGACATACGTAACAGGAGCAAAAACCAAATTTTTTTAGTATCAAATCACTAAAATTTTGGGACTTGGTTACTGCAGTATATATTGTCCAATCCTAATACACATTCTCTAAGTGTCACAGCATATTAAATGAAGCACTAGGTACCAAGGGTACAATATACTAAAAGGCAATACCTAAATAGCTTGTTTTATATATAAAAGGAGAGTATCTTAAAATTTGTCTTCGTTATTATTTGCTATACCTTGATTTTTAGAAATGAGTATGTTTATCAATAAATAAAATTAATTTTTTTCACTTTATAAAAAACTTTAGAACAAAATAAATTATATACATTGCTCAATTAAAAAAAAACCTCAAGAATGGATACATAGAAGAAACAAAAAAAAATCCAAATTTTACCAGCTCTTTTGCAAGCTAATAGCGTTTAGAAACATGGGATATAGAGATGTATAGACAGACAAGGTTACTCACTCTATTGCGTGTGTGTGTGTGTGTGTGTGTGCGTGTGTGTGCATGTGCGTGTGTAAAAGGGTGCTTATACGTTGCAACCTTGAGGCAAGTGCAAGAATATTCTTGGTGGTAGAAGGGAAGTTGTGGTATACCATATAACGTGGGATGGAGCATCAAGACCAAATGTCCTCTCTATGGAAAATGCCTTGGAGGTAAGTAATAAAACTGGAGATGAAAAGCAGAACTCTGAATTACCCAGACGGCAGCAAAGGTAGCTGCCTGAGCAGAAAATAACACGTATGTAAAGGTTTTGTGGCCATGATGAAATTCTAAAAGTTAGCCTTCTCCGGTCTGGCTCCCCTCAACCTCTCTTTCCTTCCTACCTTGTCTCTGGGCCTTCTACTGCCTTCTCTCTTTTGTGGCATTTTCTGCTTATTTTATTCTCAGGAACCATCATAACCTCAGGACATTTTCCATTACTCAGGAAATTTTCCATTACTATAAAAGAAGTCAGGATGACAAATAGAATATGTGTGGCCTTTCAGTTGAAAGTAAAGTGGGAAGAGTTTCTTCCCATTCCCTCATGGTAAAGAGTTAAGGTTGTAGAGAAGAATGGAAAACGTGTGTGTTCCTGATTTAGAGAAGGTTATTGCCCCAGAGGCAGAAGATTGTTTTCCCTGATATTAGTCAGTTTACTGGGGTAAATGTTAGAGCCAAGAGCTTTCCTTTGTTGCTGCATAAGCATTGACTAATCCCTTTCTTCTCTTGCGTTTGAGAGGGCAAATCCAAAAGTAGGGAGCTCCCTAGATCTGTGACATGACATTGATGCAAAGCTTAAAAGATACTTTTCTTAAAAGCAGAGAGAACTGAATGGGGGTTTGGTTCTGTGCCATGGTGATAATGAGGATCAGCTAAGGAGGTCTGTTACTGGCAGAACTGGTGTGTGCTTTAAGACACACAGTAGTGCCAAGAAACAATACAAAGTGTGAGAACAAGCAGACTGAGTCACGATCCATTGCAGATTCTAAATTGTACACTTCTGTCTCTATATATAGCATGTCAAAAGTGTCATTTCTGCTGTCATGAGAACTTTTTAGATTGTCACCACCATAAGTACAGCGACAACAGTGGCATTTCTTTATATTAACTTCATCTGAATCCCACAGCCAGATGTAGCTTCCCCTGACGTATTTGACTCAGAGAATATTAGGCTGGGAGAATCTCTGGGGGAAATGGGGCAGTTTCTTGATTCTGTAAAGAAAAGTCGTTCTGGTTGACATAGACTACCGAGTGTTGTACTTTTTTGGATCTGGCTGTCAGAAATCTCCAAGTATGGTGTGAAAGATGTAGAATGTTCTTTCAGCAAAGCTATTTTTTCACCGGTATTATGTGGGTTTGAAAACAGAATGGGAGCGCCCTCGTTAATAATCCTTCTGCGTCCTGATTGCGCAGCTGAGGTGCTGGAGGCGAGGGGCTGTCAGATTTTCAAATGTAGGGGGAAAGAAAAACATTTTAAAGGGTCGCATGTATCTCTCTTCTGTTATTTCTGCCTTCTTTAAAAAGCTACATCTGGTTCATCTGGAGGGGGTAAAGCTCTTATTTATGCAGACTTGTTATAAAATAAAATCTTCCTTTGTTACATGAGACAAAACAATTCTGGGGAGTGCCTTGGGGATGCTTTAATGAATGATCTCTTTTATTTATTTCTTTTCCATGTGTATTAAAAAAAAAAAAGAAACCTCTGGTAAAGAAAATAAATCTAGTTGGTCTCAAGAATACAGAAGTGTTCTGACCACAGAAATTTTACTATGACCTGATACAGAGAAAATTCACTTGAAATAAGCATATTCATTCACCCACTCAATGTGTGGGATTAGGACGAAAAAGAAGCCAGGGTTCTTACCCTTTAGGGCTACAGTATGAATTGTTTTTAAGCCCCACATTAAAATGTACATAGAGTAGGGGCACCTGGGTGGCTCAGTCGGTTAAGCGTCTGACTTCGGCTCAGGTCATGATCTCACGGTCCGTGAGTTTGAGCCCCGCGTCGGGCTCTGTGCTGACAGCTCAGAGCCTGGAGCCTGTTTCAGTCTGTGTCTCCCTCTCTCTCTGACCCTCCCCTGTTCATGCTCTGTCTCTCCCTGTCTCAAAATTAAATAAAATGTTAAAAAAATTTTTTTAAATGTACATAGAGTAAAACTCACTCTTTTTCATGTATAAGTCTGTAAATTCCGACAAATGCATACAGCTGTGTAACTGCCACCATAATAAAGATACAGAATAGTTGCTTCACCCCAAAACATCCCCCAAGTCCCTTTGTAGCCAAACCTTGCCCCCATCCCCAAACCCTGGCAACCACTTGTTTTCTGTCTCCATAGTTTTGCCTTATCCATAATGTCTTGTAAATGGAATCATACAGTATGTAGCCTTTTGGGTCTGACTTCTCTCACTTTGCAAAACACATTTAAGATGCATCTAAATTCTTCAGTGAATACATTGTACATTCCTTGTTATTGCTGAATAGAATTCCATTGTATGGATGTACCAATTTGTCTATCCATGAACTAGTTGAAGGACACATGGGTGGTTTCCAATCTTTGATGACTATGAATAAAGTTGCTATACATATTTGCATATCAGCTTTTCTGTAAACATAAGCTTTTATTTCTCTTGGGTAACTACCTGGTAGCAGGACTGTTAGGTTATATGGTAAGTGTATGTTTAACTTTAAAAGAAACTAGCCAACTGCCTTCCATAATGGCTATATCATATTATAGCCAGCAATGTACAAGAATTCGATTTGCTCAGAATGCTTACTCACACTCGGTATTGTCAGCTCACTGAAAAAAAATTATCCATTCTAATAGTTGCAGTAATAGTTGATTATGGTTTTAATTTCCCTAATTACTAATGATGTTGACCATCATTTCACGTGCCTATTTGTGATCCATGTATCTTCTTTGTTACTGTATTTCCCCATATTTTTTGCTGTTTTTGAAAATTGGATTCCTTGTTCCTGAGCCCTGAGACTCATTTATATATTCTGGATAAAGTTTTTCATTAAAGTGGTGCCTGAGTGGCTCAGTCAGTTGAGCATGTGACTCTTGATTTCGGTTCAGGTCATGATCCCAGCATAGGATCCAGTCCCAAGTCAGGCCCTGCACTGGGAGTGCAGCCTGCTGAAGATTCTCTCTCTCTCTCTCTCTCTCTCTCTCTCTCTCTCTCTCTCTCTCTCTCTCTCCTTCTGCCCCACCCCTGCACATGCTTTCTCCCTCTCCCTCTCTCTCTCTCTCAAATAAAAATAATGAAGTTTTTAAAAAGCTTTTCATGGGGCGCCTGGGTGGCTCAGTCGGTTAAGCGGCGGACTTCGGCTCAGGTCATGATCTCGCGGTCCGCGAGTTCAAGCCCCGCGTCAGGCTCTGTGCTGACAGCTCAGAGCCTGGAGCCTGTTTCAGATTCTGTGTCTCCCTCTCTCTGACCCTCCCCAGTTCATGCTCTGTCTCTCTCTGTCTCAAAAATAAATAAACGTTAAAAAAAAAATAAAAATAAAAAGCTTTTCATTAGGTAGGTGTTCTGCAATTATTTTCATGAAGCCTATGGCTTATCTTTTCATTCTTTCACCAGCATATTCTATAAAGCAGATTTTCATTCTGATGAAATCCCATTTACCACTTTTTCTTTTGGTGCTGTTAGTATCATATTGAAGAATTTTTCACCTGGCCCAAAGTCACAAAAATTTTCTTTTACTTTTTCTTCTAGAAATTTGATGGTTTTAGATTTTACATCCAAGTCTATGATCTGTTATAAGTTAATTTTTGCATAAAGTATGAGTCAAGGTTTCTTTTCTCTTTTCTTTTTTTTTTTGCCTTGTCCAATTGCTTTAACATCTTTTGATGAAAATACTATACTTTTTCCATCAAATTGCCTTTGCACCTCTGCCAAAAGTCAATTGAGCAGATATATGAGGGTCTATTTCTGACTCTCAGTTCAGTTCTATTGATCTCTTTGTCTATATTTTCACCAATGCCACATTGCTTTGATTACTATCATTTTACAGAAAGTCTTAAAATCAGATGGTGTGAGTCTTCCAACTTGTTCCTTTTCAAAATTGTTTTGGCTATTCTAGTTCATTTGCATTTCCATATGAAATTTAGAATCAGCTGAATTCTACAAAAAAATGCTGCTAGGATTTAGATTGGGATTGTGATATATATATAGAGAGAGAGACAGAGAGACAGAGAGAAACAGAGACCTATATAGACATTAAACTTCTGCATAACATAACTAAAAATCCTAAGAGGCATCCTAGAATCAATCCACATAAGCTAACATGCTTAATTGTGAATTTGGCATTTGACAGTTACATAACCTCTCTCTTTTAGAATTGTACCCATTGGATAAAACATTGAAGAAAAATACTGAGATTACCAAATCTATTTCTTGGCCCAATAGATTCTGGTGGCAGGACTCAGCATAAATAACAACTCAGTTTTCAAGTGTCCAAATCAGCAGAATAGGCCTTAGAAGCCAATGTAATTATGTATAAAAGGATAGCTCATCTTCATAGCATACTCTGCTAACGTGTGTCAAAATACTGAACTTCGAAATGGAAACATGATTCTCTCTGCCCAGGAAGACTGAGTGGTGTCACACAGAGAACCACTATTTCCTACAGTGTCCCTATCTGTTTGTCCTATTTGAAGAATGACAACACAGCTGCTTAGGGACACAGGCTCCAAGTTAAATTATGAGAAGGAGAGACGTAAAGGGGTAGTCACATCATACTGGAATAATTCCTAGTCCAAAGAGAGCTTATGAAATGGAACCTGAAATTCATATTCATGGGGCTCTAAGATCACCCTATGTTAATATCACAG
The DNA here is from genome assembly GCF_028018385.1 of Neofelis nebulosa. Classification (NCBI taxonomy): domain Eukaryota; kingdom Metazoa; phylum Chordata; class Mammalia; order Carnivora; family Felidae; genus Neofelis; species Neofelis nebulosa. The sequence goes on from NC_080788.1 coordinate 80,798,058, forward strand.
AAAAGCATAGTATGCTTTTCAGTGGTTCATCTACACCCTGTTTGATTCTGCACTTCAATTAGATTGTTTGATGAATTGCCAGTTTTCTTGGTTTCCTGCAGATTTCCATTGTAGAGGTTGTAAAAATCTTTTAATTGCACCAAACCAAGTAGCCATTCTTTGTTGACATGGGGTCGGCTTGTGTCTTGAGAAATTTTCAAACAAAGTCTGCGAATAAAAGTATAGCAGCATGTTTCGCACATATAATGGGGAAAATGAACGAGAATTGGTTTTTTTCTTATTGTCACATACTTTCTGGCATCATTTTAAATTATTTATAACACCGCTGTCATTAATATTATGTTCACTTGGTTGAAATCACTTTGTTTTTCCTATTTGGAAATAGAGCTGCTCAAGACTGATAAATAATAACACATTATATAAGTACTGTGTAGATTATTTAACATTCTGATTAATGAGATATTTCTACCCCAAAATAACAATCTTCAGTGCTTTGCAGATATAAGCTTGTCAATCTCAGATCATGAATAGTGTTTACATTTGAAAGATGAATCTGGTACATTGGTAAAATGGTTAATTTTGCCCTCAAACATTTTTTTATGAAATCGCTGGTGCAAAAGTCAGGATAAAAAGTTCTCATTAAAAACTGATCTTGTCTGTATGACATGCAGTCAGACCAAACAACACCAGCTCATGCAGGTTCAAAGAATTTTCAGAACATGGATTCAAATTCTGCTAAGGTTGTTTTCACCTTGGTTATTTATCCAACTAGCAAATAAGCATGGTGAAAACTACAAAGGAGGTAGGAGTAAAAGTGAGCATACGGTCAAGGAGGTGGGGGGGAGGGGAGACACAACTCACCTTGCTGCACCTCTCTCACTCTGAGGAGCTGATCCAGCCATACAAGTTGGAATCTCAGGCTCTGTGCCCTTACTACTATAGGCTAGAGGATGGCAGGGGCATCGGCTCCACTCTATTACCACATGAGGAAATTCTTGCTTTGCCCAGTTACCTACTTGCTGCATTGTCAGCCTTTCTTATCAGGGCACTAGGCAAGGCCATGACCTAGCACAGGTGTTCTTCCTCCAAACGTGCTGCATTTAGAATCGCATCCACTTGGTCCTCATTAGGCTATCTGCTTCTCTTTGTCAAGCACACTTCCACTGGCAGAGGTTTTGTGAAGGTTTGTCACGGCTTTACAAGAAAGATATGTCGGTGGCTCAGTTGATTAGGCGTCCAACTTCGGTTCAAGTCATGATCTCACGGTTCGTGAGTTCTAGCCCTGCGTTGGGCTCTGTGCTGACAGCTCAGAGCCTGGAGCCTGCTTTGGATTCTGTGTCCCTCTCTCTCCCTGCTCCTGCCCTGCTCACACTCTGTCCCTGTCTCTCAAAAAGTGAATAAATGTTAAAAAAAATATTTAAAAGGAAGATACTTCCACAGCAAAGCATATTTAAGCATTCAGATTTCTCAGCCTTTGTGACTAATTTTTAAATAATCTAAAGAGGCTAAGGAAGTTCTCAGGAAGCTAGCTAGGATGCAGGCACAAGAAGAGCAATTGGTAATCATAGAATAAATTAAAGCCTGATTGCTTTGGATTATTTTTTGTAGAAGCAGGTTTAAAAAAAATGCTTCATGCAACCCCCAAATCATCGAACATATGTGATCTTAAAAAGCATCAAAAGAAAAAGAGACTAAAATATTGATTTGAAACAAAATTCCTCCAACTACTTTTCCAGGCTCTAAAGATTCCTGTGTCCCTGGATCCTCAGTCCTTGAGTCACTTCAGAGATATAAAAAGAAGTAGAATAAATTTCCTAACAACAGTTTATTCAGTCACATAGGACAGATTAAAATTGGGTTATGTCCACGTGAAGAAGTGTTCTTTATAGCTCGTTAAAGGAAGGTGAAGGATCCCTGCCCTACTATGAGGGGGTTGCCTTCTAAACTCATGCTTGATGCAGTCAAATACCCTGATGACTACATTCTCTCCACAATAATGTATCAATAAACCATTAATCCTTGGTATCTGTAAGAGGAAGTGAAGACTGAGGGTAGAAGAAATGTGTTACTACAGTTAGGAAGGGATTTAGAGAAGGCAGAAAGGAAGAGGAATGCTCAGTACATGAATGTCATGACTCCTGTGCACTCTCACTGATAGTTCAAACCAGGAGGGATGGGAAAAGGAGCAGTAATAAGAAAAAGAGTTGAGACACCAGACTCTCAGTGAGTTCTCAGTGGCACTATGATTGGAGATAGTACTTCATGGAAACTTAAAAATAGTGTTTATAAGAGGAAAAAGAAAAACCATGATTGTAGACATTTAACTCATCTCCTTTCCCAATTGCTATGGAAATGACTACAGAGCATAAAACTTGTATGCCAATGCTAGTGCTGGAAATGAGGGAAAAAATGCCACTCACATGCCAGACACTTGAAAATTTCTACTGTAGTGAAGGTGATATAGAAGGCCAGTCTGTGACTTTCCATACTCTGAAATTACCTGGGAAATAGATACAGAAGACCCTGAAAGAGCCCCACTAATACACTACAGCTAAGAGGAATGGGGGCAGGATATAGGGCAGTCAGCCACAGCAAACAGAAAATAAGTGTGGATGAGCTTCCGTCTAGAGCAGATGGCCCCAACAAACCAAGAGTTGGCAGAGCAGGGCTTCCTCTGAAAGATATGGAAAAGATACAGTAAGTCAAAAGGAGACCATCTGGAGGAAGCAGAGGAAATGCCTTTCCTAAAATAGATTTACTACAAGATGAAAAGCTCATTTTATAAAATGTCTAACTTAGGATCTCAAAAATATATGTCAGCTATCAAAAGGAAGAAGTTAAGAAAATCAAATGCCATAAAGGTAAAAAATAAAATTATTCCACTAATACCTGGGAAGGGGCAATGAAGAGCAGACTGGATGTTGCAGAAAATTCACTTTTGACACTGAAGAAAATTTTTTCAGGATGAAAATGATTTTGGAAAAGATGAGCTCTATGGAGAAAAAAATTCTAATCATGCAATGTATAATGGATACTAGAATGATAGAAACCAAGCTAAGAAAGAAAGAGAAACAGAGTAGAAGCAAATAATTAAGGAGGTTTTAAAAATTAATAAAGCTTGAATCTACAAAGCAGAAAAGTTTCTGAAAACTGCCAACTCGAGAATAAATTTAAATGTTTTTAAGTTTCTAAAATACTACCTGTATTCATCTAGAATATTAATCCTCAAAACTCACATGATTTAATAACTTTCTAAGGCAAGACATTACTTGAATCTTTTCTTCTGGGGCTTTACATTCTAACAGCATTAACTAGTTATGAACATTTCAAATGGCTTTTTAAGCACTACTCTTCTATCTAACTCTAAAGAAGATTCACATCTACTCTAAATGTTGAATAAAATCTACCTGAGACTCAAGAATTTTAGGGTAACAACACTAAATTAAAATCACACCTAATTAAGAAAACTAAAAATATGTCGTGCCTGGGTCGCTCAGTTGGTTAAGCATTTGACTCTTGGTTTCGGCTCAGATCATGATCTCACAGTTCATGGGTTCAAGCCCCACATGGGGCTCTGTGCTGGTAGCGTGGAACCTGCTTGGGATTCTCTCCACCTACCCTTGCCCCTCCCCAACTTACACTGTCTCTGTCTCTCTCAAAATAAATAAATAAACTTAAAAAAAAAAAAAAAGAAAACTAAAAATATCAGACTAATTTAGTTGGCATGCACAAACCAGAGAGAGATACTCACTCCCTGTGTAGATCGAGAAATTCAATCTAAGCTTGAGAACACTGAATCCAGTTATTTCAGATAAGGAAGCTAAAATGAAAGGGAAGAACATTTTCAGCAATTTATTCAATTCTGGATGGAAGTTGGTGTCCCAGTGTCCATTGTACCACAGGAAAGCATATACTGTGAATTTCGGTATCTTATTAGGCAATGGATTATGAGTGCCCATCTCTTCATGCTTGTGTCATTAATCTCTGCCAATGTATGGGATATTTAGAAGACACTCAAAATGCCTAGATAGAGCAAAGGGTAAATGGAATATTGACCTCTTATTGAGCTTGACTAGCAAAAACAAATATACGTGGGAATATATTTCAAGCATCCCATAAGTATTGGCACCTTGTCTCTTGAATTAACATATGATACCACCCACCAGTGGGCTGCTCTTACTCTTCGTCCCTTTCCTGAATACCCTCTCCTGAATGGCTTCTTTCATTCATCTGTATTAACAATCTGTTTGGAACAAGTCTTTTGGCTTTGACCTGGACATCAATTCCAGATCACATCCTTCCCATTTTCTCATAACTCTATGAATCTCTCCTGCAGATAATAGACACTATGACTCCTAAGTCTTGCCTAAACTCTGTAGGAATTCTCTTCCCACAATCAGGGAAGGAAAATCATTCATATAAATGAACTTCCATAAGGTCGACAGAAATCACAATTTTGAAAGTGACTTATAAATTGATTTAGGTTTTTCCAGTTAAGATGCATAGAGGAAAAACTTCCCAAAACTTTTGAAATATAAACCAGCTGCTAACACTGATACGGAACTTACTGAGCTGAGAGAATTACAAAAAAATATACGGTTCCTCTGAAATTTAGAAATGTATATATTAGGGGCGCCTGGGTGGCTCAGTCGGTTTAGCGTCTGACCTCAGCTCAGGTCATGATCTCGAGGTCTGTGAGTTCGACCCCGCCTCTGGCTCTGTGCTGACAGCTCAGAGCCTGGAGCCTGCTTCAAATTCTGTGTCTCCCTCTTTCTCTGACCACCCCCCCTCGTTCCTGCTCTGTCTCTCTCTGTCTCAAAAATAAATTAACATTAAAAAAAGTAAAAAAAAAAAAAAAGAAATGTATATATTAGTCTCAGAATTATCCTTTAATTTGTGGCTATGTAGCAAAAATATGGCTTTTATTTTATTTCACTTGGCTCTGTGAAAGTATCTTCTATTTCATGAAACCATAAATACAAAAGTGAAAGCTTCCATTAGTGATACAGACTGGAATCATAACTGATATGTGTCTTGGCTAAAAAATAGCCAAGGGGTACTTGGGGTACTTGGACAGCTCAGTCTATTAAGCGTCCAACTCTTGATTTTGGCTGAGGTCATGATCTCAGGGTTGGTAAGATGGGGTCCAACATTGGACTCTGCACTGACAGTGTGGGGCCTGCTTGGGATTTCTCTTTCTGCATTTCTCTCTACCCTCTCCTGCTCACACTCTTTCTCTATCAAAATAAATAAACAGTAAAAAAAAAAAACAAAACAAAAAAACAAAAACAAAAACAAAAACAAAAACAAAAACAAAAACATACCCTACAGGTTTTGAAATGAAAATCAGAGTGCCTGGGTGGCTCGGTTGGTTGAGCATCCCACCTCGGCTCAGGTCATGATCTCCCAGTTTGTGGGTTTGAGCCCCACGTCAGGCTCTGTGCTGACAGCTCAGAGCCTAGAGCCTGCTTCGAATTCTGTGTCCCCTCTCTCTCTGCCCCTCCCCAAATGGCGCTCTCTCTCTCTCTCTCTCTGTCTTTCTGTCTCTCTTTCTCTCTCTCAAAATCAATAGACATTAAAAAATGAAAATCTATTAAGTAGCAGTATTTTCATTGATTTGTTAAAAAATTATAAATGACTACCAATATGTCTTTAATGGTAAGCTTTCATATAAATAAATTGAGTAAAACTACTTTTATAAGACTTTAAAACTAGATATTTTAATATATCATCAGCTCTAATTTATATTTGTATAAATTTTTTAAATCGTTATAATCTGAGTACACATACCATTTGATTGAACATCCCATTACTAAAAAATGTGAATGACCTAGCCTAGATAATAAACTGTCTATACAATTAAATGCATGGGCAAGAAGAATGACTATGAAAAATTAGATTGTAACCACTGCTTAAGGTGCTCCTTATGTGACCATTTGCCAGTAGAGATAAACACAAAGAGACAGAACTTACAGACTCATCACAAATGTCCTTAATCATATATCGTTGTAGAGATATGAAATAAGAAGTATGTTTATTAAATTAACTCAAAAGTCTAAGCAAACAATCCATGGAGAGAATAAAAACATGTATTATTACAATAAATCTTTTGCATCTGAGTACAGTTCATGCAAAGCATTTGTTCTTGTCTCTAATTCCTTAAATGTCTTGGGATAATCAAGCACTATATTCTGCTTTTTGTCTGTATTCTACCAATAACCAGACCTGAAAAAAACCTACACATTAATGGTTAAGAACAATAAGAGATTTAAAAAAGAATGTGTACAATTTCAGTTCTTGAACTAGGGTAGGCAGATTAGTGACACTGGAGTAATCTAAAACACATAAACCTGTGAGGAAAATTAGTATTTTTCTTGTGTTTGGAAGCATGATGTAAGGAGATGTGCTTACATGTAACTTCAACTTTGATTTGTGATTTTTTCACATATTAACACTTAAGGTCACTGTTGCTTTTTGTGACTCATTTATCACACTGCCCCAGCCTTAAGTCCTTCACCAGAACTACAGATGGAAAGAAAAACAAAACCATAAACAGACAAAAGGATTTCAATTAAATGAAGAAAATGTAACATTCATGAGAATATAAGTGTGTATGGGTGGGGAACATCAGTGATGGAGGGCAGCATGAATGTGTTGTCTCTACAGGATTACTTGCCCCAGTGATATAGTGTATCATGGGGGCATACCTTCTCAGAGGAAAGAAAATGTAACTATCAGAAACTCAAACTTTAACACGTTGGTAAGTGACATTAGCTACATACTCTGTAAAAGAGAAGTCTTGTTTCTATTTTGTTCTATAGCAGTGTAAAAAGAGACAAAGTTTGACAGGAAAGAATCTAAACATGAAAAAAATACGAGTTTTAGGGGACCTGGGTGGTTCAGTCGGTTAAGTGTCTGACTCTTGATTTCAATTCAGGTCATCATCTCCTCAGTTTGTGAGTTGAGTCCCATGTCCGGCTCTGTGCTGACAGTGCAGAGCCTGCTTGGGATTCTCTGTCTCCCTCTCTCTCTGCCCTTCATCTGCTCTCTGGGCTTTCTCTCTCTCTTTCTCAAAAATAAATAAATAAACATTTAAAATATATATATATGTCTTGTCTATCTGCAAAGGAAGCCTACTGGTGTCAGGCCCTACCATTTACCGTATTTTAATTGTCAAGTATGAGTCCTTAAATTCTAATTTTCTACGTATCTTCTTTAGCATACTTTTGGATATTTTTGTCTTATATTTTGGTTTGATTGTACCAAGATCAGCTATCTTTCCCCAAGACCAGTTCTAATAACCTGTTTTTTTTTCTTTTTTTAATTTTTTTAATGTTAATTTATTTTTGACAGTGAGAGACAGGCAGAGTGTGAGAGAGGGAGGGGTAGAGAGAGGGAGAAATAGAACTTGAAGCAGGCTCCAAGCTCCAAGCTGTCAGCACAGAGCCCGACGCGGAGCTTGAACTCACGAACCGTGAGATCATGACCAGAGCCGAGGTCAGATGCTTAACCGACTGAGCCACCCAGGTGCCCCAACCTGTTTTTTAATTTTAAAAAAGATGCATTCTTCTCCCATTTTCTTCAGCCAAACTTTTTACAGTAGCCTGCCCTCAGGGAAATGCAGTACATAAGGAGACACCCTTTGTCTCGTCTTCTCAAGGCTGCCAGTATGTCAAATTTGAGAGTGGATGTATATATTCCATTCATGGTAACATGTGCACTTTTCCACAGTCTCCAGACTCTTGGTTTTCCTGCTTTTCGCCCTTCCTTTTAGACATACCATCACAATGAAACAGATTTTTCTAGACATTATAAATTTTTGATTTTATATACTAGGGTAGCAGGATAAATTATTTGTAAGTTGTTTCAGTTTGTGTATTTCTGTGGTTGGACTGTTTGGAAACTTAAGAACAGTGTTTGAACAATATTTTGAAATTGAAACCACAAAAGGACTCCAAAGTACTCATCTAAAGCTCCTCTAACTTTCTGAGAAGGTAGCTTTTAATTTAAGATTCACTGTTAGGTGTGGATGAGAATTGCTAGCTTACCTGAACCAGCTGCTAGCACTTCATGTTATGTTCATAATAACGAAGTGAGAATTTTGGCAAGTGAAAACTGTTGTTTAAAATCTAAGAGGCTGGAAGCATCTGTCAAACAGTGTATTCAGGCCCAAACCTAATGGTTTACAAACCAAATGATGAGTGTGTACATGTTATGAATTGCTGCTGTATGTTGCTTTCCTAAGTTTTGTACACAAAGTGGTTAAAGTTTTCATTCTACTGATGTGACTCATCAATACAACAGATGAGATGTTTGATAGAAACACGGCTGTCATTTTTAATGAATTCATAAGCTATTGTTCAGCTCCCTTTTATGCTACAGACCCAGCTGAGAGCCTAAGAATTTGTGTTTAATCAGACACAGTACATGTCTATCTTTCACAAAACATAATTTTTTGGAAAATCTTAACTTCTTAAGTCTGTCAAACCTTATTTGAGAAGACTCAGTTTAAGTCCTTGGAAGATCTCATTTTTTTTTAATTGTTTAAGTTTATTTATTTTGAGAGAGAGAGAGCACAAGCAGGGTAGGGGAAGAAAAAGGAGAGAGGAGAAAGGAGAGACAGGATAGAACCCCACGTAGGCTCTGCACTGTCAGTGCAGAGTTTGATTCAGGGCTCAAACCCACGAGCCATGGGATCATGACCCGAGCCAAAGGCAGACGCTCTAACCAACTGAATCACCCAGGAGCCCAGGAAGAGCTCATTTTTATATAACCTTTTTACACTTTCAGTTCATCATTTAGTGTATTTTGATTTCTCCTTCAAGTATGATCAGAAGATACCTTTAATACATTCCCAAAGCTACTAACACACAAGAAGCTACAGTTGATAGCAGGAATGAAAGCAGAAAAGTTTGGGTATAGAAGGAAAGCATACTAGCATTTGAATTGAATTTTGAGAATGAAAGAGAAAGAATTTAGAGAAGAAATGTCAGTAGCCATAACTTCCAGAGACCAACCAGTGATGAGAATTGCTAGGTGGTCTACAACTGGTACACTCATACTTAGGCCAGGAATTCCCATTTAGCATCCTACCACAAATTCTTAGGTTTTACTCCTATTTGTCTGTAAGTGCAGTCAAGTCTATTTAGGGTTTTCTGCCCCTGCTGCTCACCTTATGAATTCTCTTCTCATTAAGGTCTAACTGCAAACCCTGTTTTTCAGTGTCAAGCCACTCAACTAATTGTGCACACATTTACCTTGGTTAGCAGCAGAGTATCTAGAGACTACAGCTAGCAACAAATTCAGCTTCTGCAAAATCATAGAAGGGGGAGTGGCTCTTATTTTAGTTCTTTTCCTTGGGAGAAATGACTTCATTATATCATAGCACAAGACACTATGTTAAACATTGGAAATGTAGTGATTATTCAGACAGGCATGGTCCATGTTCTTGTATAACTTCTGAGGATGACTTCTAACCAGTCATTCATAAGTATAAAGAGACACTTCAAAATCCTCAAACAGATAAAGAAAATTAGTTGCATGAAAAGGGAGTTATTCTCTAAGTTAGAACACCGCATTGCAAAAAAAATCTGGCTTGAATTAACTTAAGCAAAAACACAGACCAAAAAAAGGGGTCAAGGAGGGGTATGGAATTTGGGGGCTTACACACAGAAAATGCAAGGGTATATATAGTTGGTTTTAGTGATAATTACTGGAATGAGAAATCTGAAACAGCAACAGAAGTCTCTCTAAGGATTTTCTCTGCTAGTATCTTGGCCTCATTCTCTTCCATCCCATGGGGGTTTAAACCACAGATAGGGAACATAGTAGCTGGTTACACTGGTTTCAGACAATTTCAATTTTATAACTCAAAAAGCCAAGTAGCCTTCCTGCTGGCTTGTAAAAATCCCAAGGAAGAATTAAGATTGGTTCAACATGGGACTCCATGCCTAGACCAGTCACTGTGGCCAGAACGATGAAGTACTATGGTAGGCTCAGCCTGTAGTAAGGGCACATACTCTGAGTGGGAGCCACCAGAAAGGCATGCTTACAGTGAAGGAAGAACACTGGGATCAAAAGAGGGAGGAGGGACTGTGACAACAACGATGATAATAACAATTAATATAGAGGTAAGGGTCATGCAGAGCAGTCAGAACAAATAAAAACTAAAACAGAGTTAGAGAATACAACAAGAGACAACTTAAAAATGTAATTCCTATATCCATAAGAATTGAGTATAATGCATCATTAAAAAGAACAATTTGTCGCGAAACTAAAGGAAAACTTTAATGTATCTATGGTATAGGATCATGTGTTGAGAATGCAAAAACAAGGAACCTAACCAAGGCAATAACCCAGCTGACAGTATTACAGGGCTCGAAGTAATGTTAAATAGAATGTATTTTAAAACACACATTTAGCACCCAATATATACTAAGCACTATTCTAAGAATCAATTCATTTGATTTTCACTGCACCCATATTAGATAAGTATAGTATTATTCCCATTTTACAGATAAGCTTAGAGAGGCTAAATGACTTGCCCGAGATGACATAATTGTGGAGGAACAGGATCAAAAAGACGTGACCACCGACTGACCTGTGAGCTGAACCCTGGCCCTTGGAGACTCCTTACCTCCTCCCCCGTCCTTGGAATATTGGTTCCACTTTCCCACTCCCAGATGCTGCTCCAAGTTCATAGCCTGGAAGTAATGATGTGATGTTGAAAAGATCTGCACAGTACACAACTGGGCCCAGTTAAGGCCTTTTTATAAATTTTCAAGATTTGGTTGGTGGACGCAGGGATCCATTCATCTTGCTGCTGCCAAAGGCAAGGAAATTCCCTTTGCTATTATTAAAACAGCCCCCTACCAACCTGTAGTGGCTTGTCTCTTTCTTCAGTCTCTCCCTGCCTTCTGCATTTGGGAGCTGGTTTAACATTATACCAGAAAAGTTCCTGAGGGCGTTATGAACCTACAGTAACTAACAGAGCCAGGATTTAAACCCAAGCAATAAAATTGTGCTATACCTCTAAATTAAGATGTCTGCTATTAAGTTAGTAAGTATCCCTATGCTTCACAGACAAGATAAGCACCTGAGATTGAGGTGCTCAGCTATGCTCCTCCAGCCCGCATGTCTTTATGGAACTCAGAGAGACCAGAGAGTTTTCATATGGTCTTCTGTTTTAAGAGTTTGAAACATACTTTTCATACGGTCTTCTGTTTTAAGAGCTTGAATGTGAAATTTTATTGGGCTTTTCCTCTGTCACATATCTTCAAAAGATACATTATTGTTAAAGATCAGGCTCCCATAATATAATTAGAATATTAATGTTAATACATAACAATTAAAATTAATTTTCCAGAATTCAAGATTAGTGAGGATGAAAACACAAAATAATAACACAAAATAATGTGTTGAAACCTCACATCCCAATCTCCTAGATACAAACAGGCCAAAATTCCTATATGGAACCAAATGGTAAACAGGCTTGACTGTAATAATTGAGATCCATGATAACTTCCAGAATTTAGGCAATCTGTGGATAAAGTAATGAAATCCATGGATCAGGAGGATCTTCGTATGAATTCTTGAGGAAGGAGCGAAGATAAAGAGCCCACAGGAATAGTCTTCCAAAGTATAAGATGGCTATGTTAGAAGTGCATTCCTGGATTCTTCAACATATTCAAACGTAGCTGGGGGGTGGGGGTGCTGACATACACACCACCTGTGCCTTTCATACAAAGAAGGGGCTTACATAATGGCTAAAGAAAGACATGTGGCTTGTTTGCAAGCTCCTGAGCTTGAAGTCGCCTGCCCCTGCTCTTCCAGTGCATCTCTGTGGAATATCCTTCTCCATGCTCTCATTTATTTTATTTTTCTCTCATGGCAGTAATATTATTGAAGTATATTTTATAGATGGTAAAATATACAGCTCTCAAAAATATAGGTTGATAAGTTTTGACAAATGTATACATCTATGTAACAATCACCAAAATTACCCTAATCAAGATAGAGATCCATGACTTCTTAATGTTAAGACCTGAGCTAAATCAATTGTGAAACTGTGATGTGTGGGAGCTTAATCATTCCAGGTTATTTGGAAATCAAATCTAATGATATTTTTACACATGCAGAGCATTGACATGTGGCCTATAGCCTTACATATTTCCTTTATTGTAAGGAAAGAACTATTTAACATAGTTTAATAAAGCATTCAATTCAAGATAGAAAAAGTACAATATAAAAACAGGAAGCAGGTGGATAAATTCACAAAGCAAGAAGCAGTAAGTAAGTTAAAAAGCAGTTACCAAGAACTAACCCAAAAAGTCAAGGGCTGGTTTCCTGGAAAGAAAATAACACATGCAAACTTTGAGGAAACTGATAGAGGAAAAAAAAAAAGAAAAAACAAATGTATAATCTTAAGAAAGGGGATGTAACCACAGTTATGGAAGAGAGATTTAAAAGAATAAGAAACAGGACATGCTAATAAATCTGAAGTCTAGTATAATAAATCCAAAAATCTAAAAACTATTCAAAAAATTTATTATAGATTCAAAAAGGAGAATGCTATTAAGTACCACAAGTACATATGGGAGAACATTTTTACATCTTGGGCTGGTGAATGCCTTTGTGGACATAATTCCAAATTCAGAAGCAACAAAAGAAAAGATCTACATTAATACACTTTAAAAAAAATAGAAGCTTCTATGTGGAAAAACATACAAAAGCCAAGAGCAAAAAAAGTGGTGAATTCTTTTTGTAACACACATTAAGGATCAAAATGTTAATCTCTTTATTATTTAAAGAGTTCTTATTAATCAGTAAGGAAAAACTGACAAGTCAGTATAACAATGGGCAAATTACATAAAAAGACAATTCACGGAAGAATAAATAGATGACCAATATGCAGTTAAACAGATGGTTCAGATTGGTAAATATCAAGGAATAGAAAAACCCAAAGAACTATGAGGAATCAATATTTTACCAAACAAGTTGAGAAAGAATTAAAAGATAAATAAGACCCAATATTGGGGAGGATAGGAGAAATGAAGCATTCACATCCAGTACAGAGGAGTGTAAATTGGCCTTGAGCAATTTTGCAATGATTTAAATATTCAAATCTGCATACTCTTTGACATCATTCAAACTATTGGCATTTATTATAAAGAAATAATCAACATATTAGAAAATATATACACAAGGCAATTCATTGCAGCAGTTTACAAGAGTAAAAATTAGAAACAACGTAAATATCTTTCCATAGGATTTTGTTATGTCTTTGCATACAATCTATAAAAAATGAGTTTGAATTATATATGCAGATAATGATAAGGAACCACCCCTGACCTGATTATTTTTGCAAATAAAGTTTAATGGATCACAGCCACACTTACTCATTTACTCATTGGCTATGACTGCTTTTGAGCTCAAAGGTAGAACTGAGTAACTGTGACAAAGGCAGTATGGTCAGAAATCCTAAAGTATATATTTATCTGGCCCTTGACAGAAATTTGCCAAACTTTTCACTGATACAGAATAACATGTGTAGTAAGAAAAGAAAGGGAAAGGGAAGGAAGGGGAGAGGAGAAGACGGAGGGTGGAGGAGAGGCAGAGGGGAGGGGAGGGCAGGGCAGGGCAGGGCAGGGAAGGGAACTATTACATACAAACACATATGTGGATAAATAGATATAGAAATAGATATGTAGACATTCTAGAATTCTTTAGTAAGAGCATCACAAATTAATCTATTTGAATCTGTCTGGGATAGTTAAATACACTGACATACCTTTGGATACTTGATGTGAACATAAATTTTCAACATACAGATCATCATAAAGATCCAACGATGAACTCAAGAACAGAGATGTAAATGATACAGATGATAGAGCGGAGTCTAAACTCAGTTATTAAGTGAGCAACATTCTATTTTCTTGCATTTTCTCTATAGATAGGTTTTACTGTGGTGTGCTTCTTTCTCTTACAAGTTAAATTGAAGAAAACCAAAATTTTTTGGATTCTTATATCAAGAACATACAATGGAGTATCTAATATGAAAGTGGACATATTCATCTGGTTAATTTTCTATTCAAGTTGTCTTGTTAAAATGATTATTCCTTTTATAATATAATAAAACCTTGAAGTGTAATTCATAAAAATGTAGATGTGTGTGATTGAATTATCACCTGATTGAATGCAGTAACTTTGATTATCAGTGATATAATTGGAGGTACTGCAATCTATTCCAATATATTTTATTATAATCCTTTCTATTACAGCCAAAACAGTTTTAGAGAGGTTGAGTTCAGAAATGGAAAAAAAATTATGCAACTTTGTATTTAAATCATTCAAGGCCCTTTATTTATTCACATAAAGCCCTCTCTTGTATGTTTCCTCATTTTTAGAAAGAAATATTTGACATTTCTGTCCACAAAGTTTTTTTCCCAGCTTGCTATTACTAATGTCAACAAAAGCAGCAGGAGATCCTCTGAAGATTTGGAGAAAACAGTTGAACAGGCACAAATGACCCCAGTTTGCTTAGAGTAAAATGAAGTGTTTACCTCCATATTCAACTGTTTCAGAAAATTCAGGAGGAAAATTAAGCTTTAAATCAGTACTCTTCAAATTCTGTCCCTTAGAACACTAGAGCTCTGTGGCAGTGCTTCAGAGGCTGTTCAAAACCTTATTTCCTAAAAATATATTTTAACTATTTTTAAACTGATATTAAAAACAAGCATATACTTATGAGTTCTATATCAAATTCTGATATATATTAGATTATAAAATCCATTTACTTGGGTTCCTCCCTCATTTTTGTGCTGACTTTAAAATAAAGCTTCTCCTCCAACTTTGCATGTACTTGAGTATTGGAAATGTGTCATGACTTGGAAAAATTGTAGTTCTTCAGCACTTCCTTTATTTTCACTTAAGATTGATGTGTATTGGTTCCTATAAAGTTTGCAGGTAAATACAGATTGGTCACAAAGCCATTATGCATGCCAGCTACTTTTCTGCATGATCTTTTGCATTAAAACAATTTTTTACCTTGCATTTTTTGGGGGCATCACCTTCCATTGTTGACTCTTAAGAGTCATTAAAAGAGTGACCGAGAGCTGTTCTGAGGCCTTCAGTTCTTTAGGTCTCCATCAGGGCTCTGGGACAACCCTACCCTTCCCTGACACCCAAGTGAGGAGCTTTTGGTCAGGATTCTGAAAGTCACAGGCGCATCCACTCACCACATGCTCTTGTCACAGATCAATGAAATGGTCAGTTGAGTGATACTGAGCAAATTAATAAAATGTTATATCATAACATAGGTAGCTTGGTGTTAATCGTGAATTCTGATGGTTTCCAGTTATAGATGTATATTCAGAACAAGGAAGGTCAATAATTATTTTTAATAATTTAAATTTGAATAAAAAATTCCATTCTAAGGTGGTTTCAAGTTTCTGAATTAGTTTAATTGAGGAGCAAATTTAATTGAGAAGAAAAGGTAAGCAACTGAAAATTATTACCTTTTGCAAATACTTATTTATATGAAAGTTTCTCAATATTGCTCAATCTTGCTAAAATCCTTCCTAACGTCTAGTCCTCCTGCTGACTCCTTTGACACCATTCCCTATGCCTGTTTTTTGAATTCCGAATATTCTTTCATTATGATGAAAGGGATGTATGTGACTTTTGGAATGATATCAACTCCTCATAATTTGGCTACTTGGCCTTGATACCTTTAGCTCCTCATCCTTTATAACCTTACTTTCCTTACCAGCAAACCAACATGGTTGAGAGGATTAAAGTTATGTAAGGATTATGAGGTTATATGAGTTGCCTCACACAACAAATACATACTATTTTTAATACTTTTGGGGTGTTTTTTCCTGCTCTAGTAAACTGTAGGCTTGATAACAAAAAATATTCAACTCTGTTCCACTTCTGAAATAGGCACATAATGTTTTATTGTTGAAACAAAAGAGATTAATAGATTACTCTTATCAAGGTTAATGTGATAGTTTGATAGATTCCTTGTAATAATAAGAGTAATATATTCTATATTGCACTTTTCTTCCTAAGAACTGAAAATAAAACAATTAGGACTTGCCAAACTTCATAACACATATGGATCAGGGTGATAAATAATAATGGCCCTTAATTCTTGAGTTTCTAAATATTGGTAATTCTTATTTCATAGGAAGTAGAATATATAAGATTTTCCTTAAAACTCTACAACAAAGCAATGAAGGATTAAGGGAGAACTGGAACAAAACCATACTTCCCCAAGAAACAGTATTCTTTCCTCAGTAGCATTTTGTCACTGAAATCAAAACAAAAGCAGTACTTTCTTACTATCTAGAATCAGCAACCACTGAAGATTTTGACCAGAGACATGGCATGATCTAGTGAGGATTCCTGATGTATTGGAGCTAATGTGTTAATGAAAAAGATAAGTATGCTTAGTGTCTACTATTTCTTTGTACATTATAATAATTTTTCCTAATATTTCAAACTCAAAATGTTTAAAGAATGCAAAGAATACAATAAACACATATATACTTCAAACACATATACCACTTAATTGTTTTTAAAAGGTAGGATAGAGGAAATAAATTATTATAAAGCCCTACAGGTTATTTCAAACTTAGGTTAGCCATAACCCCAGATCACACATATATAAAGTATAGTTTCTTGACCAACCAAAGTTAAGTTTGGAAAGGCTCTATACCAATCAGACATTGCTTACTGCGGGCCACACTGAACCTTATACTGTGTGAGATGTAAAATGTAATTCAATTCAAGCCATTGTTTGATACCAGTGTCTTCTAGGAAATAGAGGTGTGTTTATAAAAGTCTGCAAAGAATGGTATTTAAAAAACATAAATAAATGGCATTTAAAACATCCCTTGCCTTCCAAAGTTTATATGCTAAGACATAATTGCATAAGAAGCTTTCTATTAGATTATCAATAATCCTTTCATTCTCGGGGCGCCTGGGTGGCGCAGTCGGTTAAGCGTCCGACTTCAGCCAGGTCACGATCTCGCGGTCTGTGAGTTCGAGCCCCGCGTCAGGCTCTGGGCTGATGGCTCGGAGCCTGGAGCCTGTTTCCAATTCTGTGTGTCTCCCTCTCTCTCTGCCCCTTCCCCGTTCATGCTCTGTCTCTCTCTGTCCCAAAAATAAATAAAAACCGTTTAAAAAAAATAATCCTTTCATTCTCTTTTAATTAAACTGTATACTCATTTAGCATGCAAGGACAGTAACACTAAAAATGAAAAAAATAGCACTGATACACGACATTCTTTTATAGTCAATAGCTGAGCAGGAGTGGGATGGAAGCAGACTGAAAAAAGGACAAGAAGGTTTTAGATTCTTGATGTTGCTGGTAATTCACATGAATCAACCCTAAAGAGATAGGTGGAGCCCAAGGTGCCTGCCCCACATCAAATGTTCTTAGCATCTTCTTCATTTTTAAAATTTTTTTAATGTTTCTATTTTTGAGAGACAGAGACAGAGTGCGAGCAGGAGAGGGGCAGAGAGAGAGGGGGAGACAGAATCTGAAGTAGGCTACAGGATCCAAGCTGTCAGCACAGAGCCTGATGTGGGGCTCAAACCCACAAACCATGAGATCATGACCTGAGCTAAAGTTGGATGCTTAACCAACTGAGCCACCCAGGCACTCCCCTCCTCATTTTTATCTAAAGTGTCAAGCTGCAAACTGTTTAGGTCATATGTGAAGTGTGGTTAGTTTTGATCATAGACATCCTTCGTGGCTGTATGTCCACAATGCATTGAAGTTGAAGTTAAGAAAAAAAACAAAGGGATGGCTGGTCATGAAGAATATGGTTAAAATAGTGAGTGAAATTTTTTTGTACAACTTACATCATGGCAATAATATTGCTATCCCATCTTTATAGTTTTTGAGCATAAAATATCAACTCAATAAAGCAGAATACATGTATACAAATACATTGATATATTTTAAATTATATATGTATGTGTGTATATATGTGTGTGCATATGTCTGTATAACATTCCCATTACACACACACACCTACCTATATACTGGAATCTTTCATCCTTCTGGTTCTATTGGCCAAGATAGGTAGAGATTGAAAAGTGAGAGATAGAGAGAGGAAAGAAAGAATTGAAACATACTGTAAATAAATGAAGTCTTGTTTACAGCAAATCCTTAACATTTGTTTTACAACAGTTGTTTCCATGTTCAGCCCACACCAGCTGTTCCCCAAACATAGAGTTTTAAAAACTAATATGCTCTGTACCAACACAATTCTCCATAAAATGTTTAATGCATTGTAATCTTTGTCTTATCACTGCTCTTGTTCTATCTACATCCAGCCCATCCCAAATTTCAGTAGACTTTTGGGGAAGTAGCCATTTGTAGAATGGAAAAAAATGGTTTATATATTTCAAAACTATAAGGTGCCTGATAAACAAGATTTGCTAAAAAAATGTTTCCTGCACCAGGACTGTGTTTAGCCTTTAAATACCACTGTGAATGTTGAGCCAGATGCATTATTAATAAATGTCATCTTTTCAAGTGAGTTCAGTATTAATATTGATACAAACTTTCTTCCTGCTCTTAATTTTGCATCTCAATAAAGATATGAATGTTGGCAAGCACTGCTATTGACAATTGATAAAATTATGCAAACACAATGTTTTTGCAGCTTTTGAGTAAATACTGCATGCTAATGAATTCCGAAGTGTTTTCTGTGTTCCTGTAGGAGCGGAATTTGTGTAGGCGGACTGTGCCATAGATGTGCTTTTCTAAGCCTGTTACACTTATCTCAGCAGAGCTGTTGTTTGCCTCCTAATAAGCAATTTGGTAGTTTTATCATGAGCTCTGAGGCCCTCCAAAGATCATTTATATAATGACATCTTGTGGAAGCAAGCCTCTCTAGAACTTTTTGACGGTAATAATTATTTCGCATATTTGTTCTGAGGCTGCAGCAATGTTTTCAAAAAGCTTCCTGCTAATTTTCAGTCTAAATTTGATGCCACAGGTTTGTTCTTCAGTTGTCACAAACGTTTGGGGCCATACAGGGACGTACATTTTGAAGAAGATTTTCAGAATACCCAGCTTTAAAAGGAAAACATTCACCTAGCTAATGATTCTTTTATATCCCTGTCCTTGGATTTTCAGGAGATACTTTGAGGAATTAATACTCAATGCACAAAAGAAAACCTAAATACAGGGGAGGCAGAAACAAGTTAAGAATAATTTACAAATACCCAAATGTGGTCTTTGTAAATCTGCACTTGACACCCAAACTGGTTCCTTGTCTTCAAGAAATGTAGCAATATCAATTATTTGAATGTTCATAGAAATTAAAGAATTTTACTCTATTGGCAGATATTCTGAGGACATTATTTAAAAGAATAAAAAGGAAACTTTGAGTAAATTTGGTGGTATTAATTAGTCTTAAAAGCAGTGTATTTCTATTCTAAAAGGTCTGACCAAAACCTCAATACAAACTTTAACTTCTTCCTAAAGAGAATTAACTATAATTAGATTTTAAAACAAAATTAGGAGACTACCATGTCAGTGATCTCCAAATCTTTGTGATTGTGATGAAAAATTTAGACACTTCCAATAGTATGTAGTATCTGTGTAATACATATATATACAACAGATTCATAAACATTATGTATGCTAGGAAAATAGCAAAATGGGAAAAATAGGAAAAATTTCTATTTTTCTAGGAAAGCTTATAGGCTAAGATAAAAATAAGCATAAGTAGATGTTTAGATTGTCAGTCTCTAACGGGTACACTCTACTTTGGAGAACACTGCTCCATAATAATAGCAAACGCTTACTGTACCAGGTCTCTTTCTAAGAGCTTTAGATATATTAACTCAATTAATCCTCCGAACAACACTCTAAAGGGAGTACTGCTATTATATCCATTTTGCAGATAAGCGATCTGAAGGTTGAAGGAGTTGAGGAATTTGCTTAAGGTCGCACAACTAGGAAATGGTAGAGCTGGGGTTCAAACCGAGAAGGTATGGTACAGAGTATGGACACGCAACATCCATTACATAAGAAGAAAGGCAATTTATTAGTGACACTCCATACTTTACACGTAACCTCCCAACCCTTTATCCCATCTCACCTCATTACCTTATACTGAATTACACCATTTTTTAACTTTTTTTTTTTCTTGAGAGAGAGAGAGAGAGAAGCACAAGCTGCGGAGGCAGAGAGTGAGGGAGACAGAAGCAGGCTCCAGGTTCTGAGCTGTCAGCACAGAACCCAATGCGGGGCTCAAACCCACAAACTGGGAGATCAGGACCTAAGTTGAAGTCAGATGGTTAACCAACTGAGTCACCCAGGCACCCCTAAATTACACTATTTTTAAGATCAAGAAGATACCTCTTTAAAAGTAAAAACAAGTTACGAACAGAGAGGAGGTAAAAGTGCTTTCTATAACAGAAGTGTATACCCTTTTGTTTACTTTGCATTTCTTCTAATGCTCCCCAACTACCCCACCCAGTGATCTCTTTAGAAAAAGCATCGATCATGCACAGAAGATCTCGTGATGAGAAAAAAGAAATACTTGGCCCAGGCATCCTTTTTTTCTTTTCATTTGTTAATTAAGTCATCTCCATTATATTATTTTCTTTGAATTGTGTTTTGGAGTATAGTATAAATAGTTTCATTACTTAAAATAAAGAAAAAAGAATATTTTTTAAGGGAAAAGTGAAATTCTGTTGAATATGGAATCTCATGCAGTCTGACCTGGGTCCGTAGAATATTTTTTTATTGGTAATTTTTATTTCATAAACAGAGAAAATATGACTAATTGGTCACACTCATTTACAATAAGAGTACAAATGAAGCTACTTACAGGAATCTTAATGGAGAACATATAAGACAGGCCATAGTACAGTAGAATAAATAACCACAAGTCACAGTCAAAGAGTTAAAGTACAGATAGGGAAGGTCCGTTATTAATTCAGAATTGTAACTGGCACCTGCTAGGTGCTCAAAACATAATTAGACCTGGCATTGAGGTTACACAAGGAGTTAGATGATCCTTTCTATTCTATCCTAGGATGTAACTCATGTCATTATGTAACTCATTGTATCATTAAATATATTGTTTTGGGAGAGAAAATGGATTCCCAAATCTACTTTGGGATTCATATCATGGGAAAACACAGTGTTCCATAATATTGCTGAAGAAAGTAACGATCGCTCAGTGAGAAGGAACCTAGTCTCCAATAGTGATTTTCCAAGTCTTATCATCCAAATCAGTGTAGCTATGAGCCACCGAAAGAGGAGAAAAACTCTTCTCACACCCCAACAGCTACACTCTGGAGGGAAGGTAATTTGGAAATAATTTTCCTGGCTTCTAGGAAGGATCCTTGCTCCTGGGATAGCTTGGCCTTGCTGTTCCCAGGCAAGGTGTTTCAGGATTTGTTTGTAATGACTGCTTGCTATTTTCTGTATTATGGATTTTTAAATTACATTTCCTTAGCAGGAAAGATATGTCTTTAAAGGACAAACTATAATAAAAGAAAGTTAGCGGGTCTACCTGGAAGCTTGACAGTTATGTATTCATTTCAGGTAGGACATTTTCAAAGGGAAAAATTTCTAGTTACTTATTCAGAACAGCCATTCTATCAATGCTTTTCCCTTGTATTCTTGAATCAGAGCTCCTCAGTACTACTCTGACCATGATAAAAAAAAAAAGAGGAAAAGTAATAAACTTCCACAAATTTAAATTAATTAGGTGATTCAAATGTTTTCCTCAATCTCTTTTTTTCTATCTCATTCAATCTCATTTTTCTATCTCATACAGGTTTTATTTTTCCTCAGATACCCTTACCAAATGCTTTCTTCACTGAATAATTATGTTTCTATGTCTGAGACTTCCTCCAGGGTATACCTATACCTGAAAATGTACCTGACTCTCACCTCTGTATATTAGTTTTTAAAACACTCCGCAATTTCTTCTTTTCCTTTAATCCTTTCTAGCTTTAGGACAGGAAGCAAATATCAACTTGTTCTATAACAAAAAATTAACTCTTCCTAAATACCGGTCCTTGGGCCACTGCTGTTATAGAATTTGTACCATCTGTAGAAAGTGAGAAACAGAGTTGGAGAGAGGAAGATGGCGGCGTAGGAGGACTCTGGGCTCACCACGTCCTGCTGATCACTTAGATTCTACCTACACCTGCCTAAATAACCCAGAAAACCGCCAGAAGTCTAGCAGAATGGAGTCTCCGGAGCCAAGCACAGACGAGAGGCCCACGGAAGAGGTTAGGAAGGGCAGAGAGGTGGTGCACACTACACGGACTGGCGGGAGGGAGCCGGGGCTGAGGGGCAGCCCGCCAGCCAAGCGGAGCCCCCGAGTCTGGCTGGCAAAAGTGGAGGGGCCAGACGGAGCGTGTTCTGACAGCAAGCGGGACTGAACATCTGGAAGGTTATAAGTTAACAGCTCTGCTCAGAGAACAGGAGGGCTGGAGGACAACGGGAGGGAAAGTTGTTGAGCCCCGGATAACAAAGCTCAGCTTGGAGGGGAACAAAGGCGCTTACCAGCACCATCTCCCTCGCCAATCCCCCAGCCAAAATCCCAAAGGGAAGCAGTTCCTGTCAGGGAACTTGCTTGCACCACGCAAACACCCAATGCTGTGCTTCTGCGGATCCATTCCTCCAGCGGGTCTGACTCCCTCCTGGTGCTGCAGGGCCCCTCCCAAAGCGGAACACCAAAGGAGAAGCGAGCTGAGCCTGCCCCTCCTGCCCCCGTGCGCCTTGCCAATCCACCCCAGCCAATATGCCAGATCCCCAGCACCACAAGCCTGGCAGTGTGCAAGTAGCCCAGATGGGCCACGATACCCCACAGTGAATCCCACCCCTAGGAGAGGGCAAGAGAAGGCACACACCAGTCTGACTGTGGCCCCAGTGGTGGGCTGGGGGCAGACATCAGGTCTGACTGCGGACCCACCCACCAACACAAGTTATTCAAGACAGCACAGAGGAAGTGCCCTGCAGTTCTATCCAAAAATGACTAAACAAAGAACTCCCCTCAAAAGAATCTCCAGGAAATGACAACAGCTAACGAACTGATCAAAAAGGATTTAAACAATATGACAGAAAGTGAATTTAGAATAATAGTCATAAAATTAATTGCTGGGCTTGAAAACAGTATAGAGGACAGCACAGAATCTATTGCTACAGAGATCAAGGGACTAAGAAACAGTCAGGAGGAGCTAAAAATGCTATAAATGAACGGCAAAATAAAATGGAGACAACCATGGCTCAGATTGAAGAGGCAGAGGAGAGAATACGTGAACTAGAAGATAAAATTATGGAAAAAGAGGAAGCTGAGAAAAAGATAAAAAATCCAGGAGTATGAGGGGTAAAGTAGAGAACCTAGTGATGCACTAAAGAGAAATAATCTGGGCATAATTGGTATTCCAGAGGAGGAAGAGAGAGGGAAAGGTGCTGAAGGGGTACTTGAAGAAATTATAGCTGAGAACTTCCCTGAACTGGGGAAGGAAAAAGGCATTGAAATCCAAGAGGCACAGAGAACTCCTTTCAGACGTAACTTGAATCGATCTTCTGCACGACATATCATAGTGAAACTGGCAAAATACAAGGATACAGAGAAAATTCTGAAAGCAGCGAGGGATAAACGTGCCCTCACATATAAAGGGAGACCTATAAGACTCATGACCGATCTCTCTACTGAAACTTGGTAGGCCAGAAAGGCATGGCAGGAGATCTTCAATGTGATGAACAGAAAAAATATGCAGCCGAGAAGCCTTTATCCAGCAAGTCTGTCATTTAGAATAGAAGGAGACATAAAGGTCTTCCCAAACAAACAAAAACTGAAGGAATTCATCACCACTAAACCAGCCCTACAAGAGATCCTAAGGGGGATCCTGTGAGACAAAGTACCAGAGACATCTCTACAAGCATGAAACCTACAGACATCACAATGACTCTAAACCCATATCTTTCTATAATAACACTGAATGTAAATGGATTAAATGCGCCAACCAAAAGACATAGGGTATCAGAATGGATAAAAAAACAAGACCCATCTATTTGCTGTCTACAAGAGACTCATTTTAGACCTGAGGACACCTTTAGATTGAGAGTGAGGGGATGGAGAACTATCTACCATGCTACTGGAAGTCAAAAGAAAGCTGGAGTAGCCATACTTATATGAGACAAACTAGGCTTTAAATTAAAGGCTGTAACAAGAGATGAAGAAGGGCATTATATAATAATTACAGGGTCTATCCATCAGGAAGAGCTAACAATTATAAATGACTATGCGCCGAATACGGGAGTCCCCAAATATATAAAACAATTACTCACAAATATAAGCAACCTTATTGATAAGAATGTGGTAATTGCATGGGGACTTTAACACTCCACTTACAGAAATGGCTAGATCATCTAGACACAGGATCAATAAAGAAACAAGGGCCCTAAATGATACATTGGATCAGATGGACTTGACAGATATATTTAGAACTCTGCATCCCAAAGCAACAGAATATACTTTCTACTCGAGTGCACATGGAACATTCTCCAAGATAGATCACATACTGGGTCACAAAACAGCCCTTCATAAGTATTCAAGGATTGAGATCATACCATGCATACTTTCAGACCACAATGCTATGAAGCTTGAAATCAACCACAGGAAAAAGTCTAGAAAACCTCCAAAAGCGTGGAGGTTAAAGAACACCCTACTAAAGAATGAGTGGGTCAACCAGGCAATTAGAGAAGAAATTAAAAAATATATGGAAACAAACGAAAATGAAAATACAACAATCCAAACGCTTTGGGACGCACCGAAGGCAGTCCTGAGAGGAAAATACATTGCAATCCAGGCCTATCTCAAGAAAGAAGAAAAATCCCAAATACAAAATCTAACAGCACACCTAAAGGAAATAGAAGCAGAACAGCAAAGACAGCCTAAACCCAGCAGAAGAAAAGAAATAATAAAGATCAGAGAAGAAATAAACAATATAGAATCTAAAAAAACTGTAGAGCAGGTCAATGAAACCAAGAGCTGGTTTTTTGAAAAAATAAACAAAATTGACAAACATCTAGCCAGGCTTCTCAAAAAGAAAAGGGAGATGACCCAAATAGATAAAATCATGAATGAAAATGGAATTATTACAACCAATCCCTCAGAGATACAAGCAATTATCAGGGAATACTATGAAAAATTATATGCCAACAAACTGGACAACCTGGAAGAAATGGACAAATTCCTAAACACCCACACACTTCCAAAACTCAATCAGGAGGAAATAGAAAGCTTGAACAGACCCATAACCAGTGAAGACATTGAATCAGTTATCAAAAATCTCCTAACAAATAAGAGTCTAGGACCAGATGGCTCCCCAGGGGAGTTCTACCAGACATTAAAAGCAGAGATAATACCAATCCTTCTCAAGCTATTCCAAAAAATAGAAAGAGAAGGTAAACTTCCAGACTCATTCTATGAAGCCAGCATTACTTTGATTCCTAAACCAGACAGAGACCCAGTAAAAAAAGAGAACTACAGGCCAATATCCCTGATGAATATGGATGCAAAAATTCTCAATAAGATACTAGCAAATCGAATTCAACAGCATATAAAAAGAATTATTCACCATGATCAAGTGGGATTCATTCCTGGGATGCAGGGCTGGTTCAACATTCGCAAATCAATCAATGGGATATACCACATTAATAAAAGAAAAGATAAGAACCATATGATCCTGTCAATCGATGCAGAAAAGGCATTTGACAAAATTCAGCAACGTTTCTTAATAAAAAACCCTCGAGGAAGTCAGGATAGAATGAACACACTTAAACATCATAAAAGCCATTTATGAAAAACCCACAGCTAACATCATCCTCAATGGGGAAAAACTGAGAGCTTTTTCCCTGAGATCAGGAACATGACAGGGATGCCCACTCTCACCACTGTTGTTTAACATAGTGTTGGAAATTCTAGCATCAGCAATCAGACAACAAAAGGAAATCAAAGGCATCAACATTGGCAAAGATGAAGTTAAGCTTTCACTTTTTGCAGATGACATGGTATTATACATGGAAAATCCGATAGACTCCACCAAAAGTCTGCTAGAACGGATACATGAATTCAGCAAAGTTGCAGGATACAAAATCAATGTACAGAAATCAGTTGCATTCTTATACACTAATAATGAAGCAACAGAAAGACAAATAAAGAAACTGATCCCATTCACAATTGCACCAAGAAGCATAAAATACCTAGGAATAAATCTAACCAAAGATGTAAAAGATCTGTATGCTGAAAACTATAGAAAGCTTATGAAGGAAATTGAAGAAGATATAAAGAAATGGAAAAACATTCCGTGCTCATGGATTGGAAGAATAAATATTGTCAAAATGTCAATACTACCCAAAGCTATCTACACATTCAATGCAATCCCAATCAAAATTGCACCAGCATTCTTCTTGAAGCTAGAACAAGCAATCCTAAAATTCATATGGAACCACAAAAGACCCCGAATAGCCAAAGTAATTTTGAAGAAGACCAAAGCAGGAGGCTTCACAATCCCAGACTTTAGCCTCTACTACAAAGCTGTCATCATCAAGACTGCATGGTATTGGCACAAAAACAGACACATAGACCAATGGAATAGAATAGAAACCCCAGAACTAGACCCACAAACATATGGCCAAATAATCTTTGACAAAGCAGGAAAGAATATCCAATGGAAAAAAGACAGTCTCTTTAACAAATGGTGCTGGGAGAACTGGACAGCAACATGCAGAAGAATGAAACTAGACCACTTTCTCACACCATTCACAAAAATAAACTCAAAATGGATAAAGGACCTGAATGTGAGACAGGAAACCATCAAAACCCTAGAGGAGAAAGCAGGAAAAGACCTCTCTGACTTCAGCCGTAGCAATTTTACTTGTCACATCCCCAAAGGCAAGGGAATTAAAAGCAAAAATGAATTACTGGGACCTCATGAAGATAAAAAGCTTCTGCACAGCAAAGGAAACAACCAACAAAACTAAAAGGCAACCAACAGAATGGGAAAAGATATTTGCAAATGACATATCAGACAAAGGGCTAGTATCCAAGATCTATAAAGAGCTCACCAAACTCCACACCCGAAAAACAAATAACCCAGTGAAGAAATGGGCAGAAAACATGAATAGACACTTTTTTAAAGAAGACATCCAGATGGCCAACAGGCACATAGAAAGATGCTCAACGTCACTCCTCATCAGGGAAATACAAATCAAAACCACACTCAGATATCACCTCACGCCAGTCAGAGTGGCCAAAATGAACAAATCAGGAGACCATAGATGCTGGAGAGGATGTGGAGAAACGGGAACCCTCTTGCACTGTTGGTGGGAATGCAAATTGGTGCAGCCGCTCTGGAAAACAGTGTGGAGGTTCCTCAAAAAATTAAAAATAGACCTACCCTATGACCCAGCAATAGCACTGCTAGGAATTTACCCAAGGGATACAGGAATACTGGTGCATAGGGGCACTTGTACCGCAATGTTTATAGCAGCACTCTCAACAATAGCCAAATTATGGAAAGAGCCTAAATGTTCATCAACTGATGACTGGATAAAGAAATTGTGGTTTATATACACAATGGAGTACTATGTGGCAATGAGAAAGAATGAAATATGGCCCTTTGTAGCAACATGGATGGAACTGGAGAGTGTTATGCTAAGTGAAATAAGCCATACAGAGAAAGACAGATACCATATGTTTTCACTCTTATGTGGATCCTGAGAAACTTGACAGAAACCCATGGGGGAGGGGAAGGAAAAACAAATGAGGTTAGAGTGGGAGAGAGCCAAAGCATAAGAGACTGTTAAAAACTGAGAACAAACTGAGGGTTGATGAGGGGTGGGAGGGAGGGGAGGGTGGGTGATGGGTACTGAGGAAAGCACCTTTTGGAATGAGCACTGGGTGTTGTATGGAAACCAATTTGACAATAAATTTCAAAAAATAAATAAATAAAATTTTAAAAATTTTGAAAAATTAAAAAATTAAAAAATAAATAAAGTGAGAAATATAAGGTGTACACACACACACACACACACACACATACTTATACACCCTTACTGGTAGAAAGGTGCCTATTGAAACTACCTTTTCTTGGGAAGGTTTATGCTTTATTATGAAATTATGTTCTTATACTTTTTAAATATTAAAATATCCTATTTCTTATATAATAATAGCAATGGTAGATAAAGTCTCTTTAAATAATTTTTCATTCACTGCCAAAATTTGGCTATCCTCAAAATTTGTTTACAAGTAGGGCTCTATCATATTTGATTTTCAAAATTCTGGAGAGAAATTTTCCTAGTTTTTGAAATTCAAAAGTCTGGGAACCACTGATCTAAACAATTGATTTGACTCATCTTTGCTAACCTCTTCATAACACAACACTTTTGATGCATGTATCTTAACATATTATTTAATTAAATTACTAGATTCCATTAATGCCATTTCTTTTAATAATCTTACCACAGAGGTATAAAAATCAGAATGTATCTGTTTATCTTAGTCCATACAACTGTACAGGTATATATAGAGATATAATAAATATTGTCCAATGCTTGTATTACATTTTTTTCAAATATACTTTAGAAAAATAATTTGGTTTGATAGAATCATCTCGTTTAACCAATGTATTTCTAAAATGTAGTAAAGAAACAAATATGGGCAATATTGTGTGCTGAAGTCAAAATGAAGTTGCTAGGCATTTAGCAATAATTCAGAAAATGATGTGCAAGGTGGTGGATATTATCTTCAGTAATAAACAGTAATGTATTCTCAAGGATTATAGCTAAGCTACTTCATTGCTTTTATTGAACATCTAGACAAGGCACTTCTGAAGAGCTAAGCCAATTTACTTTGAATTTGGGTTTGGTGCCAAGAGACCTAAATTTCATTTCTAGTTCAATTACTAAGCAATTGTGTGACCTTGGATGAATTGCCTCACCACCCTGAATCTTAATTTTCTTCTTCCTAAAAGACAAGGCATGAATTAGATGATTTCTAAAATCTCTGCAACTCTAACATTAAATGAGTCTGAGATTCTGCTCTCCCTGATCCCAAAAGATAGCAAACGTTATATCCTGCTTTTGTACATAGAAATAATCTCTTCAAAGGAAATCCTACCATTTACAATAACATAGATGACCCTGGAATACAGTATGCTATGTGAATAAGCCAGACATAGAAAAAAAATACTGCATAATTTCACTTATATATGGGATCTAAGAAAGGTCAAACTCATAAAATCAGAGAGTAAAATGGTAGTTGCCACAGGCTCAGGACAGTGGGGGAAATGGGAAGATGCTGGTCAAAGAATACAAAGATTCAGTTATGTGGGATGAATAAGTTCTAGAGATCTAAAGTACATACAGCATGGTGATGATAATTAACAACATTGTATTATATACTGGATTTTTTCTGAAAAGATCTCTCTTAGATCAGATCTTCTCAACACACACACACACACACACACACACACACATACACACACACATAAGGGTAACCACGCAGAGGAAATGAATAAGTTATTTAGCTTGATTGTGGTGATCTTTTCAATAACAATTATATACATATATACATATATATACACCAAATTGTATACCTTAGATATATATATTTCTATATATCAAAAATATCTCAATAAATTTTAAAAAGAAAGAGATAATATCTTCCAAAGAAGAAGGAGGAGGAGGAGGAGAAGGAGAAGAAGGAGAAGAAGAAGAAGGGTAAGAGGAAGGAGAAACTTCACATTTTCCAAGTTTATTTGAATAACTAGAGCTGAGACATAGAAGTATGGAATCAACAATCCCAAACTCCAGTATTATAGGGGCTCCTGGGTGGCTCAGTTGGTTAAGGGTCTGACTTTAGCTCAGGTTGTGATCTTATGGTTCGTGTGTTAGAGCCCTGCTTTGGGCTCTGCACTGACAGCTTGGAGCCTGGAACCTGCTTTGGATTCTCTGTCTTCCACTCTCTCTGCCCCTCCCACATTCATACTCTGTCTCTGTCTCTCTCTCTCTCTGTCTCTCAACAATAAATAAACATTTTTTAAAGATTAAAAAAACTCTGGCATTACAGCCTACAGTTTCCTGGAATGGCCTTAATTATCCCACTGGTTGTGGCATATTAAAGTCATCAAAGCAACTCAGTTTGAAATCTCTTCAAGAAAAACATGGTATAGAATAATTTGAGAAGGATTTCTGCAAAATGAAATAAAAGACAGATTGCTGGGGGCCACCTGGGTAGCTTAGTGGGTTAAGCAGACAACTCGGTTTCAGCTCAGGTCATGATCTCACAGTTCATGAGTTTGAGCCCCACATCAGGTTCTGCACCGACAGCACAGAGCCTGCTTGGGATTCTCTCTCTCCCTCTCTCTGCCCCTTCCCTGCTCACATACACTCTCATTCTCAAGGTAAATAAATGAGCTTTAAAAAAGGGGGTGCTGGAACTTTTAAATGGCTTGGAATCACTATGACTAGACAATTCCAGTAAAGCATAACAGTAATACAGTTATGAATATAGTCCCTGGTGACTTACTGCTTGACTCATCCAAAATCGTGCCCTTCCTACTCCAGTTAAAATGTTACCTCCCATCAAAATATGACATACAAAAACAACATGCCAGTAGCTCCAGCCTTTGGGGAACTGCAATGAATATCATTCAAATTAATTCTGACTGACATTTTGGTAAATCACCTCTCGAAGTCAGGAAGGGAACAATTTTTAAAGCACTTGAGCAGTGCCAAAACAGTAAGGAGTAAAACCACATTCATCACTCAGGAGGTAAAGTGCCAGGAGAGTCTGAAGCCAGAAAAATGGCAACCACATCATCTCAATTGGAACATGAGTGATAGGTCTTTATCAACAAGCATGTATTGATTTAGCAACTCCCACTATACAAATGGTATACCAGGTGAGATATATATGGCAAGAGAAATGTTTATTCACACTCACTTGTATTTTAAAAGGGCAGCTCAATAACTAAGAGCAAGACTTTGGAATCAGAAAAAACCTGTTCAAACATGGGCTCTGTCATTCATCAGCTTTTGCGCTTTAAGAAAGTTAATTTTCTAAACTGTAAAATGCAGGTGATGAAAACACATATTTCATATGGTAGATGGCAGGACTAAATGAGATCATGCATGTATAGTGCTCAGCACAGTGTTTGGACATAAATAATTTAACAAAAGCTAGCTATTGTTGCTATTTTATATATATCAGTTAAAGCTTAGACCCTTACAAGTGGGACTAATTATAAATTAATGACATAGAATTCTATTTACAGTTCTGTTTATAAATAACAATCCCTTTAGAGTAAGGAAACTAGTATTTATTGAGCATTTACCATGCTAGATACTCCACTGAGTCTTTTACATATATTCATACACATTAGCTCATTTAATCCTCTTGTCACAAAAAAACTAAGGTTCAAAGAGTGTGTAAGACTTTGCCCAAGGTGACACAGATAACAGTTCTTAAGGCCAGGATTTGTCCCTAGGTCTGTCCTCAAAGCCTGTCAACCGAAATCCTATACCTTTGTTAGAGATACTAAAACTGTTACCTCAGTCTTTTCCTCTCTCAGATTCATCCACTTCCTCAATTATAGTGCTCCAGTTGGATAGGTCCTCATCCCTAATAAACTTAACTATTAAAATAATGACCTACCTGGGCTCTTCTCCAGGATTTTCTTGCCCTAACACATTCTTACCTCCAGCTGCCAGAATAAACTTTCTGAAGTTCAGCTTCATGTATGGTAGGTGTCCTGTTCCTCATTTTCAATGATTTCTACTACTCACTGAATTAAGTCCAAATACATCCAACTTTCCTGCAGTAGTCTTAACAACCAAGTATAAGTACTTCTTTTAACCCTAATTCTCAGTTTAGTGCTACATTTTGGATGTCCTAGTTAACCTGAACTACCCATGGTTTCCTGGATAATGCCCAGCTACCCTGGACAAACTTCATTACCGTGCTTTGCTGCCTTTAATAGCCTTCTGTTCACCCCAGCCCTTAAAACCTCCCCTCACCCAGCCCCATCAAAAATCTTACTCATATTCTGGGGGCTCGGAGCAAATATTGTTTCATTAATCAAGGCCTTACTGATCTTTCACCTTTCTTTTTTTTTTTTTTTTTAATTTTTTTTTCAACGTTTTTTATTTATTTTTGGGACAGAGAGAGACAGAGCATGAACGGGGGAGGGGCAGAGAAAGAGGGAGACACAGAATCGGAAACAGGCTCCAGGCTCCGAGCCATCAGCCCAGAGCCTGACGCTGGGCTCGAACTCACGGACCACGAGATCGTGACCTGGCTGAAGTCGGACGCTTAACCGACTGCGCCACCCAGGCGCCCCTGATCTTTCACCTTTCTTTGTGATCAATACCTCCTCTCAATATACACAGCTCTCTACTTTTGCCTCCATTATGGTATTTTATTTTTCTGTCATATTACTATCTTAGGTGAACATTTTCTTGAAAGTAGAAACTGAGTCATATTTATTAAGCATCCCAGGTATTTGAATATAGTAACAGTCATAGCCAAAACATATATCACTTATTCTGTTCCAGGCATTGTTCTAAGATCTACATATATTAACTCAACCCATATAACAAACCTATTAGGTAGGTGTGGTAGGCAGCCTTTAAGATCGCCTGCAATTATCCTCGCTTTCTAACAGTCATACCTGTCTGTAATCAACTCTTCTTGAGTATGAGCTGGACATAGCAACTTGTTTCTAATGAAAACATAAGGCAAAAGTGATGAGATATCACTTCTGAGGTTAGGTTACAAAAAGACTGTGACTTCCATCTTGTGCTCCCTCTTTGTTCATTTGCTTGAGGGAAGCCAGTTGCCATATTGGGATCTGTGTCACAAAAAGTTCACATGGCAAGTAAATGAGAGAAGTTTCTGTCCAACAGTGAGAGTAAACCTGAGAACCTCAATTTGATAGTGCATGAAGAACTGAATCCTGCTATGAATCATATCAGCTTGGAAGTAGATCATCACCCAGCCAAGCCTTCAAGTGAGACCACAGCCCTTGCTGATATCCTAAATACAGCCTTAAGAGAGACTTTGAAGCAAAGTCATATCTGGATTCCTGACTCAGTTTTGTGGTAATTTGTTATATAGTAATAGATGATAAATACAATATTATTATTATGTCTATTTTTCAGATGACAATGTGGAGGCTCACGTACTTAGTAAGAGACAGGGACAGGGTTCATACCAGGGCAGTATAGCTCCAGAATTCACATTATTAATCACAAAGCTAGCTTGCCTCATAAACGAATGAATAAAAGTTCTCTCCTTAAACTGGACACAGCCAAGTGATTAACTCAAATAAACAATTAAGAGCTGACTGCAAAAAAGTTTATAGTATCTTAATTCACAGTTGTACCAATGGATCTCTGTTGATATCAAATAGGCTTATATTAAATATACTTATTTCAACATGTGTTTATGTCTTTCTATGTGAAACTTGGGTCTCTCCTGTGTGGTTTTACTAATATGTACATAAACTTACATTAGGAGCTCTGTTTATCTCAGTTTACATTTAGAATTAAAACATAATTGATACTAAGTGTGGTAAGATTGAAAAAATCTTTGTAATCTCACTATCTTGGATTTGAGGTCCACCTCTGACAATTTCTGCCACTGTGATATTAAGCAATTGACGTTAGGGGCACACTCTCCCTGAGGGATGGCTACCACCAATGTATGGTGGGAATAGGAATACTACTGACCCTCACAGAGATCTAGGTGTAATTTCTGATGTAACTAGATCACTTAGAGCAGTGCCTGATCATTTTCTCTTTAAGGTCTTCCTCACATTCCATGTATTCAGTAAGATCTTCCTTGGCCACAAAAGTAAAAAATGGCTGATTCCTCTTCAGGATTCCTCTAGCATTTATCTGTCCTAATCATGATGCATAATGATTACAGTATTTGTTACAAGGCAATAAAATATCTTAACATTTTTATGAATACAAATGAATTATCCATTCATAAAGTCTTAATTGAATTCTCTATGTGAGGCCTGCACCTTAGTAATGAGGAACTCACTAATATAGTGTTCTGAATAAAGAAGGTGGCTAGTAATTTTCTATTCAATTAATAAATGAATACTGTATTATACCATTTCACTATTAAGGACAAAAATGAATTCTTTCACATGTTTTCAAAATAACTGTCCTGGTATAGTTCACAAAATCTTGTCAAGAAGCAGAAGAATGACTTAGACAATTTCATGAAGCTATGTCTCAGTGTGCTGCAGGATCTGCATTGAGCCCAGCACCAAGGTCACCCCATCTGCATCACAGGAAGGAAGTTTGGAACTACACTTCCCATAAGCCTTTGGGCTTCTCATGGGCCTTAGTGCCTCTAAGAAGCACTCCCACTGAAGCTCACTCCTTATTGGCAAGTACAGGCAGGAAGTTCGAATTACATGAGATGTGGCCTGCTTTTGACATATTGAGGATTTCTACTAAGAATCAGTCACTATGAAAACCCAAAAGATTCCACCAAAAATCTGCTAGAATTGACTCATGAATTCAGCAAAGTTGCAGGATATAAAATCAATGCACAGAAATCGGTTGCATTCCTATACACCAACAATGAACCAACAGAAAGAGAAATCAAGGAATCGATCCCATTTACAGTTGCACCAAAAACTATAAAATACCTACGAATAAATTTAAACAAAGAGGTGAAAAATGTATACACTGAAAACTATAGAAAGCTTATGAAAGAAATTGAAGAAGACACAAAAAAATGGAAAAAGATTCCATTCTCCTGGATAGGAAGAACAAATATTGCTAAAATGTCAATACTACCCAAAGCAATCTACATATTCAATGCAATCCCTATCAAAATAACACCAGCATTCTTCACAGAGTTAGAACAAATAATCCTAAAACTTGTATGGAACCGGAAAAGACTCCGAATAGCCAAAGCAATCTTGAAAAAGAAAACCAAAGCAGGAGGCATCATAATCCTGGACTTAAAGCTATACTACAAAGCTGTAATCATCAAGACAGTATGGTAGTGGCACAAGAACACACACTCAGATCAATGGAACTGAACAGAGAACCCAGAAATGGACCCATAAATGTATGGCCAACTAATCTTTGACAAAGCAGGAAAGAATATCCAATGGAATAAAGACAGTCTCTTCAGCAAGTGGTGCTGGGAAAATAGGATAGCACATGCAGAAGAATGAACCTGGACCACTTTCTTACAGCATACACAAAAATCAACTCAAAATGGATGAAAGACCTCAATGTAAGACAGGAAGCCATAAAAATCCTTGAGGAGAAAGCAGGCAAAAACCTCTTTGACCTTGGCTCTAGCAACTTCTTACTCAACACGTCTCCAGAGGCAAGGGAAACAAAAGCAAAAATGAACTATTGGGACCTCATCAAAATAAAAACTTCTGCACAGTGAAGGAAACAATCAGCAAAACTAAAAGGCAACCGACAGAATGGGAGAAGATATTTGCAAATGACATATCAGATAAAGGGTCAGTATCCAAAATCTATAAAGAACTTATCAAACTCAACACCCAAAAAGCAAATAATCCAGGGAATAAATGGGAAAAAGATGTCTTCCAAAGAAAACATCCATGGCCAACAAACACATGAAAAAATGCTCAACATCGCTCATCATCAGAGAAATACAAATCAAAACCACAATGAGATACTACCTCGCACCTGTCAGAATGGCTAAAATTAACAACTCAGGCAACAACAGGTGTTGGCAAGGATGCAGAGAAAGAGGATATCTTTTGTATTGCTGGTGGGAATGCAAGCTGGTGCAGCCACTCTAGAAAACAGAATGGAGGTTCCTCAAAAAATTAAAAATAGAACTACCCTACAACCCAGCAATTGCACTACTAGGTATTTATCCAAGGGATACATGTATGCTATTTTGAAGGGATACATGCACCCCCATGTTTATAGCAGCACTATCAACAATAGCCAAAGTATGGAAAGGGCCCAAATGTCCACCAATAGATGAATGGATAAAGAACATGTGGTATATATAGACAATGGAGTATTACTCAGCAATCAACAAGAATGAAATCTTGCCATTTGCAACATCGTGGATGGAACTAGAGGGTATTATGCTAAGCGAAATTAGTCAGAGAAAGACAAATATCATATGACTTCACTCATATGAGAACTTTAAGACACAGAACAGATGAACATAAGGGAAGGGAAGCAAAAATAATATAAAAACAGGGAGGGGGACAAAACATAAGAGACTGTTAAATATGAAGAACAAAAGAGGGTTACTGGGGGGGTTGTGGGAGGGGGGATGGGCTAAATTGGTAGGGGGTATTAGGGAATCAACTCCTGAAATCATTGTTGCACTATATGCTAACTGATTTGAATGTAAATTAAAAAAATAAAATAAAAAAAACTAATATATGCTTAACATTTATTAGCCTTGAATTATATGCTAGACAAAATGTTAAATAGTCTGCATGAATCATGTGACTTTGCCTCCTAACACTAGAAATAGAGATTTTTATTACCCCCCCCCCCAGTTAAAAATATATTAAACTGAGGCTGTTGGGTGCTCAGGTGGTTGAGCGTCTGACTTCAGCTCGGCTCATGATCTCACAGTTCATTGGTTTGAGCCCTGTGTCGGGCTCCGGGCTGACAGTTCAGAGCCTGGAGACTGCTTCAGATTCTGTGTCTCCCCCTCTCTCTCTCTGCCCCTCCCCTGCTCACACTCTGTCTCTGTCTCTCAAAAGAGAATAAACATTAAAAAAAATTATATATATATGAAACTAAGCCCAGTAATGTCCAGTGTCTTGCCCAAGGGCGCACAACTAGGTATAGACAGAGGCTATTCACACTCAGAAAGTCAGACTCAAGAGTCCCTTCTCTTAAATATCACACATGTGCTCAGGTGGTTATATTGTCTGGTGCCCTGATTTCCACTAGGAATCAACTGGTAGGGAAAGAAGCATTTTCTAAAATCAATTAAATTATTAAAATCCTTGATCTCTTTGTCCACATAAATTGCATTTGTAGCTCAGCATGTCTATCATGCATATAATTTTACTTAAGGGGAAGAAAAGGTTATGTATTTAAAAAAAGGTGAGGAAGCCATTGGAAGATGCCATAAATTTATTCTGTCAGGCAGGCCGAGTTGTGTGACAGTCAGAGACATGGCTTGATGCAGAGATGTGAAGTGTGACTTTTCGACTGTCACGCTGGATGAGATGGATGGATTTTGGAACACATCCCAGGAAGCTGAGACACTCATGTGGTCAAGTGTTGGTCTCTCTGATCAAATTTGATTTGCTGTCTCTGAAGTTGTTGGATTTTGCCAGCCCTCCAGATGCTGCATTGTGTCTTTGCAGACACAGTTGGTTTGACACCATCTGCAAGACCCTGCATTGGTCCTAGCAGGATGAGCCATTGTTTCCTGAGGAATTAATGGACATTCTCACATTCTACCTGTGTTAATTGAGCTATTTTCACACATGCTAATGTGTCAGTTACCCAGTGCCTAGTTCTCACTTACATACTCTGCACTAGATATGCATATAAATGGGAGAAATCCCGAAACTTGCCAAAATCCAGATAGCCTACTATTCAGCAAATGAGAACAGCTAGTGCTTGAAGAAATTATATTTCCAGAAATAAATGTACAGGATTCATGTTTTGAAGAGTAAACTAGTGGGAGATTACCTAGACATTCCACTTTTTAAACAGTCTGATCCTGAATAAGTCATTTGGCTTAGCCATAATTTAGTTCCCCACAATGCTTTAAATCAGGACAATAGTTTTCCATGCTCTAGAGTTATTCCACTCTAACATCACTAGAGAGCAAAGTTCAAGAAAATGAGTGTGAGTCTAGGCTTCCATCCAAAGGTGTTTAGTTAATGAATTACCCAAAGTACTTGGTTATAGGGAAATTACACCTATCTACGGAAATAGATGCTCTCTTATCAGAAGCAAATGGAAATAAAGGTTGCCAAATTCACACACAAAAAAGAAGTTAAAGTGGGAGATAGTTAAAAGAATATATGTCCTAAGCATTTTAAATTAAAATATATGGCTGTGTATTATTTCACCAATATTTATTATGAGGAACTAAGAAATTTTCATTTCTGTGTGGACCTTCTCATTGAGTGTGGGTCTGTCTGCCGACTGGCATTTCCTTTCATCTTTCTTGCATAAACCAAATCCATAATGTATTTTCTATGAATTCTAGTTGGGGTTTATTCAACTATTGGAACTTAGACAACAATCTGAGCATGGTATCCATATCAATTTTTATGTATTTCTTTGTCTCACCCAAATCTAATTCTACAACACATTTTTTTAGGAACTTAACTTTAACATGCTTTCCAAGGCATTCAATTTAGTTGTCACAGAAATGTAACTTCCTTTTTTGCACTCATATTTCATGGATGTAAAATGTTGTTAAAATCATAACTAGTTTTCTGTGGTTAATATAACAAATATAAATGGCATACATGAGCTTGGAAACAAAAACAACTAGCTCTTGGTAAGCATGCAAATCATCTTGTGGAAGCAAAAGTGTGTGGGTTCCCTAGCGAGTGGCCCACGGCCACTCCATGTGCTGTGTTTTGCTGAAAGAACGAAAGAGTTGATTAATCCACCAATTTGTGTATTTCTACATACCCAACATGTAGATACATGTTTTTTCTACATGTACGTATACATTTCTACATGTACATATATGACCTACTATAAAGTCCTCAATTGTGCAGGACCTGAATATCTGGCACTTTTTCTGACCATAACTGCATAAGGGATAAAAGCCTACTTAGCACCAACCTCAAAGATTCAAAACATGGCTGGAATTATACATTTTTAAGAATTATCCATGCTATTTATATTACATAATGGGTAGTAGGTTTTACTGTCAAAATAATTGCCAGCCATCTAAAATACAGCTTTATAAAATGTCCACAATTATCATAGCATTCCAGAACAAAGAGAGAAAGGAATTAGAATACAAACAGAATTGTATTTCCATCTTTCCTTCAGGCTTAGAGAATAAAGACCATTTTCTATTTTTACTTGTTGTCCTAAAAAGTTAAAGACAACAAATATATCATAACTTTCAAAGGTGTCAAATTGTACAAGTTTTTTCTTTCTATTGCAGTCAGTATCTGTTCAAGATATATTCTAGATGTTTCAGAGACTATTAACAGACATTTACTAAGGGCTTGCCATGAAGAAAGAATAGTGTTTGGGATATGCGAGTGTTAGCTAATGTCACACCTTTTCTGGAAATCCTAGAGGCAGTCACTTTAAAGAGTTTCCCATCTCATTGGTAAGGCATGACCATATTTAAAATCTTTGTTTAAAAACTGTGAAAATGGGACCTTGACTTTATCATTTCTAATCTTTCTCTACAGATTACAAAAAAATTAAAAATTCCACTGTCTCTAGGGATTGTGGGAATTTTTAATTTGTTGGGGCAGACATGGCTACCAAAAGATTTCCTATCTTTCTCCATGTTTTGTAGTCTTTTTCATAAAGACCTAATATAGAATTCAGGTTGATAGAAAATTCAACAAAAGAGGTAAGAAATTCTACTTTTACATAAAATTTCTAACATGACATGCTATTTATCTGTTTAATACTTCTTGCTGTGCACAACATAAAATCAGTTTGTCATAACCTTAAAGCATTTTTTTCTGGTTCTGAAAGCTCCAGAATAAATTGCCATTCTTTGACTTGCTCAGGCATAAAAATGAAAACTGAATTTTTTTCATGGAAAAGATGAATTACCCCAGCTTGACAGAGGGTAATTAGCATACCCAAAGCAAGTTAAGAGAATGGGTTGACAAGCACAAAGAAGCCTAAGAAAACATGGGCACATTTTACATGTGTTTTAATACATAAATGATTAAAAACATTACTATATATGTTAATTGCCACCAACTTCAACACAACCCTATTGGAAGACAAGATTAAGTCGTGGAAAACAGTACATCTTTAATTATTTGTCTATTCTATAAACAAGTTTAATTGGAATCTAAAAACAGCAAGGGACAAAAGCTCAGTTCATTAGGGACCAACTAACTGTAAAGGGCAGATAAAAACCTTTTGTCTGATACAGATGTACCTCCCGAGCACCATCAGATAGCACCAGGCAGTACACTAATCAGTAATAAGAGGTGTTCTCATTATTAAGCTTATAAAGCATAAACCAGGTCACCACAAACTTTGAAGGTACTGATCATCAATTATTTCGCTAATTGTTTGTTCTGTTTGCATGTCTCAGGGTAAAAGGAAAAAGTCACTGAAGTGAAAGAGACACCAATAATTACTACCTCAGTGACAGTTGGTTTTTAGTATCTCATTATTTATGATTTGTTTTGTTGTGCGTATGTGACTTTAAGTCTACTGTATTAATGTATATCCAAGAAGCCTAGTGTGTAACACTTGCAAAAGAATTACACAAATTAATCAGCAAACTCAGGCATGGAATCTGTCCTGAAAAATCTCGCAAGACTGTTAATAACTCTGTATATGCGTATGTGTGTGTGCATGTATGTGTGAATTCAAGAACCCTCACTTATGGCACGTTTAATTTGTGCTGTTCAGGAAGTGCTATGTATCATGTTACAGCATAAAATGCCAAACTTTTTCTGGCCATTGCCATCTTGTTTTCAAGAAACACAGACTTTCAGACTGTCCTAGAAAGTGTATTAAGCCTCCTTAATGAACAACAACAACAACAACAACTTTAAGGTAATTATTAAGTTCGAGTTAACATGAGGCAAGGAAGCTGGAATGTCATGAAATCCCAGAATAGAATTTAATTTTCTCAGTCCCACTCATGATGAACAGAGATAGCTCAGAATGAAGAGATCACTTGCTTAGAGCTTGGGAGGTCATCAGTTCACAAAACAGCTATTTCTGACTATCTTTAAGCTGTAAAGCAACACTTCTATTTTATCCTTCCTTCTCTTTATTAATGTTCCATTAACATTAAATACTATAAGAAACTAAAGGCTATATTACTAATTATTAAACTGAAGACAGAGCAAATTCTCTAATAAAGCACTTTTTTTGTTTTTATATCCTTATTTTGAGAGAAAGAGAGCACAAATAGGGAAGGGGAGAAAGAGGAAGAGAGACGATCCCAAGTAGGCTCTATGCTGTCAGTGTGGAACCCAATACAGGGGTCGATCCCACAAGCCGTGAGATCATAACTTGGGCAGAAATCAAGAGTCAGGATGCTTAACTGACTGAGCTACTCAGGCACCTCTCTAACAAAAGCATATTTTTAAATGAGTATACAGAACTGCATCCATAAACTTTTTAAAGGCTGAGGAAACTGATGAAGTTGGAGTCTATGTTAAAGTATTCCAAAGGAAATACTGTTTTGTTTACATCAGACTTCCAAAGAGTCAAGAAAAGAAAACTTTTCTTTGTGGAGGAGACCTTCCATTTTCTGTCCTGCTCCCCCATCCCATCACCACACACACATCTGACTTAATGCTACAAAGAGTATAAAACTGATAGGGTCTTGCTTTTATGATACATCAAATCGAACTTAAATCCTTACTAAAAAGCATTAATAGTTTCCATCCAGAAGAAATAAAGGTAAATAATTTCTATTGAACTAAATGTTAGTCAATTTTAGTAACTGGACAAAGCCCATACCCTTCTCAATAGAATAAACTTTCTCTAAGAAAACTGTGCTGATAGGGTATAAACCGATATGAGAATATTTCTGTTCTGAAGAAAGTAAAGCCCAATTTTCCTTCTAAATAGAAAAAGAAAGGTTATTTAAAGATACCTAGTTTCCTTGCAAAACTAACATGGGGAAAAGAGTTAAGTACTTCGTAG
The DNA here is from genome assembly GCF_028018385.1 of Neofelis nebulosa. Classification (NCBI taxonomy): domain Eukaryota; kingdom Metazoa; phylum Chordata; class Mammalia; order Carnivora; family Felidae; genus Neofelis; species Neofelis nebulosa. The sequence continues at coordinate 80,839,960 of NC_080788.1, forward strand.
GAGAATAGATTTCAGGTAACTGCACCTGTACCATGGAAAATTACTCTTCAATTATGCATAGTAATTAGAGTTGTTGTTTAACTGTTATGAAAAGCCTGTAGTGTGTGAGAAGGTGCACACAGCTCTTAGAGAGATTCTGTCACTGCGGGTAGGTGAGGGAAGATGATTTGAGATAAAACACAGAATAGAATAGAAACCTGCTAGAGAAGAGGTCTTTGTATAGTACTTAACTGACACACAGTGGAGAACCTATTCAAACATATTTGTTGATCACTTACAATGTATCTTTCATAGTAAGATTAGTGAGATTTGTATACCACAAAAATCTCCTTATTAAAAATTACTAATGCGGGGCACCTGGGTGGCTCAGTTGGTTGACCTACCAAGTCTTAGGTTTGACTCAAGTCATGATCTCATAGTCATAAGATTGAGCCCCTTAACGGGCTCTGTGCCAACAGCACAGAGCCTGCTTAGGATTCTCCCTCTCTCCCTCTCTCTCTGTCTCTGCCCCTACCCCATACGTGCACAGTCCCCCTTTCTCTATTTTAAAAATAAATAAATAAACTTTAAAAAAAGCCATTTGAAATGTTCATAACTAATTAATGCTGCTAGAATATAAACCCCCCAAAGAAAAGATTCAAGATTCTGTCTCTCCCTCTCTCTCTGCTGCTCACACACTTGTGCTCTCTCTCTCTCTCTCTCTGAAAAAAAATTAATGCAATGTGATAAGTAGTGATATATTGTTATTAATTGTCAATATATTACTTTAAGCTTGGGCTTTCGAACTCTGCCCAGGCTGATTTTAAAATTAGTTTTCATGAGACCAATGTAAAGGACTTAAATTATGTTCTGATCATAAGATAGGTGGAAGTATTAACCTAGTAGTTTTTAAATATGATGTTTTGCTCCTAACACTCTTGACTCCTAACACTTGAGATTTCAAATGATTTGACTGGCAATGAATAATAATGACTCAGGAAGGAATATCTTCATTCCACTCCTGTTATCTCCCCCTTGTCTCTTCAGTAGGATGGATCAACACAATTTTAAAACATCTGATTTTTGGTAAACATAGCAATTTTCCTTGATAGTATATATGGTACTGAAACCATGACCATGACTAAATAACTTTATTAAAATGTGATTAAAGTCATCAGATTACAATATTCGTGTTCCATCAAACCTGTGAGAGAAGATCCCATGCAAGAGATCTCCTTTCTGTCTTATCTCTTTCACATTCATGTCATCATCATTATTGCCATCAACATCCTCAACAATAATAAAAAGGACTTATTAAACAACTGCTAGATAATTGCTGTAATTGCTATAGAGCTAAGCACAATTAAGTTTGGTTCTGTGTTTGTTGGTTTAAAAAATAAAATCATAAAAATTAATACCAAGCAATAAAATCTAGCCTCCATTAATTCTAGCATTTCTCCTTCACTTATACTACTCTCAGATAAATTGTAAACTCAATATTTCTTTCTCAGAAGATTCTTTTACATTTCTCTCCCCGCTTTACATTAGCAGTGACTGAGTGACACCAAGCACCACAAACTTCCATTTGTAAGTAGAAGTTGCAGTTAATTGTTGATACTGATGTGAAATCCACATTGTATGCTTAATCTTACTTTAAGGCTCATAATTGAGGTGTCTGTGTTTTCTGCCTTCATTTTCCAGCCTTTCAGTGAGATAGGAAGCACAATTTAAAAACATCACCTCCCTCAGGACTGATTGTGCCTTAGAACTCCCACTGAAGTCAATAGGTGCTTTGTGTACACTCAGACTAGACTCATAATGAGCAGAGTTGATGAGAATCCAGCTTTCCGAGGATGACTAGTGCTGAGTCTTCAAGGTCATTCATCATTTTCATCTGAGAAGGCAGACTCTTTATTTGCTCTCTCTTCTCAAATAGGTATACAATTAAAGGAAGAATTATTCCTCCCAGTGGCAAGCACTTTATTAACAAAGGGCATGTTGAGCCCCCATCTCGTATCATTGCCAGATGGTCTGTGTGCCCAACAACTAAAGGCAGCCTCAGTGAATATCTTACTTTTTGCCTCAGAACTGCTGCCTATATTATTCCTCTGTTGGCAGAACGTAAAAGAAAATCTTCCTTAAAGGTTTGCACTGCATTATTTAATTTTCTTTGTAAACTTTGAGTCAGTAAAAAGAAAAATGGCACTTTTTAGATTATCTGTTCAATTATTAGGTTCAAATTAACATTTTTTAAATGCTAAAAATCCAAGAATATCAGCTAAAAATCCAAGAATATGCTGTAGCCTGAACTGAGTAGTAGTTATGAGGAACTAAAGAAAGGCCTTTCATCACCAATATGTTTCTTATCAAATTTCATCAAACATATCCAAATATCACAGGACTTACAGCAATTTGTAAGGTGTATTCAACAGTATGATTCTTTGTTTCTGACAATGTCATTAAACTGACCACTAATGAAATTCTCATTGTGTAGTGAACGTAACTAAACTGAACGATGTTCTCAATCATGCTTGCCGACAAAGTGCACCTCCACAAAAAAAAAACAGACTTTTTTTTTCTAGAAAGCAATATATAAAGGAGAAGGAAAGAACCTTAGGAGGAAGAGGGTATTAAAAAATCAACAAAAGATATTTGTCTGTGATAGTAAGAATAGGACAGTCTACGCCGAAGTAACAACCCCAAATATCAAAGAGGTAATCCAGTGAGTTTACATTTATACTTTATATGTGGGTTGTACTGCTCTCCTCTACAGCTGTTCTCTAAGGGTTGGCTCAGCAATGTGAGCAGCTTCCATCTTGCAGCTATGCCATCTGAAACTCTTGCCTTCCAAGGTCTCCACAAGAAGGAGAGAGAAAGGCAGAGAGGCACAGCAGGTCATAAATGACAAGCAATGATATAACTACCATCCACTCAGTAGTCACTGGCTATGACTAGTTACAGGAAGCCAACTTACAGAAAGGAAGAACGTAAAATGGAAGGAGCACATGGCTATGTTGATGGCCACTAACTAGCTCCATAACACTTTCTAGATAACACATTTTCTAAAGTGAGCTAAAATTAGTATGAACACATACTGGCACTGATGCCAATGTGCCTTCTGATGCACTATGCCGAGTTAGAGTTTGCCATGATAAGAAACAAAGACAAAAAGCAAACAATCAACCCAAAACCCCAGACATGGTCCCTTTCCTCATGGAACTTCTTAGCTTAGTGGCTTTGGAAAGAAGCCCTTAGCTCTCAAAGTCTCATTCTTCCTATGTGTGGTACAAGGATAATAATAACACCTGCTAGCAGCACTATTTTGAGGAACAAAGAAAAATGTGGTAAGAGTTAGATGAGATAACATATGCTAAACATAAAAGGATGCCTCACACAGTTTAGGTGATGAATAAACCTCCACATACACTACATAGCAGGAGCAACTTCACTTATTCCTGTCCCAAGATTTTTCAGTGATATAAATCAGATGTTTGAGAAAATTTAATGATACCAAGAAGTATAGCTCAGAGAATCATCAGCAAGTCCTTTTTAGCCAACCAGTGTAACTTAGTATGCCAGTACTATAAATTATCATGGTTTCTCCAGTCCTGTTAGCCCAAGCTTTGACCCATATAATGTTTGTTCTTCTTTAAGCCTATGACTCAGAAGCAAAAATAATGTCTATCCCTGTCATCTTCAGCTCCCAAAAGGTGGTTCCTAGTAGTACCCTTATGCCTTTAGCATGCCCAGCTGCTCCCATGGGCCCCAAAACATCACAATGAGTTTACAAAAACAGAGAAAAGTTATTGATAGATACTACCTAATTTGATTTAAAGAAAAGGGAAGATTCTAGGGCAAAAGTCTTGGCCTTGGCACACATGAATTTAAGATGTAGATTACATATAATGAGAGAGTATGACAAACTTTAAGAGGCAGATAATTTAGCAGAGGGCTTTGATTTTAACTTGTACCAAAGGAAGCGAAAAGTAATGACACCTACATCATGTTTGTACTTTTGTTGTTTGTATTTCTCTCTACATCATTTTCCTTAAAGGAAAGGAAAAATGAGACTATATTATATTTGTGTGCTATTTTGTTTGGAAAGATAATTAGTAGGATACTTGGTAGCTTAACTTCTCTGATCTCTTTGAAGTTTTCTTCTTTTGCTATTATTTGAATTTTTGTGTTTTAGCTCCCTTATTGGACTGTAAATTTACTGAGAGAAGGAAAGTCTTTTCATACTTTTCATCTTAGTGTTAAGGAGAATTGACCTTGTCAAAAGATAGATCTGAGTTGGAGTCCTGACTCTCCACAATACATGTAACCCTAGGTAAATTATTTAACTGCTTTTGTTTCCTCATCTGTTCAAAGGAGAATAATAATACTTACATACTGGACTGAATATATCTCCCAAAGATTCATTTCTTTCCCAAAACCTCAGAATGTGATCTTACTTGGAAACAGGGCTATTGTAGATGTAATTAATTCAGATGAGGTCATATTGAAGTAGGGTGGACCCTTAAACCAAAATGACTTACTGTCCTTATAAGAAGAGGAGAATACCACCTGAAGACACAGGGAGGGAAGATGGCCATGCGATGACAAAGGCAGAGATTGAAATTATGAAGTTACAAGCCAAGAAACATCAAAACTTGCTACCATCAGAAGTTAAGAGAGAAACACAATATGGATCATCCCTCTGAGCCCGCAAAAAGCAACCAACTCTGCTGACATCTTGATTTTTACTTCTGGCCTGACCATATGAGAATAAAATCCTGTTGTTTTAAGCCACTCAGTCTGTGGTAATTTTATACAGCAGCCCTATAAAATGAATACAACTTACTTTATAGAATACCTATAAATTTTAGTTGAAATAATTTACATAAAGTACTTTTAACCATGGTGCTTAGTATATATTAATCACATAATAAATGTTAGCTTTCAAATATTTACTGATTAAAAGAAAAAGAGTCAATGAAGAATATACCAGCACCTTGACCTCTTCATTCAGATATTTTATTAGAGAATAAGGCAGTTGAAATCCTCCTTTCTAATCTCCAAGAGTAGAATGAAGCATGTAATTATTAAAACACATTTGTTGGGTTGGGAGCTCCCCAGTGTTCTATAGTGGTCAGTTTAAAGAATAAGCTGAAGGATACAAAGCTGAATTGAAAAATACACTAGAGGAGTTCAACAGCAAACTGGATGAAGCAGAAAAATGGATCAGTGACCTGGAAGACAGGGCAGTGGAACTCATCTAGGGCAGCAAAAACGAAAATTTAAGTGAAGATAGCTTCTTAAAGAACCCATAAAACAACATTAAGAGGAATAACATTTGCAGTTTGGTGCCCCAGGAGAAGAGAGAGAGAAAGGGGCAGAAATTATACTTAAATAAATAATGGCTAAAAACTTCCATAACCTGGGGAGGGAAACAGACATTCAGGTCCAACTAGCCCAGAGAGTTCCAAATAAGATGATTACAAATAAATCAACCACAAGATATATTACAATTAAAATGCCAAAAGTTAAATAGGGTGTCGGAGTGGCTCAGTTGGTTGAGCATTGACTTCAGCTCAGGTCATGATCTCATGGTTCGTGGGTTCAAGACCTTCATCTGGCTCTGTGCTGACAGCTCAGAGCCTGGAGTCTGCTTCGGATTCTGTCTCTCCCTCTCTCTGACCCTCCCCTAACTCACACTCTGTCTCTGTCTCTCAAAAATGAATATACATTATTAAAAAAAGCCAAAGTGTAAGATAGAAAATGTTGAAAGCAGCAAAAGAAAAACAAATTGTAATGTATAAGGAACCCCCTGTAAGTATATCAGCAGAATTTTCAGCACAAATTTGCAGATCAGAAGGGAATGGGATGATATATTCAAAGTACTAAAAGGAAAAAACTTTCACCCAAGACTACTCTACCCAGAAATGTTATCATTCAGAAGTGAAGGTGAGATAGAGTTTTCCAGACAATCAAAAACTGAAGAAGTTCATTGCTACTAAAGCAGACTTACAAGAAATGTTAAATGGACTTTGTCAAGCTGAAAAGAAAAGACATAATTGGTAATAAGAAAACATATGAGAGCAAAAATATCACTGCTAAAGGTAAATATATTGTAAAGGTAATGGATTAATGATTTACAAAGTTAGTAAGAAAGTTAAAAGGAAATATTAAAACTAACTATATATATAATAATTAGTTAAGGAATAAACAAAATAAAAAGATGTAAAATGTGACACCAAAAACAAAGCATTATGTATGGGAGTAAAAATGAAGGATTTTACAATGAGTTCCAATGTTAATTTCCTATTAATGTAAAATAACCTATATATACATACATATGTATATATGTGTGTCTATGTATTGCATGTGAACCTCACAGTAACCACAAAGCAAAAACCTATAATAGATACACAAAAGATAATCAGAAAGAAATATAAATATAACAGTAAATAAAATCATCAAATTACAGGGACTAGAACAAGAGAAGATGAAAGGAACAGAAAGGAACTACAAAAACAGCCAGGAAAACAATTAATGAAATGGCAGTAAGTACATACATATCAGTAATTACTTTAAATGTAAACAGTTTAAGTTCTCTAATCAAAAGACATAGAATCACTGAATGGATAAGAAAAACAAGGCACATCTACATGCTGCCTATAACGGACTCACTTTAGATGTAAGGACACACACAGACTGAGAGTGAACGGATGGAAAAAGATATTCCATGCAAATGGAAAAGAAAGGAAACCTGGGGTGGTATACCCATATCAGACAACATAGACTTTAAAACAGACTGTAAAAAAATACAAAAGCAGTAAACAATTGATAAAGGGATCAATCCAACAGGTAGATACAACATATGTAAATATTTATGCACCAAATATAGAAGCATCAAAATATATGCAGCAAGTATTAATAGACTTGAAGAGAGAAACTGACAGCAATACAGTAATAATAGGGAACTTTAACACCCCACTTACATCAATGGATAGGTCCAGACAGAAAATCAATAAGGGAACATCAGCCTTACATGACACATTAGACCAGATGGACTAAATAGACATATATAGAACATTTCATTCAAAAGCAGCAGAATACACATTCTTCTTCTCAAGTATGCATGAGACATTCTTCAGAATAGATCACATTTTAGGCTACATAACAAGTCTGAAAAAAATTGAGAAGACTGAAATCAGATCAAGAATCCTTTCTGACCACAGTGATATAAAACTAGAAATCCATTATAAGAAGAAAACTGGAGAAATCACAAGTATGTGGAGATTAGACAACATCCTACTGACCAACTAATGGGTCAAGAAAAAAAATCAAAGAACAAATCAAAAAATACCTTGAGACAAATGAAAATAAAAATATAATCTACCAAAATCTATGGGATGAAGCAAAAGCAGCTCTAAGAGAAAAGTTCATAATGATACAGTCCTATCTAAAAGAAAAAAAAAGAAAGAAAGAAAGAAGAAAAGGAAGGAAGGAAGGAAAAATAAAAGTCTCAAATAAGTAACTTTGCTTTTATATGTAAAGGAACTAGAAAAAAACAAATACACAGCCAGTTACTAAAATGAAGGAAATTTTAAAGATAAGAGAAGGAATAAACAAAATAGAGGCTAAAAAGAAAATAAGAAAAGATCAATGAAACTAAGAGCTGTTTCTTTGAAAAGTAAACAAAATTGACAAAACTTTAACTTGACTCACCAAGAAAACAAAGAGAGGACTCAAATAAGTGAAATCAGAAATCAAAGAAGAAAAGTTGCAACTGATATGACATAAATACAAAGGATCACAATATGCTACTATGAAAAATTACACACCAATAAATTGAAAAACCTGGATGAAATTTATAAATTCCTAGAAACTAATTATCTTTGAAGACTGGATCATGATGAAACAGAAAATCTGAATAGACTGATTACTAGTAAGAAGATTGAATCAGTAATGAAAAATCTCCCAACAAACAATCATCTAGGACCAAATGACTCTAAGGGTTAATTCTACCAAACATTCAAAGATTTAATACCTGTCCTTTTCAAACTCTTTCAAAAAATTGAAGAGGAGGGAGTGCTTCTCTTTTGTTTTTTTGTTTTTGCTTTTGTTTTTTAGAATATTTATTTTTTACTTTGTTAAGTTAATTTATTTTGAGAAAGAGAGAAATTGCACATGAGTGCAAGTGGGGGAGAGGCAGAGAGAGAGGAGAAAGAGAATCCCAAGGAGGCTCCCTGATGTCAGTGAAGAGTCTGCCACTGATGTCAGAAACAGGAGATCATGACCTGAGCCAAAACCAAGAGCTGGTGCTTAACCAACTGAGCCACCTAAGCACACCTATTGTTTTAAATTTTTTAAGCTTATTTATTTATTTTTAGAGAGAGACACAGTGATCAGGGGAGGGGCAGAGAGAAAGAGGGAGAGAGAAAACCCCAAGCAGGATCTGGGCTGGTAAGCACAGAGCCCAACGTGAGGCTCAATCTCATGAACCATGAGATCATGAGCTAAGCCAAAATCAAAAGTCAGATGTTTAACCCACTGAGCCACCCAAGTGCCCTGAGGAGGGAATGCTTCTGAACTCACTTTTATGAGGCCAGCATTACCTCATAATAAAAGTAATTATAGGCCAGTGCCCCTAACGAACATGCAAAAATCCTCAACAAAACATTAACAAACCAAATACAACAACACATTAAAAGGCTCATACACCAGGAATGGGATTTATTCTAGGGAGACAAGGATGATTCAACATCCACAAATCTGTCAATATAATATACCACATTAACAAAAGAAAGGATAAAAATCATATGATCATCTCAACAGATGCAGAAAAAAAGTATTTAGAAAAATCCAACAAACATTTATAATCAAAACCCTCAACAAACTGGGTATAAAGGAAATATGTCTCAACCATATATGACAATCTAACAGCTAACATCATACTCAAGGTGAAAAACTGAAAGATTTCATCTAAGATCAGGAATAAGACAAGGATACCCACTCTCACCGCTTTTATTCAACATAGAACTGGAAGTCATAGCCACAGTACTTTGACAAGAGAAAGAAATAAAAGGCATCCAAACTGGTAAGAAAGAAGTAAATCTGTCACTATTTATACATAACAAACCCTAAAGATTCCATAAAAAAACTGTCAGAACTAATAAATTAATTTAGTAAAGTTTCAGGATATAAAATAATATAAAGAAATCTGTGGCATTTCTATATACTAATAATGAAGCATCAGAAATAGAAATTAAGAAAATAATGCCACTTATGATTACATCAAAAGAATAATATACCTAGGAATAAATTTAACCAAGGAGCAGAAAGACACTGATGAAAGAAACTGAAGAAGATAAAAATAAATGGAAAGATATTCCATACTCATGGATTGGAAGAAACAAAATTGTTAAAATGTCCATACTACCCAAAGCAATGAACAGATTCAATGCAATATCTATCAAAATTCCAATGGCACTCTTCGCATAACTAGAATAAGTAATTTGAAAATTTGTATGGAACCACAAAAGATCCCAAATACCCAAAGCAATCTTACAAAAGAAGAACAGGTCATCTGGGTGGCTCAGTCAGTTAAGAGTCCGACTTCAACCCAGGTCATGGTCTCGTGGTTCATGAGTTCAAGCCCTGCATCGGGCTCTGTGCTGACAGCTGGGAGCCTGGAGCCTGCTTTGGATTCTGTGTTTCCCTTTCTCTCTCTGCCCTTCCTCTGCTTTCAATCTGTCTCTCTCTTTCTCATAAATAAAAAAATAAAATAAACATTAAAAATTTTTTTAAAAAAAGAACAAAGCTGGAGGTGTCGTGCTCTGATTTCAAACTATACTTCACAGCTATAATAATCAAAACAGTAAAGTATTGGTATAAAAACAGACACACAGATCAATGGAAAAGAAGTGAGAGCACAGAAATAAACCCACACATATTTGGATAATTTACAACAAAGGAGCCAAGAATATAAAATGAAGAAAGGACAGTATCTTCAATAAACAATGTTGGGAAATCTGGACAACTACATTCAAAAGAATGAAACTAGACCACCATCTTCTGTAATACACAAAAATTAACACAAATAAACTAAAGACTTGAATGTAAGACCTAAAACCATAAATTCTAAAAAGAAAACACACGCAGTAAACTCTTCAACGTTGGTCTTAGCAATGTCTTTGTGGATCTAACTCAAAAGACCAGGGAACAAAGCAAAAACGAACAATTGGGATAATGCAAAACTATAAAGTTTCTGCACAGCAATGAAAACTACCACCAAAATTAAAGGCAATCTACTTAATGAAAGAAGATATTTGCAAAACATACATCTGATAAGGGGTTAATATCCAAAACATATAAAGAACTCAACTCAATAACAAAAATACAACATTATTAAAAAATGGACAGAGGATCTAAATATACATTTCTCCAAAAAAGATAAACATATGGCCAACCAGCACATGAAAAGATACTCAACATCACTAATTATTAGGAAAATGCAAATCAAAACCACAAGATATCACCTAACATCTGTTAGGATGGCTATCATAAAAAAGACAATAACAAACATTGGACAGGATGTAGACAAAAAGCAACTCTTGTACACTGTTGATGGGATTGTAAACTGGTGCAGCCACTATGGAAAACAGTATAGCAATTCCTCAAAAAAAAATTAAGAATATAACTACCATATGACCTAGCTATTCCACTTCTGAGTATTTATCCAAAGAATATGAAAACACTAATTTGAAAAGATATATGCACCCCTATGTTCACTGCAGCATTATTTACAATGACCAAGCCATGGAAACAACCTAAGTGTCCTCTGATAGATGAAGAGATAATGAAGATGTGATATATTTATACAATGGAATGTTAGTCAGCCATAAAAAATATGAAATCTTTCATTTGTGCTATCATAGATGGACCCTGAGGGTATTACACTAAGCAAAGTAAGTCAGACAGAGAAAGACAAATATATATGTGGTATCATATATCACTTATACGTGGTATTTTAAAAACAGAAGAAACGAACAAAGACAATAAGTTTCAAAACTCATAGTTACAGACTAGTGGCTACCAGACATGAAGGAAGGGGTTTGGGGAGTGGGCAAAATGGATGAAGGAGATCAACTGTGTGGTGATGGATGGAATCTAGACTTGTTATGGTAATCACTTTGTAGTGTATACAGATATCGATTAAAGCTACACACCTGGAACTTACTTTTTTTTTTTCCAAAAAAGGAAACAAGAAAGATTCCAAATAAACAACAACCTAACTCTATGCCTTAAGGAACTAAAACAAGAAGTCAAGTCTAAAGTTGGCAGAAGACAGGAAATAATACAGATTAGAGCAAAAATAAACGAAATTGAGAACTGAAAAACAATATAAAAGATTAAACTAAGAGTTGGTTCTTTGAAAAAAATAAAATTGACAAATCCTTAGCTAGCCTAATCAAGGAAAAAAGAGAGAAGATCCAAGGGAATAAAATTATAAATGAAAAAGGAGATTTTAAAATTTATATCACAGAAGTACAAAGGATCATAAGAGGCTGCTATGAACAACTACATGCCAACACACTGTAAAAGCTACAAGAAATAGAAAAATTATTAGAAACATACAACTTGCCAAGAAATAGAATATGTGAATAGATCAATTACTAGAACAAAAGGTTAAGTCAGTAAACAAAAATCTCTCAGTGAAGAAAAGCCCAGGACCAGATGTCTTCACTGGTAAATTTTACCAAATATTTAAAGAAAAATTTACACCAATCCTCACATTCTTCCAAAAAAATCAAAGAGGAAGGAACACTCCAAAACTCATTTTATGAGGCAGCACTATCCTTGCACCTAGAACTAGAAAAGGACACTACTAGAAAAGAAAACTACAGGCTAATATTCTTAATGAAAATAGATGCGAAATTTTTCAATGAAATACTAGCAAATCAAATTCAGCAGCACATTAAAAGAATCATTCACCGGGCGCCTGGGTGGCGCCGTCGGTTAAGCGTCCGACTTCAGCCAGGTCACGATCTCGCAGTCCGTGAGTTCGAGCCCCGCGTCGGGCTCTGGGCTGATGGCTCGGAGCCTGGAGCCTGTTTCCGATTCTGTGTCTCCCTCTCTCTCTGCCCCTCCCCCGTTCATGCTCTGTCTCTCTCTGTCCCAAAAATAAAATAAAAAACGTTGAAAAAAAAATTAAAAAAAAAAAAAAAAGAATCATTCACCGTGCTCAAGTGGAATTTATTCCTGGGATGTAAGAATGGCTCAACATACACAGATCAATCAATGTGAAATATCACATTAATTGAATGAAAGATAATCATATGATTACCTGACAAAATTTAACATCCATTCATGATAAAAATTCTTAACAAATTAGGAATAGAAAAAACATCTGTCAATATAATAAAGATCAGATATACTGATATAGCTATATAGCTAATATCAATGGTGAAAAACTGCAAGTTTTTCCTCTAAGATCAGGAACATAACAAAGGTGCCTACTCTCACCACTCCCTATTCAACATAGTACTGAAAGACCTAGCTAGAGAAAAAACAAACAAACAAACAAACAAATAAATAAATAAATCAGAATTGGAAAGGAAGAAGTAGAATTATCTTTATTGGCAGATGACATGATTTTATTTGTGGAAAAATCCCAAAAACCCAACCAAATAATTGTTAGATCTAATCAATAAATTCAGTAAAGTTGCAGGATACAAAATTAATATACAAAAATCAATAGCATTTCTACACACTAATGTGGGTTCAGCTTTGGCTTTGTCCAACAAAGTTGAGGATGGAAGAAAGGATTACTCAGGACTCCATGCAAGTCAAGAGAGGTGAGAAGGAGACTAAGGGAAGTCTCCCCGAGCTGCTCTCAAGCTCCCGAATTTATCAAGCATATATTTAGGGAAACATTGCACAACATGTCAGTGGGTTATGTGCCAGTAAGAACATACAGAAAGCATGCAGAAAAACCAGTTAAAACAGGATAAAATATTCCATTCTATAATATGGTCTAAGGAATATATGAGTAAAGGCAGTCCCTAACCTCTAGATATACATTAACTAAGTAAGCAAAGCATGGCCTGCTGTTTTCAGCAAGGCCAGAAAGCAGTGTTCTGCTTTGCAATGTGTTCCCCATAATCTCCTAACCCAGGACATAGCTATTTGATTTCCCACACACTAACAATGAATTTTCTGAAAAAAATAAAGAAAACAATTCCATTTACAATAGCATCAAAAACAATAAAACACTTAAGAATAAATCTAACCAAGGAGGTGAAAGATCTCTAGTCTGAAAACTGACAATGATAAAAAAAAAATGGAGAAGACACAAATAAATGGAAAGGTATCCTGTGTTCATGAATTAGAAGAATTAATATTGTTAAAATGTCAGTACTACAATAAGCCATCTACAGATACAGTATTTCCTATCAAGATTCTAAAAGCATTTTTTACAGAAGTAGAAAAAGCACAACTAAAATTTACATGGAACCACAAAGACCCTGAATAGTCAAAAAAATTTTAAGAAAGAACAAAGAGGAAGGCATCACATTCCTTGATCTCAAGCCACACTACAAAGCTATACTTATCAAAGCAGAATGGTATTGGCATAAAAACAGACACATAAACCAGGGAAATAGGATTGAGAGCACAGAAATAAACCCAAGCATAGATAGTCAACTAATATTTGACAAGGGAACCAAGAATACTCAGTGGAGAAAAGATAGTCTCTTCAACAAATGGGATAAGCTGGGATAACTAGATATTCATCTATAAAAGAATGAAATTGGACACTTATCTTACACCACTCACAAAAATTAACTCAAAAGAAAGTGAAGACTTAAATGTAAGGCTGAAACCATGAAACTCCTGGAAAACATAGGAGTAAGTTTCCTTGACATGGGTCTTGGAAATGACTTTTTGATTATGACACCTGAAGCACAAGCAACAAAATAAAAAAACAAATAAAAATAAGCAAGTGGGACTACATCAAACTAAATAAACCATCAACAAAGTGCAAAGACAACCTACAGAATGAAAAACTATATTTGCAAACCACATATCTGATAAGGGGTTAATGTGTAAAACATATAAAGAACTCCTACAACTCAATAGCAAAAAAAAAAAAAAAGAAAGAAAGAAAGAAAGAAAGAAAGAAAGAAAGAAAAGAAAAAACAACCAACACAAATAACCCCAAAAAAATGGGGCAAAAGACCTGAATAGATCTTTTTCTAAAAAAAGATATACAAAAAGCCAACAAGTACATTAAAAAAATGCTCAACATCACTAATCATTAGAGAAATGTCCATTAAAACCACAATAGAATATCACCTCATGCCTATTAGAATGGCCATCATCAAAAAGATGAGAGATAACAAATGTTAGTGTGGATGTGGGAACGCTTTAGTGCACTGAGGGCAGGATTGTAAATTGATATAGCCACCTTAGGAAACAGTATGAAGGATTCTCAAAAAATTAAAAAGGAGAACTACAATATGATCCGGCAATTCTACTTCTGGAAATATACCCAAAGAAAATTAAAACACTAACTCAAAAAGATATCTGCATCTCCATGTTCATAGCAGCATTATTTACAGCAGCCAAGATGAAAATACAACCTAAGTTGGAATACACTTCAGTCACATAAAGTGAGGAAATCCTATCATTTGTGACATTTGTGGAAATATTATAGTAAGCAAAATAAGTCAAATGGAGAAAGACAAATACTGTATGATCTGCAAAATCTAAAAACAAAGAAACAAACAAACAAAAAATGAATGGATGAATAAAAAACCAAACTCAGAAAAAGAGATCATACACGTGGTTACCAGAAGCTGAGGGAGGGGGAAAGGGGAACTGGAGCAAGGTGGTCAAAAGGTACAAATTTCCAATTATAAAATAAATAAGTACTAGAGATGTAATGTACAATATGATGACTATTTCTAGCACTGCTGTGGGATATATAGGAAAGTTGATAAGAGAGTAAATCATAAGAGTTCTCATCACAAGCAGAAAATTTTTTTTCCTTTTGTTTTATTTATATGGTATCTATAGAGATGATGAATGCTAGCTGAATCTATTGTGATAATCATTTCACGACATATGGATATTAACCCATCGTGTTGTAAGCCTTAAATTTATACAGCAATGCATGTCAATTATGTCTTAATAAAACTCAGGGGGGGAAATAAACATTTACCTACAATATGACTTATCCATTCCACTATGCAAGAAATGAAACATATGTCAATATAAAGATATATACACTAATATTCAGAACAGCTTTACATAGCTCATCTTCAAAAAAAATCACTCAAATGTCCATCATCAAATGAAAACAAATTGTGTAATAGCCATATGATATAATACTATTCAGCAATAAAAAGAAATAAACTATTGATACACACGTGTGTGAATCTTAAAATAATTATACTGAATGATACAAGTTAGATAATAAATGAGTACATACTCTATAATTATCTTGATATAAAATTTCATTAAATGTTATCTAATTTACAGTGATGGAAAGCAGATCACCAATTGCCTGGGAAGATAAGAGAGGAAAGATTGGATCAATCACCAAAGGGCACAAGGAAACTCTTGGGGATGATTATATATATATATTTTTTTAATTTTTTGATATGATAATGGATTCACAAGCGTGACAGGTATGTTAAGACCTAACAAAATGTATATTTTAAATATGTACAGTTGATTCTTCATCAATATTTTCATGAAGCCACAGAAGTAACTATAAAAGTATTCATTTCTACACACATATAAATTCATATTCCTCTTCTATAGTTTTTGCCAGTCTTCTAGGCACAAAATGGTACCTGACTTTTAAAATTTTTTGATAAAATTTCAGGTAAGTATTTTTGATACATTTTATTGCCACCATTTTTAAAATTTATCATCTCTCATATAGATTAACTATTCTATGGTCACTGGAAAGCATTTATAAATTGTCTCCTTTAGAGAATTACAAAATCTTATGATGTTAAGATTAATAATTTTTTTCATTTTTAATGAACTTGTTACAGTCTCATGTTCTATAAATTTAGTTAATTTTCTCAGACTCCATAAATGTGTTTACTGTGGTGTGTATATGCGTGTGTATGTGTGTGCCATTTCCTCAAGAGGCCACATTTAACATGATTACACAGTGGACTCTCAGACTTTTAGAAGACACATGCAGGAAAAATAATTTTGTCTTACACAACAATCAAGAATGTCCAAGGGGATTTGGTACAAGAAGTTCACATATTAAGTTTAATTTCAGTAAGTACCTACCTATAAAAGAATTATAACCGAGTTTGTGTTTAATAATTATCATGATTTTAAAGAAAAAATTCTCCCTGTCAAATTTTTGCCAGACCTGTTCAACAATTAACTGGGGCTATAGAATCTTAATACAGTACTATGTTTTCTGGGTAACAATGTAAATAAAGAAATATGCAGCATGAAAGAGAAGCCTAAGGGACAACCACATATAGCTGATAAACAGTTGAAAGGTACTGCATACTCTTCTTTTAAAAGAATAGTGTTGGGGCGCCTGGGTGGCTCAGTTGGTTGAGCGTCCAGCTTCGGCTCAGGTCATGATCTCACAGTCTGTGAGTTCGAGCCCCACATCAGGCTCTGTGCTGATGGCTCAGAGCCTGGAGCCTGCTTCTGATTCTGTCTCCCTCTCTCTCTGTCCCTTCCCTGCTCATGTTCTGTCTCTCTCTGTCTCAAAAATAAATAAAAACATTAAGAAAAAAAAATTAAAAAAAAAAAGAATAGTGTTAAGTTTAACACTCACTTCTAAGCAAAATGTCAGAAAAGAGTAACAAAAGTGAAGGAAAAAGAAGTATTGAGAAATTAGTGTAGTAGAAAATTTGCTTAGACATTTTCACCACTACTGTTATGAATTGTAGATTCTCAGGTGTGAATCACATTTCTCCTTATACAGAGGCCACCAATTAACATGTCTTTCTAATGGCATACCCCCTCTCCACATGAATTTTGCTAAAGAACCTATTTTAATTTTTTTCAACGTTTTTTATTTATTTTTGGGACAGAGAGAGACAGAGCATGAACGGGGGAAGGGCAGAGAGAGAGGGAGACACAAAATCGGAAACAGGCTCCAGGCTCTGAGCCATCAGCCCAGAGCCTGACGCGGGGCTCGAACTCACGGACCGCGAGATCGTGACCTGGCTGAAGTCGGACGCTTAACCGACTGCGCCACCCAGGCGCCCCTAAAGAACCTATTTTAAAGAAGACTATCTAATAATTCTTATATGATCATCATTATCATAAAAGCACACTTCAGCAGCTTTTTGAGAGTGACTAGTTTTTCTAGCAAGTTATATCTATTATAATTATTATTAATGAGAATAATGGCTACCCTTTATTGAATATCTACTGTATACTAGGCATTATGCTAGGTACTCAATTTTCCCAAAGTTGTCACAGTAGCTAGTATTGTCTACATTTTAAGATGAAGAAAAACGAGGGTTTCCCCGTGCAGAGCACAGCATTTGTTACCCATGCAAGTCTGTGTTGTGCGAACTCGGTCCTTGGAACCCCCACAAGATTTACATGGTGATCATGCTCAAATAAAGACAGCCAGGAGGAAAGTAGAGAGCACCAAGCAGTTTATTAAAGTGGAAGTAAACTCTCAAGGTTTCCCCAAAGTGCAACCAGGTCCTATGTTGTTTTGGGTTGGATGTTATTGGGCGTCTCTGGGCTGGGAGGAGAGCTGAGAGTTGCAGTGGGGTGGTCTCTAATGGAGGCCCCTTCCAATCCTTTGGGGGAACTCCTCCCATAGATTGGGAGAGGGAGTTTTTGACCCTGCAAGGTTTGGACCAGAACTTTCAGGGCAGCCTTTCTCCATGGGGGTAGGGGAGGGCTGTAGCCACGATACAAACATATTATAATGAGTCTTGGGCAGAGGTGGAAGAGGAGAGGCATGTTCTACACCTGTGGCTCTTGATCTATCACCCGCAATGTCTTGGAATCCACATGGTCAGGATGTGGTGTCCCTGGGGTTTTGAGTGTAACTTATTTTATCACTGTCTTTGCCTCCAGCTCATGTTTCCATCATTCCCCTTCAAGGACTTGGAACTCTGCCTCAGGTGTTCCTTCCACTGCTCATGTCTAGCTTCTACCCAACATTTTCAATGCTTGGGGTTTAGAGTGCTGGCTTGTAGTGCCATAATTCTGTTTTAAAAAGCTGGCCCAGATGTCTCTTAATCTCAATGAATTATTGCTTTTTTTTTCCTGGGAGACGGGGAGAGAGGTGACAGAAGGTTGCCTTTGTAAATAAGAAAGTAAGTGTCATTAGGCCACCAAAACAAACATACCTCATTAAAAGGAGCACTTGACAGTTTCTTACCAACAGAAAATCTTAATATCCATTTGACTTTTTTATTGTATTTATACCAATATATGTCTTATAAAGTTTCCAGAATGAACTTGCCCTAAATTGGTTATCAGTTGATACTTATTAAAAAAGCCATAGTCTCTGCTCTCTGGCAGAGTATGACATAAGGGTGGATATTTTCATTGCTGACTCACTAACAGAAATTAATGTCAAGCCACCAGGTAGAAAGGACATCAAGACAACAAAACTATGTAAGGGTAGAAGTACATAAAGAATAACACTGACTTTGTTGGTTTGTATGTTAGTAAGGAAGTCCCTCTTCCTCACAATGGAGAAGCAGAGGCCTAGCAGTCATCATTCTGAGTTCCTTACTCCTAATTTGCCCAGTCCTGACAATAAACACTTATTACTACTCCCTGAGATACTCTTTGATTTTGTGGTTTTTTTTAAATCGTATTTACCAATTTCAAACAAGCTCATAACCTTTTTGCTTATATACTTCTGATTCCAATACAAATCTAAGTCAGGGCAAAATATATCAATTGTTCATTATCAAGAGATGGTGTGGGCTGTCGTTTGTATACAGCTGGTTTACACTTATGACAGTTTACACTTATAACTTTTTGGACTTGTATCCTTTAGCAAGATTTTTGTTGCAAGTAACTAAAAAACCCACCTTAAAACAAATTCTAAGGTTGTGAAATGATTTTCATCCCCTCTAAGTTCTTTGTCTCATTTACTAAATGGTTTAATAAGATCTGAATTCCCTTCTTCCTTCCTTCTTTCCTTCCTTTTTTTTTTTTCCTGAAATGCCCATCAGACTGCTTCCCAAAGAAAACACCCTCTTGTCTTCAGAGGGATTTTTCTACAGGACAAATAAGTTCTGGCCACCACAGTGATCAAAGAGTGTGGTTAGCAAATGGTGTGACATTTAAGTGACCTGCTACATTAACAACTTTATTTGTACCAAGATTAGAATAAAATAAATTAACCTCACTGCAAGAAGAGAAATTAAGTAAAATATAAAGAAAAAAACAAAAATAGTATTTTTTACCTATAGAAAAAAAATTTCAAGAGAAGTGACAGAACTGTCTTTTCTTGAGAGCTAATCATTCACAGGGATTTAAAATCATGCCTCTGGCATGATTCCAAAACCAAGGGCAGACTCACACCAATTTTTTTTTTTCCTACAGAATATTTTCTGAAGTGAGACCCCTCCAAAATCTGTAATAACTGGTTCACTTTCTGTTTATATAGTATAGCTCTCTGGCCTCAGTGCTCTGCAGAAATGAAGAATCTACCTTTTAAAGATATCCTTCTATATTCTACAGCTATTTCAGACTATTTATTCCAGCTGCTTGGGGCTTTAAAAATCTGACTACCAAAAGGAAAGCCATAATAAGACTCCCAACAATCTCACTTAATGCAGATTTAACAGAAAAGCTGTGGAGATGCTTCGCTCTACCTACCACATTGTTAAAGAGGCATGTGAAAGAAATACTGGGTGAGAAACAGGCAAAGAGAAAACCTGAAGCTGCCTATCACTTGCACCACTCGCTGCCCAAGCTGTGGGTGCTGATAGCATTATTGTTTAATCTCTCTGAAGAATATGTAGGAGCAGAAAGCACAACATCCCCAAGTTGTTACTTTGTCACAACTTTACAGAATACATAAGCACTTCAGTAAATACACAGATTTTTTTGCAAACTGTAAATCATCTGTGAGCCACCACTGTTCGACTAATTACAGCAAGAAGCTGTGCTCATTAGCTGTTCTCATCTGGCTCACTGCACGACCTAAATAGTCCGTAAATGAGCCGGCAATTATTGCTGTATTACCACTACCAGCTCCGCTCACATCAAAATATCTCCACCAAATGTTACGCCTGTTGGTATTATCAGGTTAGAAATTTCATAAACATATTGAAGCAGTTAATTGGGAGATTATTTAAAAAAATGTGAAAATAGAATCATCAGTGAAAGAGTTTTCATCAAACCCCAGATAGGCGGCTCCACCTATAGACAAGAACCTTGGAATGCAAGCATCTGGGAGGATACCATCGCCTGCTTCTAAACACTGGAAAACTAGGAAAGCAGTGGAAATTTACTTGCATTAAATGGAAGTAAAGTGAACCAGGCATATTCTTATGCCACCTAAAAATGGTCTCTTGACTTGGTCAAAATATAACCAAAGCATATGTTCATGAGCCTATTGCCAAAAGAACTTTAGCCAAATAGAAAAGCAAACTGTAATACCAGTAAAAGTTCATTATTTTCAGCTCCATCATATGGCATATATAGAAAGACTAGGATTTTTTTTTTATTTTGGCTCAATTTATTTTTAAACAAAATGTTTACATACATGGTAGTGGCAAAAAAAAAAAAAGCACTAAAATAATGACTTTAATGAACAATTTTCTGATACCCTCAAACATTTTAGAAGAATATTTACAATGTCAAATGAATAATCAATTATATTCTTTTTTATTCATTAAAATATTCTGAGTTTCATTCTAGTAATTGTGGATATGTGAAATTAACACACTTCAAAAACATGTCATAATTCATATTTACACTCATTCAAATTCACCCCATCTCAAAATTGAACCAATTTAATAAGATTCTATTTTTACTATTTTCAGTACAAAAAGGGGAGCCCTCAAATAAAGTATCCTGGGGATACTTTATTTTCTCTTGTTCTTGATCGTCATTACATCATATTCATCACTGATTATGATCATGAGAATAGAGAGGAAATAAAGAAAATGCTAAATGCTAATGGGTGTTCTGATTTTATTGGCTTTCTGCTACCTAACACCAGAGATAAGATAAATAAATACTTATTTGATTATTGATTCTTGTACTAGTTGCATGCATGTAAGATAGAAACTGTGTCTAATGGATCAGATATCATTATCTACTCAAAGTTTGTATTACAATGTGGCCTATCTGACACAAACTATATGGCAGACTTTGGACAGGACACATAGCAAAATCAATCATTAATGACATGCTCCAAAGAAATGTTTTCATGATGAAGACACTGACTATAACAATGACAACATCAAGAGACAATTCTCCCTATTTATCAACTAATTGACTTTAGTGAGCAAGAAAATGTGCATCACATTTGTTCAACTCTTTCCAGCTGCTAAGGTTTACAAAGAATTCTTCAAATCTGAATAGTGAATATCTGTTTTTAGTGAATATGTAGATAACTATAATATTCCTGCCTATCTCCTCTGAGAGTCTTGCCTTGCCACAAAAAGTGATGTCTACAGACCAACAATATCAACATCAACTGGGAGCTTGTTGGAAATGCAGTATCCTGGGTCCCAACCTCAACCTACTGACTCAGAATTTTAATGAATTTGAGAAACTCTGACCTATGGAAAGAACTGTTATGAGCCCACTCTTCCCTGTAAGAAAGGAGAGTCAAAGCAACGTACAGCTATGCAGAATCGTAGACTGAGCAAAATAAACACATAGTTTTGACTATTTTACTCACTATCAACATTAACAAAAAAGGTTTATCTAAAGCCCATGCCTTCACAAAGGTATAATGGATCTTGTGAAAAGCTGGATACTTTAGCTGTTTCTAATGTGATAATCATACCAAGAGGTATTTTAGAGTGCCTGTCTTGTGTCCAGTTCTACACTCAGTAAAACAGAGTACATTCACCAGACACCCATCATCAGAGGCCTTAGTCTTCCATAGCTATGGTAACACTACCATAATTAATAGCATATGTAAGACTATAGTTCAGATATCTAATATTCCTAAAATCCTTTCAACTTTTCAATCACTTTTAGATTTGTGGTATTACTTTAACATCGCATATTTGAGTAGATATTATTATCATTTTTTTAACATACTGGAAAACAAACTCAAATCATTTCATGAACTTAAGTCATCAGTTGGCCAACAGCAAAGTTGGTACAGGAGAGGCCTCCTTCTAAAATTATGCCTTGTATACCTAGGATACTCACAGAGTTTACTCACTCAGCTCTTAGGACACATCTCAAAAGCCATGTTGGCTTATATACTGACACTAGTATATTAACAGGATCTACTGTAGTGAATATCTCTGTGCATGTCACTCAACAGTGGAAATATATAAGAACAATTCCCAGAGGGAATAGATCAGAGCCAAAGCACTTCCTCCATTTTCCCAACAGCAGAATCCCAGCCATGGAGGACATAATTGGGTGTTTGCTCTTATCCTAAGGTTGTGATTTGGCATTGTTTTGGCTTAAGTGGGGAAGAAGTGATGACAAACTGAAGTAGCCCATCCCTGCAGAACATACAGCTCAGAGACAGACAAAATGAGATATGGGCAGCCTATTTATGGAGGGAAGAACAGCCTAGGACGAAGGAAGTGTCTTTATCTCTGATAGGAATCATGCCTGTACTGACAGGATACTGGAAACCATTCCCTTTGAATAAAGTACATGTCTCCATAACTGTACTTACTTCACTTAAAGAAGACAGAGAAGCAAGTTGTAGAAGAATTTAAACCCCACAAGACTAAGAAACAGTACCAATATAAATCTAAAGGGCTGGAAGTTTGAATTGTTTTCTATAGAATCCATTTCCTTACAAGAAATGGAGT
Source organism: Neofelis nebulosa (assembly GCF_028018385.1). Taxonomy (NCBI): domain Eukaryota; kingdom Metazoa; phylum Chordata; class Mammalia; order Carnivora; family Felidae; genus Neofelis; species Neofelis nebulosa. The sequence continues at coordinate 80,862,927 of NC_080788.1, forward strand.
GAAGTGATAAAAAGGGACCTGTGCCAGCCAAGGCAAATTTTGGCTAAACATCAGTTTCTTTTTTATTAGGATCAGAAATCTATTTTAACTTATTTATGCCTTTAAAGATGTCTCTCCCACCCACCACCACCCCAATTCCTGGTCTTAAGTAAAAATTGCTTTGGAAAAAAAGGCTAAATTATCCTTAGCTAATTTAAAAAAAAAAGTTTTTCTACCTCCAGCCAGAATAAGTTAACATATTCAGAAGCCAGCTATGATCATGGGACAGCATCCAGCATGCCCTCAGGAAACTGGAGAGAACCTGTGCAGGAGGAAGCCAGGAGCAAAAGGCTTAAGGAAAGCTTAGATTTGGGTGGTAGGATAGAGTTTTCAATTCCTATCCCCTTTATTCCTACCCTAAAGGAAAAAAAGATGTTTTGGAATTTCAAGAGGTTCATAACCTGTAACCTTTTTCTTCTGTCCTGAATTTCAACCACTTTAGAGACATATAGGAGTAGATCAGAATGCCTCCCAAATGCTCTAAAATGAGTCAAAGCCATGCTATAGTTTAAAACTTCTAAGAACAATCTGTTATCCATAGATTGGCCTTCATTCAGTATTTTATTTCTAATTCCAAATTTTTTCCCAGCCACATTAACTAACATAGCTATCAGAGGTTCTGCAATGAGATCAAAGATACTCTAATAATAAAATGACAGCAATAAGAGTCCTCAAATTTGAATATAAACTCTCTCCCATTATTAATTTCTCAGGATAGCAAGAAATTGAACACTCTTACGTACCCCACTTTTAAAGTATTCACAAATTAAGTCCAATAAAATTGAAGCATAAATAAAAATTATCTTGCCATTGAAAGTTAAATTACAAGTATCTCAAGTTAAATTAAGGTCAGTCTTCTTATTCTGCTTAGTTTCAGCTGGAGAGATACTCTATTAGAAGCATTGGTGGAGTTGGGGTTCTTTCAACAGGCTGTGTAGTTTCTATCCTCTAAAGGTAGAGTCCCTTTAGAGCCTGTGGGTCTGAATCAGTTTCAAAATCTCTGATGAGCTTCACTTTTCAAGATTCCAAAGGGTTACTAAGACATACAAGACTATAACAGCACTGGCCCTATCTTGAATGAAATTTGGAATATGAAATAAACCCATCCCCTAAACAGTTCTTCCAGGCAAAATGACGTTCACAGACTAAGGATGTGTTCCCAAAAGCCATGGCAAAGACTCAGTGGTCTTTGAGGGAAGGCAGAGAGATTGAAAAAATCCTGGTTTCCACTTAGCTAAGAGGCCAGTCCTAGTTCACTGTCCCACAAATTTAAAAAGTCAATATAATGGGAGAACTCTCCCACAAAGAAGTTATTTTGGTGTTATATATTTATGATATCAATGGTGGGGTTGAAGGTGACATTTAAGCATGTTTTTGACTCTCATAGAAAGTTACATGAGATAATCCTGTCTTTTTGTAAATTTTAAGAATTTGTGATAATGACAGCCTTAAACCAGGTCTAATCTGAGATGCCTTTCTTTCTGAATCAGCACATTTAGTTTCTTTATTTCATTTTTCCTTTGGATTTGATTTCTAGTGTATCAGTGATGAATTAAAGGCAAGCTCCACCTTGTAACATCAACAATGTCTTGGGTACAGACATTTCCATTCCCTGCTACACTGGCTTCTTGTACTACTTCTTGTTATGAAACTACTTAAGTCAATAGTTCTTAACAAGGAATGATTTTTCCCCCAGGGTATATTTAACAATGTCAGGAGATATTTTTATTCTCATAATTCAGGGAGGGGAGGAGGTGTAGGGGGAAGAGGAAGGAGTTTGCTCCCTCTATCAATCTAGGACATAGAGGCCAAAGATTTTTCTAAATCACCTACTATGTACAGGACAGGCTCCTATAACAAAGAATTATTCAGCTCAAAATGTCAATAGTGACAAGATTGAGAAACTTTACATTAGGTTATGAAATCTGTTTCAAACAGAAGTCTTGCCTCTCATTCTCACACTAGTTTCAGCTGGAGAAACACCTTAGAAGACTCTTCAACTGCCAGTGTCATTAAGGTTTTAAAAGCTTGGACCCCTAATATTCTAGTGCAGACCAGTCCCCATGTCACAGATCCTCATGATGTTGTCTTTTCTTAGGTTTTGAATATTTTCAGCTTTGAAGAGCTTTTTTTCCTTCTTTGTCTGCAGTAGTTGGATATGCCTCTTATGTCTGATCTTACAATTCCCTTCAGGAAACTCAATTGAGTTTCCAACAGTTTAAAATTATTTGATTCGTTCCTTCCTGAATCCATGAAGATTAGAACTGTTAGCTGGAATTGAGAGCCAAATTTCTTTTCTTTTATTTTTTTTCTTGGCTTTGTAACCTAGACATGTTTTTATTCTAACATATTACTCAAATTTTGTATTAATGAGTCTTTCCTAATGAGAAAAATGAAATCAGTAAGTTCTAAGTCTGTCAAAATGATCCACTGGCCATACCATCTACCTTACTTTGTATTTCCAATAATAGTGCACATTTTTCTGGCTTTCTCCTCTCAATTATGTCCAGATTTTTGCAACATTTAGTATAAATGGCCCACTTCTCTCACTACAGACTCTGTGATATCAAGTGAATTTCTTACAGCGTCCTAGAGTTTGGCTCCCATTGGTAGAGTCTATTCCTATCTGTTCTCTAAAATCTCACCAGTTACTAACCATTTCTAATTTAGTAACAACTTGTAAATACTAAAATATATATCCTCTCTAGATAATGCTCTCCATAAAGGAAGTTAGACATAGTTACCTTACCTACAGTCAATACTGGCCTTCAGTATCTCATTTTCTTCATCTCTATCTAGCTGAGGATCTCAATCTTTTTCTTAGATAAATGCCTCTCCTAGCTTATTATACTTCTGATATTTCTACTCTGCCAGTAAGAACTAAAGCACACATTGGAAACCACTGTAATTTCTCCCTTATGATCCCTAGAAATCATGTTCCATGCCAAGCCTTTCCATTGCCTTCAGATTCATAATAATTTCAATGAGCTATTTCTTTTCCTCATCCCAAGAAGGCAGCTTTCTAAAGGCAGTTTCTAAAAAGACTCCAAACTTCTGGCAGTTTGTTTTTTATTAAATTCTAACACCATGATCAGACCTTATACTTTTAACCATTCAAAACCCACCTGAGACCTTGTAATAACAGGTAGGTCCTAAGTCTATGGACAAGCCACAGAAACGTAAAGTTATCCCTTCCAGTTTCCTAACTTTACTCAGAATGCATCACTTAAAACAATGGGATTCAGGACAGCTTCTACATGCTGTCTGTGAGGTCTGGCACATAGAAGTCAAAGTTAGAAAACCAGACACTAGTGTACCCCCAGAACAGCAACATAGCTGCAACTGAAAGTCCTAGTCCCCAGATTTTGCAGAAAAACACAGTAAAACAGGTAAGGATTGTTCTGTCTCCAAATGTGTAAAAGGTATGTTTATAAACTCCCTTTTTCTTATAACCACATGTTTGCTTCAGTTATACTTGCTTACCACAACATCTATCACCGATCAGGCATATTAAAAACCCCATTATTAAAGCATCACACAATCCTAAAGCCTCCAGATCAAGGTCCTGCCACAAGTTTTAAACTCAGGGCACTATTTTGTCCTGAAACACCAGTCTTTCTCAGTCTCTCATTGTTTTCAGTGAATCCACCAAGTCCTAGTATTTCACTAAATTGATGTTACCTCCCAGAATCATAGGCTTTCCTTTACAACATGGAGATTAAAACAGGAATGGATGCCCTAAGAAAAGGGGAGGAGAAAGAGGCTGAGCTCACATGCAGTTCAGCTACTGGACACACCAGTTAGAATCCATTATTTTTTTTTACTGGTAAGAGATCAATGAAGGGACAGAGAGAGGCTTGTATTATTATGCTAGCCTTTACATGTGAAGAAAACATCATGAATTCAGAATAAGTTTTCCCATAAACAGCAAAATATTGTCAAGACTGCATTCACATAATAACATTATAGTTATATTATGAGACATGGTCAATTTAACAAAAAAAGAAAAAAGTAGGTTTATTTTGTAATGTCTCCACTATTAAAAATCTTTACAAGCCTAAGCTTATTTCTTTTTCTTAAGTTTTACTTATTTATTTGAGTGAGAGAGAGCACAAGTGGGAGAGGAGCAGAGAGAGTGAGAGAGAGCACAAGTGGGAGAGGAGCAGAGAGAGTGAGAGAGAGAGAATCCCAAGCAGACTCCACACTGTCAGTGCAGAGCCCAACATGGGGCTTGAACTCGTCAACTGCAAGATCATGACCTGAGCCAAAATCAAGAGGTGGATGCCTAACCGACTAAGCCACCCAGGTACCTCTTATGTGAGTTATTATTAATGTTTTCAAGACTAACAACCTTGAAACAACTTTCATGCTTGACTCTATAATTATACTGAATACAAATTCTTTCTCTGACAGTTAACTAATTAATTCAAGTAACCTGTATTGACATTGTTGATCACTTGCTGCATATAAGGCACTATGCCAGAAGTCATAAGCAAAGAGCATTAAATAATATCCTTCTCTGAAGTACCTAATGTCTTACAGCTTAGTGAAATGGCTCTTCTCTTATTTTCTTAAGATCCCAATTAAAATTTTTTTCACTTTTGTAGATTTTAGATAATGGGTAATTGGTCCACATTTTTGCTTCAAGGAGTAAATGAAATCAGCAGGAAACCCTAAATTCTGCAAATAAATTTATTTTATCCATACTGCCCTGATTTGAACCTTTACAGCTTTCATCAGATTCTTGAAGAATCAATACTTAGAAAGCTGAGCAATGAAATTCAGCATACTTGTTTGTAACAGCAGAATACTCAATATCCATAGTTTCACATAACATGTCTCTATAGCTTCCAGCCACTTTCTTAATCTCACAGTTTCCAAAGCCTACAATATCAAGAATGTTGCTGAGGTGGCCTTGTGGGAAACCCACAACTTCCAATTCCTTCCTTTCTTTCTCTACCTGTTCCGTATCTATGATTAACATTTATTAATAAAATTGTTATGCTCATTTCCTTTTTTTCTTTCAAAAAAACTCATCTGAGAGTTGAATGAAGTCTATAGAACAAGTGATGAGAATCAGAGATAAATAAGCAGTCTTTTAAGAAGTAACAATGGTGAATCCCTGCTATCTGTCTCAATGTTTGGGGAAATGTCGGTCTTACTTGTTCTACATAGCACTTTATTGAATGTTCTGATAAGAGAGTATTTAATAAATAAGACACACACCTCCAAAAGCTGTTAATTAACTCTTCTGGGCCTTTAGAGTATGAGTCAGCAAGTCAACATGGTTCCTACACAATGTGATACTTTTAAGAAGTAGGAAGGAACATGAAGCTTCCAACAGTAACAAATTCAGAGTCACTTCTAACAACTGAACTGAAATACTACCCTAGAATGCTGTATCAATTTATCTTTCCTTTTGCATTTAAATACTTTAAATCTGATTGATTACACAGTATTCACACTTAGCAAAAACCTTTTATCCACACCTCCAGAGATGAAAGAGTAGACTATCTTTCAAGTCCAGTCTTAAAGAAAGCTAATGTTAGTAATGAGCTTTGCACAAGAACCCATTTTTCTAATAATACCACTACAGTGTAATTAGGCCTAATATGCCTCTCACACAGAAACAGAAACACATACTAGGGGAAGCCTATAACCGAGAATTTCCCCCCTCTCTTTTCCTGACGGAAGAAAAGTGGGTTTGTTTAAATACGGATAAATATTTGAGAGACATATAACACAATTGTTATACAGAACTTTTGAAGTCAACCTGTCAGTGTGCATATTCCAGTCCTGCAGCATGAATATATGGTGGGTTGTGTATTGTAGATACCATTACCCCATAGCCTTATCCTCAGGTTACAGAGTCAGAGAGTTTCGTTGTCCATTATGGCAGAAATAAAATGCAAAAGGTCAAATTTTGAGCTTCTAATTTTTATAAAATTTATAGGTAATCCTCAATATTTGTGATGGTCAGAATTTTTTTTTTTAATTTTTTTTTCAACGTTTTTAATTTATTTTTGGGACAGAGAGAGACAGAGCATGAACGGGGGAGGGGCAGAGAGAGAGGGAGACACAGAATCGGAAACAGGCTCCAGGCTCCGAGCCATCAGCCCAGAGCCTGACGCGGGGCTCGAACTCACGGACCGCGAGATCGTGACCTGGCTGAAGTCGGACGCTTAACCGACTGCACCACCCAGGCGCCCCGTGGCGGTCAGAATTTTTGAAGAACTTAGAGAATTAGTTTTTTGAGAATCTAAGCCCTTAGAGAGAATTTAAGGGCCCAAAGACTAAGCCCTTAAAGGAAAATGATTTAAAAATTTTGCCAGAAATAGTGCGTGGAAATCCCTAGACTCTCCTATAAGACAGAGAAAATTAGAGAAGCCAGGCTGGTCAGGAAATAGAAAAATGGGGTTTTATCTAGGAGGATGTGAGAGGGTTTAAAAAGATCAGGGCTGTTTGAGGGTCCACACAAGAAGCACCAAGCAGAAAGGAGCAGATTCAATTCTGGGAGACTTCCTAGCCTCTGTCTGAATAGAGCCCTCCATTGTCCCTGCAGAGATTTGAGTTCAAACAGACCAATAGTATTTGTGGGTTTCACAGCATAGTGCATTAGAGTAGTAAGACTTTTTACATGGCAGTTTAGGGCTTCCAAAGACCAAGGTAAAAGCTGCTAATCCTCTAAAGGTCTAGGCGTGGAGCTACCATAACATCACTACTGACATAGTCTCTTGATCAAGTAGTATGGCCCAGCTCAAATTCAAGGGAAGGGAAAATAGATGCTACCTCTTTATAAGAGGAGTATCAAAAATTTCAGCCACCTTTACTCCATCACACCTCCATAAGGAGGTAATGAGTAAGGTTGGAGATGAATATTAAGAAGGGAGAGTCTAAAATTTTTGAAGGCATATGTACCTGAAAAATAGAATAGCATGTGAAAAAGCCTTTGGATTGGAAGGTAACATTTTCAAGGAATTGGGAAGAAGTCCAGCGTGGCTGGCACATAGAAATGCAAGGGAGATGGTGCTGGAAAACTGGACAGGGACATGCAGAAAAATGAACCTGGACCACTTTCTTACACCATACACAAAAATCAACTCAAAATGGATGAAAGTCCTAAATGGAAGACAGGAAGCCATCAAAATCCTTGAGGAGAAAGCAGGCAAAAACCTCTCTGACTGTGGCCGCCACAACTTCTTACTCAACATGTCTCCAGAGGCAAGGGAAACAAAAGCAAAAATGAACTATTGGGACCTCATCAAAATAAGCTTCTGCACAGCAAAGGAAACAATCAGCAAAACTAAAAGGCAACCAATGGAATGGGAAAAGATATTTGCAAACAACACATCAGATAAAGGGTTAGTATCCAAAATCTATAAAGAATTTATCAAACTCAACACCCAAAAACCAAATAATCCAGGGAAGAAATGGGAAAAAGACAGGAATAGACACTTCTCCAAAGAAGACATCCAAATGGGCAACCAACACATGAAAAAAATGCTCAACATCAGCCATCATCAGGGAAATACAAATCAAAATTACAATGAGATACACCTCACACCTGTCAGAATGACTAACATTAACAACTCAGGCAACAACGGATGTTGGCAAGGATGTAGAGAAAGAGGATCTCTTTTGCACGCTGGTGGTAATGCAAACTGGTGCAGTCACTCTGGAAAACAGTATGGAGGTTCCTCAAAAAATTAAAAATAGAACTACCCTACAACCCAGCAATTGCACTACTAGGTATTTATCCAAGGGATACAGGTGTACTGTTTTGAAGGGGCACTTGCACCCCAATGTTTATAGCAGCACTATCAACAATAGCCAAAGTATGGAAAGAGCCCAAATGTCCATCGTTAGATGAATGGATAAAGATGTGGTATATATAGACAATGGAGTATTACTCGGCAATCAAAAAGAATGAAATCTTGCCATTTGCCACAACGTGGATGGAACTAGAGGGTATTATGGAACTAAGCAAAAATAGTTGGTCATAGAAAGACAAATATCATGACTTCATTTTAAGATACAAAACAGGTGAACATAAGGGAAGCAAAAATAATATAAACACAGGGAAGGGGACAAAAACATAAGAGACTCTTAAATATGGAGAACAAACAAAGGGTTACTGGAGGAGTTGTGGGAGGGGAGATGGGCTAAATGGGTAAGGGACATTAAGGAATCTAGTCCTGAAATTATTGTTGCACTATATGATAACTAACTTGAATGTAAATTTAAAAAAATAAATTAAATAATAAAAAAAGAAATGTGAGTGAGGTTATTAAAATAGTTAACATAGAAAAATCAGTATTTGTTTTTTAAAGTATTACTTGTACATAAACACCCAAATTGTAATTTTCCCCAACATTCTGAACTCCTGATTCCTTTAACTCTTTTAACTATTTTTTATCTTCATTTCAAAATAATGTTTATATGAAAATTCTTAAAATATCTATGAAAAATGAAGACTTAATGTCTTAAACCATACACCTCTGCATATCCTCTATTTTCCCCAAATAATTATATAACAATGATTTTGTTAAATTAGTGTTTAGTGTTTTCACTATTATGTAAAACTATTTAGAAGTGATTTACATTGTATAATATTTTTATGTCTATTTTCTTTACAGTTTCTTGTTTTAACTTGAGCTATAAATTGCCCTATTGTTTCATTTGCCTACTTCTCAAAGTATTGCCTCAAATTTAGGTCCAAATTTTAGATCTAAATTTTTCTCATTAAAATAGAATACATTAGGTAATATATCTTTCTTCCTTTTATTTTATTTTCTTTGAGATATCCTTACTGAAGCTCTCTGTCCTTCCACTCCATTCAGAATGGTTGTGACGTGGATGTGCTTCATAGCAGTAACCATGGAACTTCCCTTCAGCATTTATTTGAAACTTCTCTTTACCACACTATCTTATTGAATCTTTTGTTTTTTCCTTTCTTATTTCATTGCCATATTTTCATATCCTTGGTATGTTTTCTGAGAGAGTATGTTATACAAGGTAAAAAAAGTTTTTTAACTCTTCCACTTAATTAACAATTTATCCAGGATCAGAAATCAAGAATAGATTTATTTTCTCTCAGAATCTGGAAAGTATTACTTACTCTTCTTTGAGTTTTCAATATTGTTGTAGAAAATGTCATTGTCATTGGAGAAGGGCAATTTGTATTTCTCTCTGGAAACTTTTCACATTTTTTTTTACCCCTTATATTTTCAAATGTATGATATATTATGATGGGATCCTTTTGCAAACATTCTGTCGAACTTTGGGTAGACTCTATCTGAAATTTCAACACATTGAGCAATTTTGGAGAATTTTCTTATATTATTTCTCTGATAATTTCTTCTATAAATTCCTTCTGCATTATTTCTGGAATTTCTGTTATTCTGAAATTTAAGTCTTTGTTCTGGAAAATTGTCTTATATTATTTTGCTTGTGTTTAAATAATTTCATCCTAGGGTGCCTGGGTGGCTCAGCTGGTTGAGCGTCCAACTTTGGCTCAGGTCATGATCCCACTGTTCATGGGTTTGAACCCCGCATCAGGCTCTGTGCTGGCAGCTCAGAGCCTGGAGCCTGTTTCAGATTCTGTGTCTTGCTCACTGCCCCTCCCCTGATTGCTCTGTCTCTTTCTCTGTCTCAAAAAAAAAAAAAAATCAAAAATAAAATAAATAAATAAATTCCATCCTATCCCTTTTTGTGTATTTTCTTTCTGGAATTTCTATTAATTGGACTTGGTTCTCAAATATTTGACTTTTTTCCTCTCTTATTTCCTATCACTTTGTCTTTGTGTTTTACTGGCTGGGTTATTTCTACAATTTTATTTTCACTCCTTCAATTGTTTAATTTTTGCTATCTGTGGTAGGGAAAATAATGCCTCCACCTCAAAAATATCCATATTCCAATCCTTGAACCTCTGAATATGTTATGTTATATGGTAAAGAATTAAATTTGAAGATGGGATTAGGGTTGTTAATTAGCTGACTTTAAGATAGGGAGATTATCCTAGATTATCTGGGTTGAGCCCATTGTAATTACAAAGGGGCTTTAAATGTGGAGGAAGGAGGCAGAGGAGTTAAGACTCATACTGATTTAATGTGATGAAGACTCCATCATTTATGGATTTGAAGACGAAGTGTGCCACAAACCAAGTAATACAGTCAGCATCTAGAAGCTGGAAAAGCCAAGAAAACAAATTGTCCCCTACAACCTCCAGAAAGGAATTCTGCTCTGTTGCCATGTTGACTTTAGCCTAGTAAGATCCATACTTTCAGACTTTCAGAACTATAGGACAACACATTTGTGTTGTTTTCCTCACCAAATTTATGGTAATTTGTTGCAGCAGCAATAGAAAACTAATACACTATCATATTTCCAATTTTAATACATTTGCCCTATCCTTTTTATAGCATCGTATTCTTATTTCATGTAATAGTTTATTTTTCTCTTTGAAGATATTAAATACGAAGTGTGATGTTCTTCTAATACATATATTATTTCTATTTTCTCTGAAATCCTTTGTTTCATTTCTTTTTTCTTCTTGTCTTTGTCTTTTATATTACAGCCTTCCCTCAGGGTGCCTGGGTGGCTCAGTCAGTTAAGCGTCCAACTCTTCATTTTGGCTCAGGCCCTGATCCCATGGTAGGTATGATCAAGCCCTGCATGAAGCCCTGCATTGGGCTCTGTTCTGGCAGTGTGAAGCCTGCTTGGGGTTCGTTCTCTCTCTCTCTCTCTCTCTCTCTCTCTCTCTCTCTCTCTCCCTCCCTCCCCCCTATCCCTCCCCTGCTCTCTTGCTCTCTCCCCCTCTCTCAAAATAGATAAATAAACTGAGCCTTCTCTCAAAAGTACATGACCATGAATTTACATTTAAGAATAAGGCACTAAAATAATGACTGGAAACTCTTTTGCCTGGACAGATTTATTGACTAGTGGGCATTATCATAGGTGAACATCCAGGAATCTGATCCTTTCATTGGAAAAATCACAAATGCAAATATCTGTGGTGGTTGTTCTATTTTTTACCTTTGGTCAGTTCCCCAGAGAGATCTGATTCATGTTCTGTTTGAAATATATCATGTCTGGGGCCAATATTCCAGCAGTTAAGTGGAGAAACAGGATTGTGAATCTTTTATTCAAGATGCACACTGTTTGAAAGAGAATCAATAACACCTCTGCTACCTTAAAATTCTGCCCCAGTTTTAAACCTTCTGAGAGATGGAAATCCAAATATCATCTTCCTCACTCATGTGATAGAGGAATGTGACTTAGATATGAGGCCCAAATGAGCTTGCCTAAATTCCTTGTCATTGCCAATACCTACCATAGCATACCTAAGGGAACTTTCAGGCTTAGCATACCTAAGGGAATTTTCAGGCTTACAGAGGCAGGCCATAACCACACATCACAGAGAAGAAAAAAGGCTAATGAATTAGATCCTCCCAGTCATGAAACACTGATCAGTAGTTAAAATTCAACAATCAGATAATTCTCTCCTCCCCCAGTGGTAAAAATGAGATATGGATAGAGCAAGATGCCAAAAATGTTACTCTAGGGAAGTCCTTCCACATGTAACCCAAAAAGTAGGATTATATATTCCCTAATATAGATTTTCACTTAATCTACTTCATGCCTCATCTGAACCTTGGATCCATAGTCTTTTGGGCTCAACCTCTTCACGAAAAGTGTTTTCTGGGATGAGGGAATCGGGGGACTTAAGTATTCATTACATAGATTTTAAAGCAATCTTCCTATTTTCAGCCCTATCCTGCCCCGGACTGTTGAACATTTTATATACCTGTAATCCTGAATTTGGAAGCCCAAAACTGGTAGGTGTTTTGTTTTTTTTTTAACGCTCCCCCATTCTCTCTTGTAGGTAACTAGACTTCTACTTTCTCACTCTTCTAAGTTATTTAGCACCAATCTATCTGTGTCCCATATTCCAAAATTTTATTGACATCTCTGCTGTCAGATCGTTTCCCTTTGGTATGTCCTTGAAGTTCTGTGCCTTTTAAAATGTGTCTACTGACATGCTGGGAGATTTATTTTCAAGAAAAAGGGTATCTTCAATCTAGCTAGAACTGTAATTCCTTTTGTGCTCTTCTATACTTTCCAAACATTATACATTGAATATATATTCTTTTATAATCAAAAAACACAATTAACCCTATTTTTAAAGGACTCAGAAAATTGTAGTCTAGTGAAATTTTTATCTCCACTATTTCTAAATGATTTATTTTATTTGTTTATAATCTTCCTTTTCTAAAAATAATTTCAGGCATCTCTCATCTACATACATGGTCCAATTTTTCCATTTGCTAACTTAAAAAAACTATATTTTATTAAAATAAAAATACTGTTTGAATAGGTATTAATAAATTATTAGCACTTCATACATAACACATATTGTACAACTACACTACAAATTTAGAAAACATAACAACTGAGCAAATATATAGTGAAAAGATTAATGTACATTAAGTACAAATCATTATTAGTGCTATATAGATGAGAAAATTGGTAACAACAAGATTAGGTCACTTACCCAACGTTTGTTATTCTAAAATTCATATACTTTCCATTATGCCACTTATATCTGTAGACCACTGTCTTCTTTTTCTTCTACAGGTGGTTATCTGGATATTCAACCAGAATTAACTACAGAAAAGTGTTACAACCATTTCATGTCCTAGTTTTCTTTTTTTTTTTAATTTTTTTTTGTTGCTGTTGTTACATTTATTTATTTTTGATAGACAGAATGAGACAGAGAACGAGCAGGGGAGGGGCAAAGAGAGCGGGAGACACAGAATCCAAAGCAGGCTCCTGGCTCTGAGCTATTAAGCACAGAGGCCTACATGGGGCTCGGACCCACGAACAGTGAGATCATGACCTGAGCCAAAGTCAGACACTTAACTGACTGAGCCACCCAGGCGCCCCTAGTTTTCTTTTAATAATATGGGAAAACAAAAACACCTGTGTTTGTCCTTTTTTTCTTGGCTCTCATGATATGAGAATGGAGGTATTATTAATAAAACATATTTAAAAAGTGCTCTAGAATAACAATTGAGTATAATTTACCATAAAGAATTGTTCCCAGGCTAGGGTGCATCATGGCTTGGACCCAGCTCAACACAGGGAAACCAGCAGACCTACTTTGCCCCATCTTGCATTTTACTGATGTGCCTTAGGATTCAGCAGCTTCACTGTTCTCTCAGTCTCTGTCATTATTAATGCTTAATTTTAATGGATGAAGGGAGGATTTTGGTGTGGGTGGCTTGCTTCTTTTTTTTGTTGTTGTTAAATGTAGCAACAAACAATCAAATCAAAGGAAGAAGAATACAAAGAAAATGGGTCGTGAATAAACAAAAAGGTCAGGACTCTAGTATTTAGTGCAATTTCTGGGGAACTATTAACTACACCATGATTGGCAGATTTAACAGTACCTTCTGCTCTCTTTTGCCAGCAACTATGCAATTATTCCAGGTGTTGTAGTGGAATGACTCTATCAAATTTTATAGGATTAATCAGCATGTAAATGTTGGCAGGCTTCAGACTCAGATACGGACCTCAGGTGCAGCACTTAGAACAGATGGAAAGGAACACCTCTTCATTTATTTTAAAAGGGAATTATAATGTGGCCATACCTTTGTCCTGAGATAGAGTTCATTTTATGACACTTACCAAAAACACAATCTTTTTTAAAGTGTACGAAAGGGGCGCCTGGGTGGCCCAGTCGGTTAAGCATCCGACTTCAGCCAGGTCACGATCTCGCGGTCCGTGAGTTTGAGCCCCGCGTCAGGCTCTGGGCTGATGGCTCGGAGCCTGGAGCCTGTTTCCGATTCTGTGTCTCCCTCTCTCTCTGCCCCTCCCCCGTTCATGCTCTGTCTCTCTCTGTCCCAAAAATAAATAAAAAACGTTGAAAAAAAAAATTTTAAAGTGTACGAAATGTCACCTGTGGTATCAAGAGGTAAAAATGATCATGCACATTTATATGTGCATGAATATTACAATTCCATATTTCCTGTTTGAATTATGAAAAAAATATTTTAAACATTATTTCTGTTGCTTATAACTCCATAATATGTCAAAAATAATAAGTAAAAAAAAAAAAAAAACAAGTATGGGCTCTACTATCCCATCTGTCAAATTATTTAGCTGTGTCAAAGAAAGGCTCAAGAGGGATGTGGGACACTACGTGAAACTCATTGTCTGATTATATAACAATTTGGCATAAAATCTTCTACTCATGAACTTCCAATGACTCTTAATTGCCTACAGCAATAGTTTTCAAATACTTGTTCTTGCCAAAAGCATTTTAAGCACTCCGTCAGTAACAGTGGGTCACCACAGAAGGACCACTCAGTGCACCTTAGAAATGAGGCATTGAGAGGGCAATGAAGTTTTTAAGAAGCTCTCCTGGAAGTTTTGCTATCCCCTCCTATGTTCGGCCTCAGTTAAAAAGCACTAGTCCTAAGTACAGAGTTCAAATTTCTCAGTTTGCTATTCAAGGCTTTTGTATTCTATTTTGATCTATCTACTTAGTCTTATCTCAGTTCCCTCCTCTAAGGTGAATTACAATTAGATAGGCTTCTCAATTATTTATTCCTGCCCCTAGTATTTTTTTGTTTCTTTCCCACACTTTTCCCAATTTTCAAGGGCTGTCTCAATCCCACCTTCTCCAAGATACTTTCTCTAGCTTCTTCCCAACAACTATGTTCTCTCTGTGTGGTCCTTGTTTATATTCCTTGCTTGAGCAGCAATATGGGCAGATCCAGGACTCATTTAAAATGGATGGTATATGCTCTGTAAATGCTGGATTTATAGTCTGCTCTTACCAATAGATTTAGTAGCTCCACCATATTTATGTGAAATGCCTTTTCCAGCGGACTTCACTATCTTGAAAGTTGTTGCTGTACATGACAGTACAGACATGTACATGACAGATATTAATTGAATTTTATTAAAAGTTCATTAAAATTTCATCTAGTTTATCAAATAACCCCATGCTCTCATACACCCAATATTAGTCATTAGGGTAAATAATTCATTCAGCAAATCATTTCTAAAAAAAAATTAATTTGGATTATGTACTATATAATATGAAATGCTTAAAGGACAAACTAGTAGTGAGGTAAGAAGTGAGATTAGATATCCTGGAATTCCTTTATTCTGTGGGAACAATGAGTCCACCAAGTTTTTTCTGAGAAAAGGACAAACAAATGCAATCTGACCTGAATTTGAGGCTATAGTTTTTATTTTATTGTCATTGTGCTGCCAGTACAATAAGGGAAGGAATATCTCTCTCATAATACAATGTCACAAATGTCTTCCCACATAAACTAAATTTTTTAACTGAACTCATCTATGTGATGGGAACAAGAAACTCAAATATTCATTTCAGCAGATTACTGGAGAGCGAGCCCAGAAAGTAGAAATAGTATGAGACATTAAAAATGCATCAAATATGAATCCTTGTTTTCAATTTTAACTAAAAATCAAGATCTGATTTAGAAAGAAATAATAGCAACAAAGAGGCAGATTGGAGTGTAAGAAGTTGGAATGAGAAAGACACAATAATGCAGAAAGTGATGAACAGAGCACGAGCTAGGTCTTGGCAATGCAGCAGGAAGAAGGTGATGGATATGAGAGGAACTTTGGAGCAGGACACAACAGGCCTTGCAGTTGCTTAGGCTATGAGGATTAACAGAGAAAGAAAATTGGGCCCACGTGACTGGGAAGGCACTACTGTCATGAACTAAAATAGGAAAAGTAAATTGTGGTTCTTTACCTGCCTAGAGAGTAAATACATTGATACAAATCAGTTGTTGGATTATTTTAAACTATAATTTAGGTGATCTTAGGTCCATCAAAATGTGTTTGGAATTATGATTATCTCATTCCAGGACTAATAACAAATGGACTTGACTTATTGTTATTGAAATGTTTTTCGGGTTGTGTCCAGAGGCAATGGCTATCCTTTTTATAGAAATAACTCACTAAGCCAGTACTCGGATTTTTGGCAGTCAATAATCATAAAGAAATACAAAAAAGGCTTTTGGACCACTACAACATATGCCAGGCATGAAAAGGACTAGAAGCACAAAAGATCCAGAATAGCCAATACAATATTGAATAAGAACAAAGTCAGAAGACTGACACTACGCAACTTCAAGACTTACTATAAAGCTGTAGTAATCAAGACAGTGTGTATTGGCAAAAGAATAGACAAATCAATGGAACAGAATAGAGAGCCCCAAACTAGACTCACATCAATAAAGTCAACTGATCTTCGACAAAGGAGCAAAAGCAATACAATGAAGCAAAGACAGTCTTTTTAACAAATGGTGCTGGAACCACTAGACATCTACATACAAAAAAAAAAACAACAACAACAACAAAAAAAAAACCTGAAAACAACTCTTACACCCTTCACAAAAATTAACTCAAAATCATCATGGACACAAATATAAAACACAAAACTATAAAATTTCTCAAAGATAACATGGGAGAAAACCTACATGACCTTAGGTATGGCAGAAACTTTTTAGATACAATGCCAAAGGCACAATCCATGAAAGGATTAATAATCTGGACTTCACTAAAATTAAAACGTTCTGCTCTATGAACGACACTGTCAAAAAAAATGAAAAGATAAGCCACCAACTGGGAGAAAATATTTACAAAAGGCATGTGTTATGTGCCTTGTAACAAAAGGCTTGTTATCCAAAATAGCAGAATTCTTATGACTCAAAAAACAAACAAACAAACAAATCCAAAAAACAAAAACAATGAACAACCCAATTAAAAAAAATAGGCCAAAGACCTTAACAGACACCTCAACAAAAAGTTCTACAGATGACAAATAAGCATATTAGAAAGGCCAAGATCCAGACAACTTCAAATGTGGCATTGATGTAGAACAGGGGCTTTCATTCATTGCTGGTGGGAATGCAAAATGGTATGGCCACCTTGGAAGATAGTTTTGTGACTTCTTATAAAACTAAACATGCTCTTACCATATGATCCAGCAACCATGCTCCTTAGTGTTTCGTTCTTTATTTCTACATACACACAAAAAAACTTATTTTTTTTTCTACACACAAACCTGCAAATGAATGTTTATAGCAGATTTATTCATTATTGCAAAACTCGGAAGCAACCAAGATGTCCTTCAGTAGGTGTCTGGATAAATAAATATTCCATCCAACAATGGAATATTATTCTGCTCTAAAAAAGAAAAGTGAGCCATGAAGTCATGAAAAGACATGGAGGAAACTTAAATGCAGGTACTACATGAAAGAAGTCAAACTGAAAAGGCTACATATTATATGATTTCAACTATATGACCTTCTGGAAAAATTAACACTATGGAGACAGTAAAAAAAAAAAAAAACAAACAGTAATTGTCAGAGGTGAAGCAGAGAGGGATGAATAGGCAGAACACACAGGATATTTAAGGCAGTGAAAATACTCTATATGATACTACAATGATGGATACATGTCATTATACATTTGTTCAAACCCATAGAATGTACAATCCCAGGAGTGAACATTAATGTAAGCAATGCACTTTGAGTGATTATGATGTCAATATAGGTTCATCAATTATAATAAATGTACCACTCTAGTGAGGTAAGTTGATAATGGGGAAGCCTATGCATACGCAGACACAGAAGATATATAGGAAATTTCTGTACTTAAAGCTCAATTTTGCTGTGAACCTAAAATTGCTCTAAAAAAGTCTTTTTTTTAAAAAAGCACTAGTGGCTTCTGCATATTACTCAGTATTAATTTCCTTTACCAGGTACCATGAGAGTTCATAGGAGCAATTATGGATAGATGTTTATAAGCATCAATGAAGATAAGTTTACACCATTTAAAAAAAAAACTCAGTGGCTTAAGACAACAAAAATGTATTTCTCATTCACACATAGCCATTATGGATTGACAGAGTGACTCTGCTTCTTATAGTGACTCAAAATCCAATTGAGGAGCATTTCATCTAAACATAGGCTTCCTGGGGCACCTGGGTGGCTCAGTCGGTTAAGCATCTGACTTCGGCTTAGGTCATGATCTCACCGTTCTTGAGTTCGAGCCCCACGTCAGGCTCTGTGCTGACAGCTCAGAGCCTGGAATTGCTTGGGATTCTGTGTCTCCCTCTCTCTCTGCCCCTCCCCTGCTCATGCTCTGTCTCTCTCTGTCTCAAAAATAAATAAAACATTAAAAAAAATTTTTAAAATAAACATATGCTTCCTGAATCATCACAGTAGGAGAAAAGAGATGGTGAATTGTATACAAACTTTTAAAATGTCTACCCAGAAGTGACA
This sequence comes from Neofelis nebulosa, assembly GCF_028018385.1. NCBI lineage: Eukaryota > Metazoa > Chordata > Mammalia > Carnivora > Felidae > Neofelis > Neofelis nebulosa. The sequence goes on from NC_080788.1 coordinate 80,881,301, forward strand.
CATATCATTTCTGTTCACATTTCTGTGGTTAAGACAAGTCTGATAACCACACTTAGCTCAAGGGAGTAAGGAATGATAATCCTATCAAGTGTCTGAAAAGAAGATCAGGAAATATTCAAGCAGGTAACATTCAGGTGGTGTGAAATGATGTTGTAGAAACATTATTAAACTGGATGCACTATACACATGTAAAGGTTTAATATTATTTACTACAAAATATCCTACCATCTACAACACTTGTAGTAACTGGCATTTACATAATAACTTTCCTGTTACATTTCTACTTCATGGAATGATAGTCACTTCTTAAGGAGCCTTTGCTGCCCATCTCCAACTAGATGCTCTAAAGAACTATTATAGTGCCCTGTATTTATTTTTATTTAGAATTGCCCACACTGCTTTGTAATTGGCACCCACAGGCAAGAACTGAGTCAAAGGATTCTTTAGCCAATTTTTGGTTAGTTACCAGAGTCTCCTCAGTGAGACCAACTCTTAGAGGTTGTTTAGTAGCCTCCTCGCCCCAAAAACTACACCCCAACCTTTGTAGCCCTTGGGCTGCACATTCTACTCTTAAAGACTGAAATAACTCTTGATAGGCAAATTTTTTAGTTATCCCTAACACTGGGACTGACAACAAATACATGATGCCATACTTGCTTACACACTTTAGGTCTTAAGATGAGTCTTAGCTGCTATAATATAAAAAATAAAACAGCTCAACTTCTGTTAGTTCTCTTATCGTGCTGTATGAGTTATAGATATCTTGGTAAAGGTAACAACATAGAATTTCAATGCTTGTGGGCAATGTATTTTTGAAGGGCACAGGTTTGTGTTTTATTTCATTTTTTACTGAAGTATAGTTGACAGGCAATACTACATTAGTTTCAGGTATACAACATAGTGATTCAACAAGTCTATACATTGTGCTATGCTCCTGATAAGCATAGCTACCATTTATCACCATAGAACACTATTATAATAGTATTTACTATATTCCCTATGACTATAATCCTTTTATTCTCAAGACTCATTCTATTCCATAACTAGAAGCCTATATCTCCCACTCACCTTTATCCATGTTGCCCATCCCCCTACTCTCTTCCCCTGGGGTAACCATCAGTTCTCTATATTTATGGGTCTGTTTCTACTTTGTTTGTCTGTTTATTCATTTGGGGTTTTTTTAGGTTTCACATTTAAATGAAGTCACACAGTATTTGTCTTTCTCTGTCTGACTTATTATACTTAACATAATACCCTGTAGGCCCATCCATGTTGCTGCAAATGGCAAGATCTCATTATTCTTTATGCCCGAGTAATATTACATTGTATATACACACCACATTTTCCTTATCCATCTGTCTATAAATGGACACTTACGTTGCTTCCATATCTTGGCTGTTGTAAATAATATTGTAATAAACATGGGGTGCATATATCTTTTCAAATTAGTGCTTTCATTTTCTTTGGGTAAATACCCACCAGAAGAATTACTGGATTGTTATGGTTTTTCTATTTTTAATTTTTGAAGATCCTCCATACTGTTTTCCCCAGTGGATACACCAATTTACATTCCCACCAACAGTGAACAAATGTTTACTTTTCTCCGCATCCATACCAACACTTGTTATATCTTGTCTTTTGATTCTTGATGTTTTGATTTGCATTTCCCCAACGATTAGTAATATTGAGCATCTTTTCATGTGTCTGTTGGCCATCTGTATGCGTTTTTTGGAAAAATGTCTATTGAGGTCTTATGATCACTTTTACTCAAATTATTTGTTTTTTCAGTGTTGAATTGTCTAAGCTCTTTATATATTTTGGATATTAGCCTCTTATCAGATACATCATTTGCAAATAATTTCTCCCATTCAGAAGGTTGTTTTTTTATTTTGTTGATGGTTTCCATCACTGTGTGAAAGCTTTTTATTTTGGTGTAGTAATGAGGTTTATGTTTCAAATGTACCTTTAGAATAATTGGACTGTCATACATTCTCCATTTTAAGGTACTGGTTTTACACATATAAGAAGAGATATCATGGTTTTAAAATTAAACAGATCTTTCTCATCTCATTTAAAAATCATTCACATTGCTATGTCATACTGACTTAGGAATGGCAGCAAATTCAGGATTTGAATGTGCTTTAAAAGACACATCAAAATTCCAGAAGACACCAGAAAAATTTCCAAAGCCTTTCTAATTTCAATAGAAATTAAATTATTCATTTTTTCTTTTTGGGATTTTTCTGTCTTTGGACTGCAAAGTCTTACTGAATTCTTGAAGAGTAACTCCCTGTTAATTGGTTAACTAAAGCCCACAGGTAAAGTCCCTCATAACAAGCACATAAAAAACAAAGGTTGTACATAGCAGAGAGTCCAAAGAGTAGTGTTTTTGTTGATCTTTAATTAGAAATAATATTCCTTAATGTGTACTTTTTCTGATCTTTCAAGTCTAATGGTCACTATAAAACAGCTGATTATGTCCTTTTTGCACCTTGGGAAAGGAAGGTGAGAAGTGATCAAGGAGATCAATTTAACTTGACATCAAACAAATAGCAATGAACTACTCAGACTCATCCTTACCTTTTCCTCCAATTCTTTACTCCCCACTTCCACCTTTTATCAAAAAAGGTAAATTTATCAAAAAAAATTTTTTAAAGACCTGTTTATTTATGGAAGTGGAAGATGTGTCTCTACTTCTTTTCCTTTCCAGGGCTAGGAAAACATCATCAACTTTCCAGTAGAAACCTGGTATCTAGGTTTCTAGCCATGGTCCAATATATTCCCTTCCTTCACTAGATGAAGGTATGAGCACTTTTCAGACCTCACAAGTACCATTGGAAACATAACATTAATAGTAATCATTAACATAACCATGACCACAGTGAAAAATGCTCCTTTCAGTCCTCTCACATAAAGTTGCCATCACATCCATAAGGGGAACAGATTTCTTGTAGACTTTTCCCCTATGTCAATGCAGTTCATAAATAATTATTTCCTCCCAGACATCAACAAAACTCTTGTACTTAAACTCTTCTAAACTGGGAGTGAAGATATATTCATATAAAAAGCAACAGAGCGGCTCTGGCTGCAGAGAGAGGCCATTCCCCTCTGAGCGAGCAGCCCTCTAGCTGAGAGCTGGTACCTACTTGACTCAAGGCAACCTGAGTTATTTCTGCTTCCTAGTGCTAGATGACTATGGGTTGAGATCAGGTTTCCTTCTACTGCCATTGTTTTTTCAGCTGAACCTCCCTGTCCCAGCCACCCCCCAGAGAATGCACCTCTCCCCATTGTTCTACACAGTCAATCCATCCACCTACTCAGTGTAAAAATCCAACCTGAAATCTTTTCTGATCAGCTACTCAAGGGCAGGGACCATGCCTTCTTTCTCTTCTTATCCCACTGTAGCACCTAACATACTACCATGTACATAGGAGGTGATTTAGAATTGCTTTTAAAGTGAAAAATGGCAGGGGGATACAAAGAGAGGTAGAAGAGGGGAGAAACTGAAACATTTTTACTGCTGACTTTTAAAAAGAGTATTTATTAGGGGCAGCTGGGTGGCTCAGTTGGTTAAGCGTCCAACTCTTGATGTCAGCTCAGGTCATGAATTCCAGGCTTTGGCTTCATAGGTGTGAGCCCTGCATTGGGCTCTACACTGGCAATGCAGAGCCTGCTTGGGATTCTCTCTCTCTCTCTCTCTCTCTCTCTCTCTCTCTCTCTCTCTCTGCCCCTCCTCCACTCATATTGTCTGTGTCTCTTAAAAATAAATAAATGTTTAAAAAAAGAATATTTATTAAACAATAAATATTTTCTATTTTCCCCTAAAATTGAACTCTCACCGACATTTAACCAGTCCCTTATTTTCCAGCAAGGTTGCATGTATATAACAGTTTCTGTGAACATTATCTCAAGAACAAATTATGATAATTTTAAAAGAAATTAGAATGACAACTCTGCCAGAAAAACCAAATTTGAGGCTAAATTACGTATTTCTTATACTCATTGCTACATCTCCTTATATCTTGGGCCTTCACACATCTTTTATGATTTTAGAATACTTTTGGCAATATCGCTGCATACGATATTTCTTACCAACCATAACCTGTACATCAGGAGATAATTCTGGAAATCTTCCTTGCAAAGCTCTTTAAGCAAAAAATAGCATTCCTTCTGTGGAATCCCAGAATGTAAATAAATGTTGCATATAAAAAGGGCACCATGATCATTTAAGTTTAGGAGACTTGGGTTAAATAAAGTTAAACAAGTTACTTTATTGCAGAACTTCTTAGAGAACTTCCAGTATGTTAAAGTGCAATATGAATCACCAAGGAGAATATAAAACAGCATTTCTCAACATCTAACAGAACTATTCAAGGAACACCTTTGAGGGCCAAGAAAATGCACTTTGTAGGGACTAAAGTGTCTCTCAATCCAGTGTCCCTTTTAAGTGATCCAGTACAGTTATAGTCTAAATTCTCTTGCATATCCAAATAGTTATTGCAAAACTCTATTTGCCTGGAGGAATTTTCCAATGCCCCTGGATAGCATGACTGCTTTAACTTTAGAGAACTTATTGAGAATTAATGATCAACTTGCATTACTTAAATAACATGAAGGTTCAGACACTGAAAAAAATTTCTAGTGAACAAAGCATTCAATTCTCTCTTCCTCACCATCTCCCTCATCTGCCTATTCTTTAATTTTCTTCAAATTAAAGATAGAGAAAATAATAAGGCATGTAAATGTGCTTTGTGTGGTTCTAACAAAAATAAATAAGGGCAAAAGGTTTATAGGTTGGTTCATTTGATGTTTATGACAGCAGTTCATGGACCCAAAGATCTCAGACTTTGTGTGAGCATTGAAATTTTTGCATCTTTAAAGTTTTATCTTCTTCAGATTTTTACCCTTATTTTCCTAAAGCAAATTAGACTTCTTTATGTGTACATAGCAGGTCATGAGATGAACCTTTTATTTTCCTCCCAACAGGATCTAGTGAGTTTCAATATTTCTAAGAATTAAAAAAAAGAAAAATAGAATGAAAGAAACTCTCTCTGTTTTGATGTAACCCAAGAGGGATATGAAATTTACTTATTATGAGTATTGGTAAGGATTTTCATCATTAAATCAGTAAAAATAATAATGGCAATAATCTTAGAGGAATATTCTTTAAACTTTCAAGCCACAATATCTTGGGATGATGATGCATCAAAAGCCTATAGGAAACAAAAGTTTGATTCACAGTGGCATGTGGATACCTGTTTTTCCCAGCAAAATAATTCAGCCATTGTAATTATTTTTAACAGAATTGGGCTTCACACTGAGGGATAATGAGTTGGAAAATGTATTTGTTTTAAATAAAGGCATTTTCACACTACAAGAACACACAAACATCTATGAAACCCAAATGCACCCGTCCAGCGTGCCTGGTAAAAGAGCCAATTTGATGTTATTTCCAACTGTGTAGAAATAATTTGCTTCAAATTCAGGCTACAATGCAAACAGGTGCTACTTAAAAAACAAAAAAAAAAACAAACAAACAAAAAAAAAAAACAACACATGAGTCTGGAATTGCCAAGAGCTGGGACAGCTGGGAAACATGAAGATGTTCTCTTTCTCTTTTAAATCAAACCTAAGCTTCTAGACCTATTTGGATCCTGACTCTAAGCATTACCTTTAGGTTGGTCATCCATGATCACAGGACCAACTGGCCCCTCAAATTACCCTCTGGATTTCATCAGAGCTGTGGATTTGTACTAGCAACACAAAGAAATTACATGTTACTCCAAGAATGTGTGGGATGGTGATTCCAAAAGCCACAAAGGGGCAGATAGGGAATGTGAGATGTAATTAACCTTCACCCTAAACTTCAACAACTTCACCCTTCAATCAAGTAAAGAGACAAAGACAAAACCAAGGGAAGAAGAGTAGAATGGACAGTTGGAAAAATATAGATGAAGATAGGAGAGGGAAGAGGGGAACATAACACTGGATCAATGGGTTGAATTACCCAGTAAGAACAAAGAATGCAGTTCAAATAAATGAATTAGAAATCTACAAGTTTAGAAGAGAAATTTTCAGGAGTGCAAAAATAATGCAAGCGTACAAAATTTAGACTGGTATTATGCACAAGTGGGCGTTTACTACATCCTGCTCGGGGGCACTTGGGTGGCTCAGTCAGTTAAGCATCTGACTCTTCATTTTGGCTCAGGTCATGATATCATGGTTGATGAGTTCAAGCCCTGCATCAGACTCCACAATGGCAGTGTGGAGCCTGCTTGGGATTCTCTGTCTCCCTCTCTCTCTGTCCCTCCCCTGCTCACTCTCTATCTCTCTGTCAAAATAAAGAAATAAACATTAGAAAGGAGGGAGGGAAGGAGGGAAGGAACGAAGGAAGGAAGGAACGAAGGAAGGAAGAAATCCTGCTCAGTGTTAATGATTTTTGCTTGGATCTTCAAGCACTTCCAGTACTCACCCATATTTCTGCCTAGTTTATTATTAGATCTTACTGGACTATCAATGAGTTTGATGATGTCAAACCTTCTTTCTTGAGATTTAGTTTTAAGATACTATTCCAACTATTCCAATGTGGAGAAGAGACTTTCCCACACCACTAAGCAATTCTTGTACATTAGCTGGGTATCCTACAATTGAAGTTAATTCTGACACAATGTACTTACAGATAGCATCAGATCCCTCAGTCCTACAAAACTGCCCCACACCTTCAGATGCCAAACACAAGTGCAGACTGTCACCTGTGCCACAGATCAGGGTTTCAATGATTCCTCATTAGGTTTGATCAATTTGCTAGAGTGCCTCACAGAACTCAGAGAAACATTTTACTTACTAGATTTATTTACTTATTATTTTATCATAAAAGAATGTATTCAAAAACAGCTCGATGGAAGAGATGCATAAGGCAAGGTATATAGGAGGGGCAAAGAGATTCCACGCCCTCTCCAGGAATTTCATTCTCCCTCCACCTCCATGTGTTCACCAACCTGGAAGCTCTCAGAAAGAACCCTGTCTTTTCTAGATTTTATAGAGGCTTGATTACATAGGCACAATTGATTAAATCATTGGCCATCGGTGACTGAACTTAATCTCTAGCTCCTCTACCGTGGTGGGAAGGAGAGGGGCAAAAGACTTAAAAGTTCCAACCTCCCATGGTCAGTTCTTCGGGCTACCATTCCAGATCCTTAGATGACCAAGGGGCATTCCACAAGTTGCTCCATTAACATAATGAAAGACACCCCTATGACTTACAAAATTCAAAGGGCTTCCATACCAGGAAGACCAAATATATATTTCTTATTACTTAAATTACAATATAGGTTTCCTTCTCCTAATCCTCTAAAACGCCTCTTTGACACCAAAAATGGGTTCCTTGACAGAGAAATCTACTCTGAAGTTCAAAGGAATTCACTAAACTAACAGAACTTCTCCAGAATGTACCACTGTGTCCTGACCTGATTCTCAGTAAGGAGTTTCCAGGTAATAAATAAAGAAGTCCAAGAATTCACTTGAAAATATCCCAGACTACCAAAATCCATTTACCACTTAAAAGACAAAATTGTCTAAGGCAGTTGTTAGCATAGGCTGAGTCATATTTTCCTATGACTAATTTATATACTGCCCAAGAGCTGAAATAAATGTAATTAAGTCAACTTTAAGTACTATATACAAGGAGACATTTACCTTCTATTTTACATTGTGCCAAACATATGAAAATGATTTAATTGTACAAAAATTACTTTTACTAAATTAGTTTAATTTGAAATTCTGATAGCTGAACTCACACATATGAAGCAAATATTTTCATTTTAGAATTGATGTTGCTGCACTCTCTGGGGTTTCTTGATCAACTTGGGGAAATAAATCATGTTTTTATGACACAGCACAGGGATATTTGAAAATGTAAAATATAGTATTTGAATTTTATTGCCACTCAGAGAGTTCCCAATATAGGATCTTCCTCCTATTAACTTGTCCTGACAAAAGTGCACTACCCTTTTCAGGCCTTGGAAAGCAAGCTGTCAACTATTGAGACCTAGTTATTTATAATCAATCCCAATTCCTTCCAAGAAGGGTGGGTCCCATTACATGCAGGGCCCAGAGTTCACAAAACCAGTGTTGGCTGTGGGTTTGGAAACCTGAGGGTGGTATATTGATAAAAGTTTCATTGCTCTGTATCTAGAATGGAAAGGAATTTAAGATTTCTGGGGGAAAATCAAGGAAGGAGAGAGGAGTTAGGATTCTGAATACTACAGGAAATTTCATTGCAACTAACAAGGGGCACTCTAGAGAACAATAATGAAAAGTAACTATTAGTTTCTTGCAAAGGATTGAGGAATCTGAGTTATAAACTGGTTTTCTGAATAAACTGCATGATTTCATTTTGAATAAGAAAAGATGGCTCTATTTTGTATACTCTATTTTTTTTTAATTTTTTTTGACGTTTATTTATTTTTGAGACAGAGAGAGACAGAGCATCAATGGGGGAGGGGCAGAGAGAGAGAGGGAGACATAGAATCGGAAGCAGGCTCCAGGCTCTGAGCCATCAGCCCAGAGCCCCACGCGGGGCTCGAACTCGCGGACCGTGAGATCGTGACCTGAGCTGAAGTCGGACGCTTAACCAACTGAGCCACCCAGGTGCCCCTATACTCCATTATTTAAAAAAAAAAAAAAACATTACATATGTTCTTTAATACTTAAGATGTTTATTTTTTCAAGATTTTGTGTGTGTCAAAATGAGGGATCACAAACTTTCCCAAACACAGAAATGTCTTGTTCTTTCCAAAGAATGAAAGGTCTTGTACCTTTTAAGAATCATTTCCTTGTGTTTACTTCTCAGAGAATGAGGCACACAGTGAACTCCACTGCCTTAATTAGCAGCCAGAATTTGTCTTGCTAAACAAAAAGTCCAAAAAAAAAATTATTTCTGCTAGTGGTATTACAGCGGATTACATTTTAAATGAGAGAGATTTCAGATATATTATTCTGTCTTTATAGTATGGTTCTGACTTGTTTGCATAATCAAATTTGTATTATTATTTATGTATTTCTATAAAACATGTATCTAGGGGAAAGGTAGACTTATCTGGTAAGCCCCCCAAAAGGGGGAAATGATTCAGCCACTTAGCCTTTTAACTTGCTTTGAAGCAGTACCTCAGTTTCTCAATGCATCAAATTGGAATAATACCTACTTTTATGATACCCACAGGGACATGATGAGGATAGAAGGCAAACAAAATATTTGAGGTTCTATTTATTCACTGAAGGGATAACTTGTTAATTGTTTTTTCTTTTATAGGTTTTTATTTTTTAACTATACAGGTAATATTGATGCAGGCTGGATGGGTCTAAGTACCCAGAGGGGGCCTGCAGGAGCAGCCAAGAGGGTCCTTGGCTTCATGCAGGAGAGAAATCAAATGCCAGCCAAGAGGAAGTGAGAGCACGGTTTACCTGAATATAGAGAGAGAGTGCAGATATAGAGCATCTGGGAGACTCAGAAAGAAGAGTGTCTCATCTTTGCTTGGAGCCTGGAGTTTTTATTGAGGATTGTGGTCCAGTATATGTGTCCTCTCAGGCATTCAGAACTGTTTAAAACAAAGAGGAGCATTTAGGTGTCCTCTATAAGTCATTCATGCCCTGGACCCAGGGTTCTTTGTAAGTCAGTGGTTTGGGAAAAATACATCATGACCGTACCTGGTCACTCTTTAATGTTATCTATTGTGCTGGAAGACTCCTAAGAAATCATTAACTCCTCAAGGAAGATATACATTATCAATACTATAAAGCCTGTATACAGAGGGCATGCAGGTCCTAGCAAGAACAGAAGCAGGAAAAGGATCAAAAAAAGGCAATGCTTGATGGGGTCCCTTCAATTTCCCTATCACAATGTTACAAAAGTCTCAGTAGAGAGGTTAAGAATTTTACAGAGTAAAAATCTCATTTTACCTTTCCTTACCTATCAAATTCTGTTCCCTCTTCAAATATTTTCAATTATTAGATATTTTCTCTACATTTTAGGTCTTAATTTCTAATTTTATTGTATTATGATCAGAGCATGAGGCCTCAACTTTCTTTTTTTCTGAAATATACTGAAATTGGAGGGCTAGGGGAGCTTTATTAATTGTTGAGGTACATTAAATCTTACTTATATTTATTGATTTTTATTATAATCTTACTTATTTTTACCTATTTTTCTTGTCAAAAGGATCTTTCACATTCTGAGAGAAGTACATTAGGTTTCGAATTCCTTTCAAAGAAGTTACTTTCTTTGTATTTTTAACAATTTTTCTTCATGGTTATTGCATCTTCTCAGTGAGCTGTTCATATTTTAACATAAAATCATCCTTTTGTTTATAAACTATTTTTTGCCTTAAATCTACTATATGATGCACTGCCATACATGCTTTAGTTTTTAAAGATTGTTCTGCATATTTATTTTTTTGATTTTCAACCTTTCTGTACCATTTGTTTTAGTGTTGTCTCTAAATCATACCTACATGTGGCTTTTTATCCAATTTGAAAATCTCCATCCTTTAAGAGAGAAATTATATATGTTAATAAATACTTTCTTAATAAACATCATTAAATAATATTAAAAATTACTACCCATTATAAATATCATAGCAAATATTATAACTAATGACATATTTGTCAATATTTCCACTGCCTAGTTTGTTTTCTATGAACTATGCTTTCTTGTCCTCTCTTGCTCTCCTTTGTCCTACTCAAATTTTTGACTTATTAATGTTCTATTTTATTCCTTTCTTCAATTTGAAAGTTACAGAACCTATTTGACTACTTTTATATTTTTGTCACACATATTTATATTTTTCAAATACAACTACAATAAAAACAGTATCTATATTCTCATGCTGTACAAGGGAAAAACCTTAGCATTCTCTAACTTTCCTTGACCCATAATATGATATAATTACCTAATAATTTGGTTGTAAATTAACTTACTTGTATTGTGTACTGGCACTTATTTAATTGCTGAAAGTTTTACTGGATTTTGCTCACCAAAATTTCTTGTATTCCATATCTTCCTCTTTCTGCAATATACGCTTGAGATTCTGTGAACTATTTGAAGCCTTATGCCTAAAAATGTTTTAACTTTGTCCTCATATTTGAATTATAGTTAGGCTGTGCATAGACTTCTAAATTAAAAGTTACTTTCACTCAGGGAATATTATGCAGACTTAAAAAATAAGAAAAACCTGTCCTATGCTACAACAAGGATGAACTTTAAGGACATGCTAAGTGAAATAAACCTGTCACAAAAAGACAAACACACAATTCCACTCATATGAAGTGTTTATAGTAGACAAAATCACAGAACCATCAAGTTAAAAGGTAGTTGCTGAGGACTGGAGGAAGAGGGGAGGAAGAATTTATGTTAAATGGATATAGAGTTTCAGGTCTGCAAGATGAAAAAGTTCTAGATATCTCTTGTATAGCAATGTAAATATATATAATAGTACTGAACTGTAAACATATAAAATTGTTAAGATGGTAAATTTAATGCTATGAGTTTTTTACCACAATAAAAAAATTATTGTCACTCATTTGTTTAAAGATACCGCTCAACTTTCATTTTACATTCAGGGTAGTTGATTAGAAAAAAGTCTCATGCTAATCTGCTTTTCATTCTTTCATAATTAACAGTCTATTACTTTATAGAAGCTATTTGAATTTTTGCTTTCTCCTTGGTATTCTAATCTTACCATTCTGTGTCTAACTAAATGTCTTTTTTCATCCACCATGTTCAGCACTTAGTGGCTCTTTCAATATGAGGTGTAAGATCCTTCTTCAATTCTGGGAGATTCTCTTCTATTGTTGACTTGAATATTCCATTCCCTCCTTCTGGAATTTCTTTGAAGCCCCAATATATTTCTTCATATCTCCCAATTCCTCTTTTGTAGATATCATGTCTTTAAGATTTTGGTCTCTATCATGGACAAAGTTTTCATATTTATTTTCCAGACCACTAATCTGTTCCTTGTATATACCCATTTTATGGCTCAGCCCACCTACTGAATTTTATTTTGCAATAATGCTTTTAATTTCCACACATTGTTTTTATTCTTAAATTGTTTTCTTTTTATAGCACCCTATTCCTTTTTTTTTTTTTTTTTGAGAGAGAGAGAGAGAAAGAGAGTGCACATGCATTTGTAAATGCATGAGAGCTGGGGAGAGACAGAGGGAGAAAGAGAGAGAGAAGAGAGAAAGAATCTTTTTTTCTTTTTTTAAATGTTTATTTCTGAGAGAGAGAGAGAGAGAGAGAGAGAGAGAGAGAGAGAGAGAGAGAATATGAGTGGCGGAGGGGCACAGAGAGAAGGAGACACAGAATCTGAAGCAGGCTCCAGGCTCTGAGCTATCAGCACAGAGACTGATGTGGGGCTTGAACCCATGAATTGAGGAATGATGACCTGAACCAAAGTCAGACGCTTAACCAACTAAGCCATCCAGGTGCCCCCAAGAGAGAAAGAGTCTTAAGTAGGTTCCACACCCAGTGTGGAGCCCAACACAGGGCTGGATCTCATGACCATGAGATCATGACCTGAGCCAAAATCAAGAATCAGTCATTTAACCAACTGAGCCACCCAGGCACCCCAATCTCAGCCTATTATTGATTTATGAATGCCTCTTGAATATCTCTAAAGATACTAAGAACAACTTTTTAAATTTTTTTTAATGCTCTCCAACTTATTTCTTTGTCTTTTAAATCCCATGTCATTGGCTTTTACTACCCACTACTCCTTTTATTGTTGTAATTATTATCCTCCAGTTCACTCAGTTTCATTTCTTGAAGAGTTTAAACATCTGGTTCACTGTCACTCTATCCAACAGTCTTATTGCTTTAACTCTAGACAATTTCCATATCTACATGGATGAACTTCTTCCTTCCAATGATCTTATACTCCACCTTAGCCATTAACACCAATGCTTATGCCTTAGACTCTGCTTACAATTTCACAACCTCTCCAGGTTCTCAATTTCATATATCTCATCCTCAAATTATCATGTTGGGGCACTCTGTCTAATACTCCAATTCTAACAATACCTTCATCTAATATGGATCTCCAATCCATTAATCTTATCATATTTTCATTTTCTCTCACTCCTGTGGAATCTTATCTTCCCTCCTAAATCAACTTAAGTTTCATGGTAAATAGTTACACATTAACTCCCTTGCATATGCTTTCAATTCCTTTGCTTCACTGTCAGTTTATTATAGTCATTTGACCAAATCACAATCCTGCATAAATCCAAATTTATGCCTACTTCAAACCTACACCTCAGCAGTTGAACACAATTGGATGATGTCACTATAAATTTAAATGGGTCCTTGATGTGCCCAGCAATCATACAATATTCCCTAGTTTATTTGTTCTGCTATTCACAGATAACTATATTATTCCTTTCAAATATTTCAACATATCCATTCACAACCTCACTCTCACCTGATGACTTCATTTCTTAGTTCACTGAGAAAACTGAAGCAATCATAAGACAGCTTCCACACATTCTCTTCTCACCTACTAGCATATTTCCACCACTAGACCTTCCCAATTACCAATACCTGCACCATGTACTCTGATTTCCTACCTTTTAGTGTAAATAAACTACCTACACTTCTATTTAAAGCCTTGCCTCCTCCTGAAGAGCATATCCAATATTTCAAGGACATAATTCCAGAACTCTCCCCTCTCTCTTCTATATCATCAAAGTCTTATTCTCTACTGTGTCCTTATTACCTACAAACATATGATTATGTCTTCCACCTTTCAAAACAAACATATATTTCTTCATTAATTTTTTATGTAGCACTAGATAACTAATACAGTAATGATATGTTCTGCATGAATGATAACTTCAAACTTACTGAAGCAAATATTAACTCATTATTTTAACAATTTTAAGATTACTTGGGAATTGGGGAAAGACCCAAGGAAATTTCAAACATAAAGTAAAGTGGGAATAACATAAACACAAAAACAAGGCTTTGAACTCACTGTCCTTGGACGGTCAGAGAAGCCAGCCTGGTGGGTAAAAATCAAAGCAGTAAACTGGTTCTATCCTTGCAAAGAGCCTAAAAGCTTGAAGTTAAAATCCCAGACTTCAACTATAGTGAGATAGAAGCCATCCTGAACTTTTCCAAATGGAAACTGGCATGATCAAAATGCCTGGGAGGAAAGGTAACCTCAAGCTCAAGTGGGGATAGAATGCTGATTACAGAGCAAAACAGGTATTACTGAAGCAAAGGAATAACAAAGGATATTATTGCTAGACAAGAACACTAGAAAAAAAGGAAAACTCTTAACCTGTAGTAGAAGGGTATAGAAAAGATAATCAATACATTTTATTGTAAATTTTTAAGACACATTTAATAACATTTCCTTATTTTGATTATGTTACTTTATGGCTTGAGATCTGAATATAATTGCCTTTACTTGCCTTTTTACTTCCTGAAGAATTTCCAGTTTTCAGAAGGCCTCAGTTCTAAGAGCCAATTTCAACTCCTTTCTCTGCTGGGTTGATTCACTTTGTCCTCTCACTCTTCCACTTGTATGGTCTAAGTTTATACCATGTTAACACAGACATGGAATTTAGTCCCTGTCTTTGGTTTCCTCTCCCCTTAAAATACATTAAACACTTTATTCCCTTATATCAAGCTTTTGAGTCTTATATAGTAGGTTTCGCTAAAGTTTTGGGAGAGGTGGCAATAGTTCACATTATCAATAATGTAATATTAAACATTAGATATCCTTGTTCTTTAACAAAGCAAGTTTTATCCACTTGGGTTCCAGGTTCTTGTCATATTATTTTGCTTCTTTTTGTCTCCTCAATTTCATCTCCTCTCTCTCATGTTTATCAAAAGAAATTTATCAAAGTATTTTCCTATGCAAAGATTGATACCTCCCTCAGAGATATTTTAGTGTCAAGATTATTAGTTTTTACTTTGCTGCACTTGATTGGCTTATTGGTAAGAAATCAATTACATACTTATGTTGAAGATCATTACACAATTCCTTGATATTGAAGGAGCAACACAAATCAAAAGCAGAGAAATTTTATGGCCAGAATGGAAGACAACACATGAATTTATGTATTAATGTCACTGTACAATACTAAGTAACAGAAATAAATTCCGAAGCAAATATTACACTGGACACCACCAAAAGTAAGTAGAGTATTGATTCTTTGCTTTATAATTTGCCAATAAATAACTATTATTTTGGTTTTCTGGTATGAACTATACTTCAAGATAAAGAAGTAGCCATATATGATGACCAAAAGGTGTTTGTTTGCTTGTTTGTTTGTTTGTTTTCAACAAAATTCCAGCAAATATATGTGAAATAATGAAAAAAAATTAATCAGCATTCTTAAATTACTAATGAAATAACTAAATCAGGCAATAATCATTAATACATGAAACCATTAGGAAAAAGGTTGATAGGAACATAAAATGGAAGTTTCAGGTTATCACTACCTGAATCCTCGAATCAAGCTTAGTATTACTTAAAGAAAACAAACAACCATTACATGCCTTCTGCATTGAAATATATAGGTTATCATACACATGACAGGTATTTTCATAATTGTGTATGGAGAGGTATGAATTATTTCAAACTCTGGACTCATTATTATAATATCATAAACATGCTGATTTAGGTTAATTTTACTTTCTAGATGAATTCAAAATTATCATTTTCATTTAAAAAATACTTATTGAGTACCTTTTATGTTATAGGCACTGTGCCAAGTTTTATAGATTCAAAGGTGAAAAGATCCAAATACCATCTTCAAAGAGTTTACAGTCACACAAATGAACAAACTCTCCCAATCATATTAGAAGAGGTAAATGCAACAGTGGAGGCTATAAAAGTTGCCACCTGTTCCCCTAGAGCAGGCTTTAGAGAAGAGTCGATACCAGAGATCACATAAAAATGATGAGCATCTTGCCAATCTGACAATGGAGAAAATGCCATTTCATTACACAAAGAATAACAAGTGCCAGAAAACAAGAGTAGTGAGAAAATGCAGCCTACTCAGGAAATAGCCAGGGGTCTGGTTTGGCTAAAATAAAGAGTGCACGATGCAGTGAGAAGGTGGTGGGTTTGCAGGAGCTACAATTTAAATATGTAGAGGAGGGGGAGAAATTATGAAATACTTTGTTATAGTAAAGAATAAGACAGATGTTGGGTTGCCACTGCCTTTTTTTAAGCAGAAGAGTGATATTATATTTGCTGATGATTAAGATCACCAGGAAGTCTTACGAAAGATGAATTTAAGAAGGACACAACTAGAGGCAAGGATGGTTAGGTGACTCTAAAATTTTGTGATGAGAGGGCAAGGCAATAGGAGTGGGCCAAACAGGAAAGGGTGGATGGGGCATTTAGAAGAAGGAAAAGCTAATGTCCAAATTTTAAACATAGATGATGTAGTGTGCCAATTTACTCTGTATCTGCTAAAAGAGACAGATAACAGATGACAGATAGATATGTTAGATAGATAGACAGATGTGGGGAATAAACTCAGGAATTCTCTGAGCTTGCCCCGATGGCTTAACAAGGCATAATGAATTAGAAAACTATAGAATGTACACACCCAAGTTTGGGTAAACAAGATTAGGTAAATAAGACTAGGTAAATGGGGCAAAGGCCCCCAGGATAGGACAAAGGTATAGGACAATAGCAGAAAACTGTTTTCACAGGAAGGAAGGACCAAAATAGGTAAACAGGAAAATAGGACTTTAGACGCAGCAGGGAGAAGTTGCCCAGAGTGGAGCTAATTAGCAAAAGAAAGGTGCCTCGTTGACCCTGAGGTAGCATGCTCTGTCTTTCTCATCCCCTAGACCAGTTTAGGTAAACAGAGGTGGAACCTCATGTTTGCTGTAAACAATCTTCCACCCAGCACCAGAAACACAGCATATCTCCAAAACCCTCTTTTCCCCACGCCCATTAGTTAATGTTCACGGTTTCATTGTCTCTCTGTGCACACCCGTCACACTTGTAAGCCTTCTGATCCTAATAAAAACAGAGCAAGGACCCTTCCTGAGGACTTTTGTCTCCTCCCGGACATTAGCCTCTCCCATTTTCAATCCTGCATCCCACTCTCTTGCTGGACAAGAGAGAACTCCAGACCCAGAGTCTATGACAGATGATAGATAGATATATAGATAGATGATAGATAGATTTTATAATTTATACAGATTTTATATTTATTTATATGTATTTATGTTAGTTAATATACATATTTCATTTATCTGTATCTACTTGTATCTATCTATCTATCTATCTATCTATCTATCGAGATATGTATCTCTAGTCTACGGCCATACCACCTGAACATGCCCAATCTCATCTGATCTCTGAAGCTAAGCAGAATCGGGCCTGGTTAGTACTTGGATGGGAGATATCTATCTCTATCTATAGAGATATCTATCTATATATCTCTATCTATATCTCTATCTATCTCTATCTCTATCTATAGAGAGAACATGTCTCCCAGAACTTTCTCGTCTATTTGGTATGTTCCAATTAAGCAACAAGGATTCCTAGGACATTACTGAAATGTTGTGGCCTAAAAAAAATGTCATTATTTCTCAAGAAAAAGGTGAATTAGAGTCAAACAGTTTCTTCTCTGGTCTCAGAACCAAATTATGTTTCAGAGTTTATTTATATAAAGAATAAGAATTGGGTTACTTACACTCATCTAGCATGAGGAAAGAAGAGAAGAAGGAAATCTGATGACAAGAGATGTGGTGATGACTGTTGGGATGAGCCCTACATTCTAATGACCTATTTTAACAGTGCTCTTTTACAGCAGCACACTGGTACCAGCTGTTGAGTGGTTTTACTTACATCCATTTTAGCCTGTGCATTTAGATGGTATGTACCACCAAGTTTCCTATTTTTAGAATATTATTTGGGCCTGTGAGTTATACAATATTCTGAAGTACATATCTTCAACATAAAGTGCAAAGACCAGATGGATGGAAACTATTTCTTGCACTCAGTGATTTATTTAAGTCTCCACCTGCCTCTTGAATTCCTATGCGGTATTTAAATCTGGATAATATAACAAAACCATCTCTGATTCTATGACATGTCCTTAGTCATAGTCTTAGACATATCCTTAGCTTAGTGAACATACAATCTAATAGAAAGAAAATATGCATGCCTGCATTTCCTATAGGTAATCTAACTTACAATAAACATGGATATATTTTCCCACAAACTCTTTACCTATTCCTATCCAAAAATACATCTTAAAATGTATTTCTTGTTTCTTAGCACATTTCTTTGTGATCCTATAGAATGAAGGAATAGAGATGGTAAGTAAGTGAGAAGAATGAGAGTTGGGCAGGAAAGGCCAGCAATGAAAATGCTTAAGGGAGGTGAAGAAATAAAGAACAAAGACTATATGTCTCCCCTTGAATACAAGTAAGGGTGCATGGAGGCCAATGCTTATGAGTTCAAAATCTATAAAAAAAAAAAATTCAAAAGGAGAGACTTATCAATGAGTCACTTCCCGGAAAAATATTTGAAGAAAGTTGACCAGAAGAAATAAAATGGCTATTTCCTTAAAATAAGACAGGTAAAGTGAAATGAATTACTAGTCTGTGTGGCAAAACTCCAGTATAGCATGAGGGAGAAAGGTTTGGGGCTGTAGAGGTCTAGATTACAAACTTCCCCTTTTCCACTTACCAGCACGGTAACTTTAAGAAAGTCATTTAATCCTCTAAGCCCTGAGTGCTTCCTCTTTTACATGGAAATAAGAATACCTAACTCAGGGCTGTGGTGAGGATTAGAATATATAATGCTTTGGGACCATTTTGTGTGCCACTATTATACTACTAAAATGGTAGCTATTATGCAATAGGACTAATGATGACTTAGTTGTCCCATTGTACTCAATAAGACATAAGCAAGTTGCCTGTGCAGAAGGTGTTCTACAACAGGCAAGGGAAACTGAGAAAACTAAAAAGAAAAGATCACAGATGCTTATGATTGGATTAAAACATGAAAACAAAGGTTATGGTTAAGATAAATAAGGGAAGTATGACATTTGATTAGTAAAAGCAAAGTCAGTTTTGTGGGGATAAATGATCAGTATTCCTCTAAGGCTATATAAAAGGCTTTTTGCCCAGTTGCTTAGGACAATGTTGACATATATGGTTTCTCTGTCATGACCTGCTAGACATTTCTGGAAATGTTAAACTACCCAAGCCATTTTCACTCTTGTGTCTTTTCCTTTACTCAGTAAATGTGTTTGGTGAATGAATAGATGAATCAATCAATCGATGGATTGATCTATTAATCAATCAATCTTTAGATTAGAAACCCAAAGTACCACCCACCATAATGCAAGAAATAAAAGGAGTGTTACTCTATGAATAAAATCACTGGACAAAGAAAGCCACAGCTATTAGGAATGGCATTTTTCAACAAGCTACTCTGAAATAAATGAGTTCTATTTTACTTTTTCCCATTATTTAAATATGCCATAAGCACATGCTGCAGAAGTGTCCAAAAGGCAAGTAACTTTCACTTTATGTCTAATGATTACCACTCATTATCCAAAGCTATTCCAACAGCAAAGATAATCACCAGCCTTTGGTGACCTGGAAGCTCTCCAGGAATCAATTTGCATTAGCAAAGCTTTGCTTGCCTTACATTGCTGGCTTCTCAAACTTCCCCTACACTATGGTGGGAAGACACTGCCCTGATTAGCAATCCACTTTCTCATTTCTTTTGGTAAGTATCCAATCCCAACCTTCAAACTTCCTCTAGTCTCTCCCTGAAATGACTCTATCTGAAATACAGGAAAAACATCATTAGAAGACTCCACAATGTCAAATTTGGTTACACTGAATGTCAAATCACACAATGTCAGGATAGGTTAGGTACCTAGGTATCACAGGTAACAATCTCAGAAGCATTGTTAGGTGTGCCATTTTATCCCCTCCCACCTGTGCTGTAATTGGGCCACTATCGAATGTGTTAATGATTCAAATCATCTTAAGATAGCTCCCTGTTGTCCAGAATTAATCATGACACTGTGTCATTTCATGAGCACGTGGCCTCCATGTTTGACATTATTAAAGGCATTACTGAACTCAGGCTCCCTACGTCCTAACATGAACCCATAATGGCAGTCCTAGAACTAATTTTGCCACTTACTAGCTGAGTCAGTATAGTAAAGTTACTTGGACTCTTTGTGCCTCGGTTTCTTTGTTTATAAAACAGCACCTACCTCTGAGGGTTGTGTTGAGGATTAAGTGAGTTAGTACATATAAAACCTTAGAACAGAGTTTGGTACATAGTAAGAACTCTAGAGGACACAGCCAAGAGGAATTTTGAGTTTTATTTAATTGGAGAGCCACATTTGGAAGTAGGGCTGCTGTGATTCACACTCAATGAATTGTTTAGCTCTGAAGTGCAGCGTACTTAGAAAGGTGCATGAGCCAAACCATGTCATCCATAGCCTAAAAGGAATGTGGTAGGACTGGCAAGGACGTGTATTTCAAGTAGAATCTGTATGTATTTATTATCTGCCAGGAAAGTTATAGGCCATTAGGGAGCGTTAACATTCCTTTTCTTCATTCCCGTTGATGGAGCTTGAACTTCCAAGCCACAGCCATTTATCCCTTAGTATTGATATCACAGTCCAGAGTTTTGATACTGTTTATTATTGAAGGTGCACGTTGCATGAGCCTTAGATATTGGTTCCCAAAGCCTCTCATCTGGCTACATGAGAGTCATCTGCAATGAATGCTAAACATAGATCCTAAGCCTCATTTCTGAACATTTTGATTCATGAAGTCTTGAGATAGAGTTTGGGAACCTGGCAATTCTGAGGCATAGTCCAGATTTGAGAATTATCCCCTGAGAAATAGGATTAAAAGAAGTTTTTTTTCCACTGGAAAAGAAATAGCTACTTTTGGGGGGAATATTTAACTTATTTTCCTCATTCAATTATACTAATGAGTCTTATATTACCTAATCAATTGAGTTTCTTCATGGTACTCCAAAAGGACTACTTCTCCAAACTCTACAACCTCAACCACATAGTGTATTTAACAGCAAGAAGTCTAGCCAGACTACAGATCATAGTAGATCTCCTCAGCTTCCATTTCCTCACTCTAATCTCATAGTCATGTTTTGGCAGAATTGACGCAGCTCCAGCTCCAGCTCCAGCTCCAGCATTGTTATGGAGAAGGTACTGAATGGGTCAAGGCAATCTGTTCATCCTGTCGTCTTGGCCACAGGGATGAATATGAACTTAATTTGAAAAAATGAGATGAGATATTTTTAGAAGCTTCTTAGAGGAGCTTCTTCTTTCTCTTTCTCTCTCTTTCTCCTCCCCCTACCCTCCCTTCCTCCCTCTCTCTCCCTCTCCCTCTCTCTCTCTCTCTCTCAAGGGAGGAATTACCAGAAAAGAATTCCCTCTGTTCCACCAAAAATGAATAATGAAACATTAAATACCAAACTGGATGCTATTGACGGGGGTTTAGAAACTATGAGAGAAGCCAGCCTTAAAATGAAGCTATTATGTGGAAAATTAAATGCAGAGACAGAAACAACTCATTTCCCAGAAGACATCACTCAAAAACTGGATCAAGCCTCACCTGAACTTCACCCTAATACTGAATATTTTAGATATATAACCCAAAACATTTCCTCTATTGTTGAAGCTGGTTTGAGCTGCATTTTCTAGTCTTTGAAATCAAAAGTATCTTTACTGATTCACAGTCCATAACTAATAGTTCAAAGCTTCACAATGACGGTCTTGTTCTCAACATCACAGTTAATCCAAAGGCCCATGTATAGAAGAACACTAGCCCATCCTATTCTTACAACTCATACTCCGGTCTATAACTCTAATATTCCCAACTCCATAGGTATGTCTCAGAGACAGCTATGTTACCATACTCCTCCAATTTTCCTCCTGTCTTACTGGTAACTCCCTCTTAGGCTCTTTGTCAGTTCTTCCTCTTCTCCCTGACCATCCAGTTTCAATCCTTAGACCAATTGTCCCCCGTCCTTACTCACTTCTTCAAAGATCTCATTCAGTCCCATTTATGTGCTAGTGATTTCCAAACATATAACTAGACTTCGTTCTTGAGCTCCAGACTCATACATCAAATTGTCTACTAAACATATATGCTTGGATGTCCAATAGCCATCCCCAAACTCAACATTACAAAACTACTGACAGCCTGGAAACGTCTCTCCACCCCTGGAAATATGCTCCATCTGAAGCCTTCTCCATTTTGGTTGATGACAATCCAGCTTTCGAGTTGCTCAGGTAAAAAGCTTTGAAATCATCCTTGACATCCATGCTTTTCTCATACTCTCACATTCAAACTGTCAGTGAATCCTATTGGTCCCACCTTCAAAATATATACAGAATTCAACTACTTCTCTCCACCTCCACTGCCATCACCCTGGAATGAGCCAATAGGAAATCCTCTAGCTAAAGTTGCCAGTCAGAGGAGTCCTGTATCTTGGAACAGGCCTAAGAGGAACAGACTTATTTCGGTAATCCTACAAGTACACTTTTTGTCTAGAAACAACCTGTCCAAAAGGTGCCTGGGGTGAATGTAGTGACAGAGTTTAGAATGCAGCAGCTGAAGTACCAATTATGCTTCCTAAAGCCAGACACTAGAGAAGTACAGCTTTTTTATGGCCATCAAACCATTTTCATTTCTGTTTCTTCATTTGTCTTAGCATTACAGACTTATTGTCATCTGTATTCCTTACCTCCTTTATTGCCTTGATCATAAGGCAATGGGACCTTTTAACCCAGACCAGTCCCAACCCAGGGCAGACCTCTCTCTGTGACCAGTGAAACAAAGGTGGTGAAGTTAGAAGCAACAAAGCTAATTCTCTTCTATATATGGGGAGAGAGAGGCATAGTTTGGTGGGAAGAACACTGAACTAGATCTTAGTGAACCTGCCCTATCTCTTATCTAACTGGCATAGTTCAGACATATACTTTAGCTTATTTAAGCCCCAGTTTCCTCAACTGTAAAAATGAGGAAAATTTCTTTTTTGTAAAATAAGAATACTAAAATGACATTTATCTAAACAAATGGATTGCTACCAAGATTAAAATAGCTATTATAATAACTAAAAACACTTACACAAATATCAGAAAAACCCAATTTAAAAATTCTGTATGGGGGCACCTGGGGGGCTCAGTCGGTTAAGCGTCTGACTTTTTGGCTCAGGTCATGATCTCGTGGTTTGTGAGTTCAAGCCCCATATCAGGCTCTGTGCTGACAGCTCAGAGCCTGGAACCTCCTTCAGATTCTTTTTCTTCTTTTCTCTCTGCCTCTTCCCAACTCATACTCTGTCTCTCTCTGTCTCTCAAAAATAAATAAACATTAAAAAAATTTTTTAATGCTGTATGAATAGAAGAACTCTTGCCCTGATGATAGGGTTATAATAATGTTTTGAGTTTACATCTCCATTCTTAATTTCTCTCCCAAAACTATTTAGTATCTTGTATTTTTATTTAAGCATATCTGAGAAAGAATGTTAACATCATGTACTCAAGTTTATCTGTTTCACTCTGGGGAAGAATGCCATGTTCCTCTATAATGTCCAGACATTATATCAGTGTATGTATATGTACCATATGTTTAACTAAACTAAATTTAACTGAAGAAGCCTGCCTATAATTAAATTTGCAAAGAATAAATGTTAAGTACTGTTATTTCTAAATCATCACCACCACCAGTTGTTCTTAACTATAGTATGCATATACATAAGACTCGATGTGTGTGGGGTGGGGGGGGGCACCTGGGTGGCTCAGTTGGTTGGACGTCTGACTAAGCTGAGGTCATGATCTCACAGTTCAGGTATTAAAGCCCCACGTTGAGCTCTGTGCTGACAGTTCAGAGCCTGGAGCCGGCTTCAGATTCTGTGTCTCCCTCTCTCTCTGCCCCTCCCCGGCTCACTCTCTGTCTATATCTCTCTCAAAAATAAACATTAAAAAAAAAAAAGAATGTTATGTATGTATGAATTTCAGTTTGTCCAGGAGAGCAGATCATCTGCAATTTATAAGAGAAAATCAGTCAGAATTACGACTTTTGAGATCAGCCAGACAGTCCTTATCTTTTATGGATAATTAAAATCCATTAAATCCATTAAAATTAAAATTTAACATAAATTACAACTGTTCATATCTGGTATCTTATTTCAAAATATATATTTATGTAATCACATAGGTTGAGACTCTTTGAACTTTGATAAGATACTAAATAGACTTTCAGGATTTTACGTATGGGAGACACACTTCCAAATGACTAGCAGATTTTGACATAACTAGATATTGACAAAATCCACATTTCCACCTCTCTTTCCAGTCAAGTTTCTCTCATAACTTGATAAAATTAAATCACCCATTAGAAAATACAGGAAGCATATTTTCTAAAACCAAAATATATTTTATTTCTTATTTATTTATTTATAACTGTCCTTATTTCTACTAATATTGAGGCACTTGATGGCTTAGTCAATTAAGCTTCCAACTCTTGATTTCGGCTCAGGTCATAATCTTTCAGTTTGTGGGTTTCAGCCCCGCATCTGGTTCTGTGCTGTCAGCATGGGATTCTCTCCCTCTCCTCTCTCTCTCTCTCTCTCTCTCTCTCTCTCTGTGCCCCTCCCTTGCTCTTGTGCATGCTCTGTGTCTCTCTCTAAAAATGAATAAATAAACTCTAAAAAATTTTTAAAAAATAAAAGTAATATGAATGAGACAGGATCACCCTGCCTGTGCCCTTAGATTGATATGCTTGGCATTTATAGTGGATAATATTACAGCCTGTGTGCAAGTTATTTTGAGAGGAGAGGGGAAATAATTTATGTTTTAAAATGTAAATAATTCACTTCAAACAAACTGAAATTTTGACTATTTACAAAAAAATTTCTGTCACATAATTTTTCAGAAATTGGTCAACTGCAGAATTAGAAAATATATCTATTATAAAACTTATCTAGATATCTAGATATATATTGGAAAATATATCTATTAATCAGGGTTTAGTCAGGACCAATGAAGCCACTGTAGGTATCTAGATAGAAATTAAATACAGAGAATTATATATTTACAACTATTGAAAGGGCTGGTTGAATAAAGGTGACAAGGCTAGTTTCAGACATTCTAGAAGTGAGGTGATCACAGGGAAACTGAGCTATCTGTAGCACCAAAATGAGTGATTCTTAGAAGCTCCAAGTCAAAGTAAACCTTTGCTGAATCTTGGTTAACTATTCACAACTCTCCACTGAGCTGAGCACAAACCAATACAGAAGGGAATGTCAAATAGGTTATGGACACACTTTTAGCCACTTTGGTTAGAAAATCAAATGGCAATACTAATAGATCCTTTCAGGTAGAGAAAATTATGCATTTTCTAGGATTATGGCACCACTTTCCACGGATGCTTTCAGGAGTTCTACATCTTGTGGAAAACTACAGTATGATATGACCTTGGCAATGAATGAGCTTGTATTGTATTAAATGGAAAATCCCAAGTCTTAATCAAATCAGACCCAGATGATCTTGTCATCTCCTCATAATCATTTGGATTCCATTTATTCAACCCCGCGCCCACCACCAACATGTGCTCACTATTTCCAAAGCTAGCTTATGTCAACTTCACTTCAGGACCCCTTCTCAACCTGTAAAAACACATCTCATGATACCTTTAAAATCTCTATACCTGGACCTTTTTGTCTTATTACAAGCTTGACTTTGCTGTCTATTCCAATGTGCATAGGGGTAAAAAAAAAAAACAAAAAACTGCTGATGGCTCAATATTTTGTGTATGCTGTGTAAATTTATGTGTGACAAATCCATCAGGGACATCAGGCAGGGGATGTGATAAAAATCCTCATTCCTTGAATCTACTAAAGCGGAAAAAGTACCAGAATGTAGCAAATAAGGGAAGCCGCAATAGTTAATTATCATGACACACAGCTCATCTGTAATTAATCCTTTTCTTCAGCAGGATTCTGCAACTGTAACATTAAAAAAAAAAACAAAAAACAAAAAAACAAAAAACAAAAAAACAAAACAAAACAAAACAAAAAAACAGGTCAGATGATGCTTTAATTAAGGCTGTACAGTGTTGCTGCTTCTACAGCAACAAGAACTGTTTTTTGTCTATAGGTGTGTGTGAAGCACTACAAATATTTTCTTAACATCTTTACAGAGTGCTGTTTAAGCATCTTTGCTAGCATTATGTCTGGAGACAGACTGATTACAATTCAAAGGAGCTTTTCTGTTCTTCTCACACCCATCTTAAGAGCCACTAAAACAATCTAAATGTCATGCCAATGGGAGGAGACACTCTCACCAAGGAGCTAGAAATGAAACACGAGGTGCCATGGCACCTGGGAATGGAATGGTCTTGAAATTTACAGCCCTCTTAACCAGCTACCCAGGCTCAGATCAAGGGCCTGTGGTGTGTGCTCACTTGACAAGATCTGACTGGTAGTGAATCCACTACTATCACCCTGAAACAGTGATCCCCAGCTACAATACTCAGTGGTGGAATGTATTTTGAGAGAAGGTAATACAAAAGGAAAATTTAACAGTCACCCTATTGTGTCTGCAACTCTTTTACAAACTATTACATGAAATACTGGCAATAAGCCTTAGCTGGTCCCATTAAAAAAAAAAAAAAAAAAAAAAAAAAAAGGCTTGTCCCATGTTTACGAAAAGATATTGCTATTGCCAAAGCAGTGAGTTGTACTGTAATAGACAGCTAGAACTCACCATTATCTGTGTTCTTTTCTTTGGTGAATGGTCAGCCACATTTCCCAGACTTGTTACAATGAGATGGGGTCATGTGACTTCTTCTCATTAATAAAACCTGAGAAGCAGCAACATGTGTCACCTCCATGTCAAGGCACTTTATAATGATTGTACCTTCTCCATCTTTTCTTCATTCTTCATTAGTCAGCTGATTTCAGATATTCCAATGGAGTATTTCCAAGCCCTAGAAGATGAAAGAAGCTTGTGTAGAAGACCCCCCATCCACTCCACCAACTTGCATTAGACTATGACACGAGCAAATAAACCTTCATTGTGTAAAGTTACTGTATTAGAAAGTTTATGTTATAGAGCTTCACCTATGCTGGCTGATACATGCACTGCATTATTACATGTCTTTATATTGTTCCCCTAGTTCCTCCTGTAATTAGTAGTATGTATTTGCAAGACATGTGGCTAAATACAGGGAACTGGTGAGATTTTTTGTACCATAGCTTGTGCAAATAGCATTTTTCTCTACACTACAGCAAACTAATTTATAATAGTCTTAAAAACGTTGTTTCCCTTGACCAAGGTAATCAACTTGAACAATCTAATCAAGAAGTGACCAAGATTTGTCATTAAGTAGTCTATTTCTAAATCCTCAAAAAAATACCTAACTCAGCACTGTAGGGGTCAATAAATTTACAAGAAAATTATGCTGCCCCAGCCAGGATTTATGGAGTGGCCAGAAAAAGTCCTCCCTTGTTTGGAGGGCTCCAGAGACAGTCATCATGGGTCTGTTAGGTTACATTGCCTACAGATAGTAGGCGGTCATTCTCCCATTATAAATTACATTATAAACTGCATAAATTATACAATTTATATTGATTTCTACCTGTTTTATTTGGTGGGATGATGTATCTATAACCCAGAAAGCATTCAATAAGCAATGGGGATGGATCCTTTGTATATTTCGCTGTGCATAGCCTATAAGCAAATGAATTTACCTATTGTTTGCCCTAAGAATATGATACTGTTTTCCTCAGTGGAGATCCCTATGGTTCTGATGAATACCTCCCTGAGATAATACTTTTGAGGCTCTCAAACAGATTTGGCTGCTTCTGTACACATTCAAAACCTTGTAAACACCAGCTTTCTGGAAAGATAGGAGTGGGGGTAAAGGATGGGAAAGATGAGGAATAGACATTAAAGGTTTGATCTTTTCCATATTATCTCCCAAAAAAAGTAAATTCAAGTTACCCTAGACAAGTCATTTCCATTTTCATACCTTTCTATTGTACATAATGATAATCACCTCAATGCTGTTACTTTTTTCAAAGCCAACTGGAGCTCTGGGACATACAAGTTTAAGTCAGCCTCTTTCAGCTCTTTGCTTCAGATTTCATAATAATAGAGCCATTCGTAAATCATCAAAGAAGAATAAAGCCAGAAGTAGTCATTTTATGCCCACTTCACCTCTCTAGGCCCCGCACCTGATTCTGGCAGAAGTTGGCAAGGGCCTAAGGCAACTGGCTTCGCCTCTAAAAGTAAATGAAGTTATGTTTCTTAGAAGTATGACTACCACCATTGAGAAATCAAAGCCATTTTACCATTCATCCCATAGCAGGTATGTGACCTGCTTAGTATGCACCGAATAGCAAAAGCCCACTGACTTTGTCTTTTAGCCCTTGAGCCTTCATCTTAATGGACTCTGAAAGAGTAATAGGAGTAGGATTGTAAAAACTAGAAGAGAAAGAGCTGTTATTAGTGTTAAACTGTTTCAGGCCCCAGAAATTGACTTCATTTGACTTTTGAGAATGTATGTAAAGTCACCAATGTTTTGGCAAAACCCAGATACATGCCACATATATGCCATATGGGAAATGTGCCCAGAGTACTTAGGCTGTCTGCTGTTTGTAAACAGAAGCTATGTTAAAGCACCTCCTATAGTGTGGGGACTAGCCCATGGTACTCCAGTGCTAGGACAGTGTGATATTGGGAGCTGCTGAAATGGAGACATGGGGGCTGTTAGAAATATTTTCTGGTGCACCTGGGTGGCTCAGTTGGTTAAGCGGCCGACTTCGGCTCAGGTCATGATCTCACGGTCCGTGAGTTCAAGCCCCGCGTCGGGCTCTGTGCTGACAGCTCAGAGCCTGGAGCCTGTTTCAGATTCTGTGTCTCCCTCTCTCTGACCCTCCCCTGTTCATGCTCTGTCTCTCCCTGTCTCAAAAATAAATAAAACATTAAAAAAAAAAAGAAATATTTTCTCAGTTGTCATCATGACAGAGACCAGCAAAAGAGAACTGGCCCACTTGGGACACAACACCTCTCCCAACTCATCCTCTTATTTCACTCCCCTAATCATCACCTTTAGCAGTATAGGATAGAAAGAAGGAAAGTCAGACAAAAGAATGAATGAACAAATAAAAGAAAGAAATCGAGAGCATTTAATTGATTCCACAAGTTATATAGTCTTGAGTTTTTCCCCTTCTTTTCATTAACGATAATAAAGCAAATTCCTAAACTTGGAATTAGTTATGCAAATATTCTGTGCTTTCTTTGTTTAAAAGTTGTTAGCAGCAACTAGGACATCAGAATGTAAGTAGTATCAGGTGTGTATTATTACACCCAGCTGAACAGCTGCAGAACTTACATTTAATTTCATATGTTATGCTTAACCCTTACCTCCCTGCAATAATAGTGGTTCTTGTATAAAGTTTTCATGAGCTTCTCTCTAGGAGCCCTTACTAATAGTAGTAAAGAATGCATGGGGGCACCTGGGTCGCTCAGTTGGTTAAGTGACCAACTTTAGCTAGGGTCATCATCTCGCAGTTCATGAGTTCGAGCCCCACGTCAGGATCTGTGCTGACAACTCAAAGCCCGAAGCCTGCTTCCGATTCTGTGTCTCCCTTTCTCTCTACCCCTCTCCCACTCATGCTCTGTCTCTCTCACTCAAAAAATAAACAAATATTTAAAAATATCTTTAAATAAATAATAAAAAAAAAGAATGCATGGATAATTTGGAGAACTCAAAAATCTCATTGTAGGCAATGGCTTCTCAAATTCTTTCATCTAAGAGTGGACCAAGATACCAGATTAAATTTCCTCTGTCCTGTCCATTGTCTGGGGGTACAGAGGATGGAGTAGGGAGGGGGCTTACAATAGGTAAAGTAGTGAAGGAAGAAGAAAAACCAAGAAATCCAAATGTGGTAGTCTACGTTTTGGATAATAATTACTCCCTAGAAAATGAAATCACCAATGTCATCCACCAGTCAATAAACATTTTCACTGTAGAATATACTACAGAAAAAAATATTGCACACACCTTGCACACTTAGAGCTAAATATTTGGTTGGAGAAATGTTATATCATGGAAGAAATTATTTCAGAACATGTAACCCTAGTAGCAGTCAAAATTCACAAAGGTGACAGATGGCTGTGGGCCAACATAGAAAATTTGAGTTAGGCCTTTAAAGGGTAATTTTTACATTAGTGTGGAAAAAATAGTGACTTAGAGTTCTTGCAAGTCTTGCTTTAAGTCATGTGATTACCCAAAGGCACCAAAAGTCTAGAGCCCACAGTAGACATAAAGAAGTATTTCCTCATATCAGAAATGCGTGCTATTTGGGACCACTTTGTTACTACGTTCTAGCACTATTTGGAAAATAAAGTGAATTTTTTGGGAGGATGGCAAAAAGAGATTTATATTATGTCTTCTAAAGTTAGCAGAACAAAAGCAAAGGGCTAAGTCATCATTTCTGCTCACTATGCCAGGTTGAAAGAGAAGGTCCATTGGTTGGATGCCTGCTAAATGAGATGCCACATGCTGAGCACTTTTCAGGAGATGCCTAGTTTTTTTTCCCTCGTAGCAAACATCTGAGGTAGTTGTTATACAGGTAGGATTTATCCAGGTCAGAATTCTATTCCCCAACCCTAAACCACTTCTAGAACTCCATGCTGTCTGATCTGGACCACATATGGTCTATCAACATTTGAGCTGCTCAGAAGAACTAAACAGCAGAGTAGATTAACTGAAGGTACAGTTTAGTCCAGCTTTCATTTGACCCAGCTGCAGATATTTGGAAATGTGAATAACATAAGTGAACAATTTGCCTAAAACCATACAATAATAGTCCTATTAACTCCACTAAACAAGGGAATATAAGATTCACTGTGCACACACACATACGTGCGCAGAGATACACAGAGGTGCCGACCCATGCATACACACTCTCTGACACTCCATGCACACACCACCTGCCATCTTCACCACACCACACACATACAAACACACACAATCCTTTGATTCTCACTCTTCCCACTAAAACAGTCCAGCTCCTGGCACATCACCAAAGCAAAGCTGATTCTTTGGCAGTTCAGGTAGTTTGGTCTGAGTCACTTTAATGGATCTGATCCCTTAAATATTCACTACTTAATTGGCGTCACAGATCTCTTAATTCTGTAGATGTGGTACCTACAAAAAAATTATTAGGCTATCCATGGCTATTTTTACAAACACAAGATGATGAAATACAGACAAACATCACAAAGACTACAAAAACCGAGGACACTGGACCCAGGCTGCATGCCCTCCCCTAACTCCCATTCTAGTTGCTGTGTCCTCTCCTGAACATAGTAACCACAAAAATGTGTATTTCTCTGGACCTCTGGCAAGGTGAGATGTGAGTCATCAGGAGCCTTCAGAAAGGCCCATCCTTGTAGGCAAGAGCAGCTATTGAAGGGTTTGGAGGGATTTGATGGGAGAGCCATTTATCAGTAAATTCTTAAGTGCTGATCAGACGCGATATGGAGTGACCCTGTACCTCAAACCTCAGGCCAACCTGGAAACACACTGATTAAAAATGTGGAATTGGGATCCTACCCCTCCTCTCTTCTCCAGAACCCCACAAAAGAAAAAAAATACATACATACTTCTGGGTTCTTCAGACTTTTGATCCTTTCACCTCTGGTCTCAAATAAAGATTGTTTTAGAACTTTCTACCTCTGAGTGGTAAATTTTCATTTTCTGCCCTCCTGCTGATTCTATGTGGTGGGGATGGAATTGAGCCAGGGTGGGGGTGGAGGTTGCTGATGCTGAGTGAAAATTAAATGACCCAATGAATTACTCTTTGTTGGTAATTTCTAATGTCTCTGCCAGGTAATATCCATTTCCATAGAAATTTGGATGCCTTATCCAAAATAAATGATGCTAAAGGTTATACTGTAATAGGCCAGCAGGAAAAAACTGCGGCATTTGTAGAGTACTTCAGATCTGACCATATAGATAGCAACATATTGCATATGGATAAGCCAACTTTGGGCTTATGCACATAGAACGCATGGGGTGGGGAGAACGTCATTAATCTCTATGTCAAAAGCTTATTTAAAAAAAATCACTGAGTGTTTAAATGATTCATTTCATTGAATGGTAAGTAAAAGGAAATCAACCTACTTTTTTATGGTCTTTGCTTCTGATTACATCACAGGCTGTAAGTTGCAAGCCCTCTAGACTCTAACTGAGGCTATTCCTGGCATTTGCTCATCTCCTGGGTAATGTGATACAATTTGGGCAGTGGTTGTTTACAACTGGCCCTTTGTGACTAGCTAAAAGAGAGATGATGGACCTAGATCACTAAAATGGGCAATCAGCAGGCTGCAGGTATAAAGCAACACGGCCTCTTTGTTGGTCTGAATGCCCACATTGAAACAGGATGATTTCACCTGGTGCAGCACCTTCCAAAAGATAGCATCTCCACATCCCTGCTCATGCTCAAGTGCCTCTAGATGGGATTAGACTCGAATGTGCCATCACAAAAAGGCATGACCACACAGAATTTACAGATTTAAATAGGCAAAATGTTGTGAGAAGCAACTAAACTGATGTTATGTGATGACAAGCACTGCCCTCCTAGACCTCAAACTCTGGTTGAAGAAACACGACTCTCTTACATGAAACAACTAGAAAACAATGCCAGAAAACCCAAAAACAAGCGCTAAACCATGTGGCAAGAGAGTATACAATATTAGAAAAATGTAGGGACAGCCTTGATTAGTAGATCAGATTCGAAGTAAATCCTGATTTTAAAATGGAGAGATCCTCTGGAAAGAGGCAGGAGACTGGCTTGGGCTGGACCAAGTGAGAACAAATAAATAGAGACTCTTTATTTTTATTCATTCCATTTATTCAACAAATAAATGAGGAAACACTACATGCCAGTCAGTCTGCAAGGAGCTGAGCATACTTTATGGAGCATGACAGAAACCTAGGGGAAACAATGAGGGAAATGAGAGAAAGAGGTATGTGACATAAAGAAATAATATATGGAAAACACTCCTTCAGCAGAAGAAATATGTGTGTCCACTCTATGAAAAGAAAATTGCTATTAAAAAGAACATTTGTCCTAGTTGTAAACCAGCACTAGGGACAACAACAAACCAAGGTGGAATGTTCCTCCTTGGCATCTTATATTTTTTTTATTCCACAGTTAGTAAATTTTATTCCTACCATTATTTACTAATAATCATGCAGTACTTGAATTCAAATCTTTGATCTAAATTTCGCACATTTCTGAGATAAAAATGCTTTCGACAGAAGAGTTTGAAATGGTAATATATATGTATATATATAATATAATATAATATAATATAAAGCATTTTCTTTATAGTTGTACGGTGTAGTGAAAAAAGTTCATGAATTGGAATCAAAACCCTAGCTTCAAATGCCATGTGTACCACTTATTGGCTATGATCTTAGGCAAATTTCTAATTATTTCTGAACTTGAGCTTCCTTATCTGTAAAAAGATCCAAACAATAGGGTTTTTGTGAGACCCAAATAAGATATTATGGATCTATGTGTCATGTGTCATTATACTAGTAGGAACCTCTATTATTGTCTGTGTAATAAAGAAAGATGTATATTATGCTATATCATGTTGTGTCTTTTTTTTTTGGGGGGGGGGTTGTTTTTGTCTTAGATCTTTCATTGCCCAGCACAATGCCTGGCACTTAGTAGATAATACATATTTGTTGAAAGAAAGAAAGAATAAAAAGATAATGCTTCTGATCATCTTGATAGAACTTGTGCTCTGAATTCTTTTTCTAGGAGTGGTAAAGAATATTACAGCTGGTAGAGCAAGCTTTACTATACATAGCCTTGGAATAGTTTTTGTTTTCCACCTCTCTGTAGCAAGCCAACTGGCCCTTACGGGAATCAAACTCATACCCTTGGCATCTCGGACTACAGTTTGTTCTAACCAAAAAAAGTGAATCAGCCTACACAACAGAGAAAAAGATAACTGTGCCTACTGAGCCCAGTCCTATAGGCAAGGATGTGTGCAGGCTTAAGAGGCCCATTTTCTAAATGATACATGGATCTAAGAGAATGGAAAGGCATGATTTGTGTCCTTTTTAAGGAAAACAGATATAATGAGCTCACACTTTCAGCTTCCACGCATCCAAACAGTGAGTTAGGGGAATCACAGAATCTAGAATCCCTCGTTACCAGACTTTCAGACATATCGTACC
Organism: Neofelis nebulosa; assembly: GCF_028018385.1. Taxonomy (NCBI): domain Eukaryota; kingdom Metazoa; phylum Chordata; class Mammalia; order Carnivora; family Felidae; genus Neofelis; species Neofelis nebulosa. The sequence goes on from NC_080788.1 coordinate 80,915,610, forward strand.
CTTCACTTTCCTAGATTTTCACCTCTGTGTAATGCATACAGACATATGGGTAAATCAACAACAACCCTCAAGGAAGCTATAACCACTCAGCATGTACATTTTGCAGCTCCTTCAACTTGCTTCCCATCCTGCCTATCCCCTTGCACAAATCAGGTTTGAATGCCCGAGCTTGTCACCTGGTATACAAAAATGCAGTCTAACACTGTATTTATTAGCAACCCCTTTCCCTTATGTTTAATTTATTGTTACATTTTTTAAATGTACAAACAGTTATACCAGTTTTATACACAAAACCACAGGTACCGTTTTGTAGCTGTCAAAATTCCAGCAGCCTGTGGAGAGAGACAGTTGAATAGATGTCTTATGCTGCCATCTAGTGCTTTTGTTAAGACACAGGCTTGTCCATGTTTCTGGAAATGAGGAAACAAAGGCAGCTCAAGGCACCCAAATTCTGGAACAGCTACTGATACGCATTATTAAACAGATGCATTTATGACACTTGGATCATATTCCCTGGAACCAAGCAACTTAACTTGTTTTCACACAATGGCAGCTTACATCCATGCTCTTGCCTGGCGAAGCGCTGGCCTTCTACCCTGGAGGCACCTGGTTTAAATCCAAACTGACTGGGCAACAAAATGTCCCTTTGAGCCTCTTTCTACAGCTCCCATCTGGCTGAGGTTCTGTTGGCATGTCTCATCTTCCAGGAGAGATGATTTGATCTGAATGCCTTGTCTATTACTTCAGTTTTGGGAGAAGGTACAAAGGAGTCAGATAGTTTTCTTTTTTTTTTTTAATCATTATCTTTAAAATTGACTAAACAACAGCCATTTTCTTTTCAGTGGCCAAAAGTAATGCTTCTGAATTTTCTTTTGCTCCTTAGCTCATAAGATTTGTAGCATTAGTTAGATCCTAGATCTGCTTTCAACTCCCTCCCTTTATCTTTTCCTAGATTTCAAAAGTACCTTTCTTCTCAATCAATCAGCACGTCTCTCTATTGCACACATGCTATGCTAAAAGCACTGTACCAGGCACTGGTTGATGGGTGGATAAATAAAAAGAAAATAACTTTTCCATCTGTGTCTGATCACTTCCTGCCTCTGGCCTCTAAGAGACTTTATCTTCCCTCTCTTTCTAGATTATTTCATCCTTTCTTCTCTAATGTCTCTTTTTCTTGCCCAATACAAGCCTCTCTTCTAGTTAAATATGGAGCTTCACTTGATCATTCTGTACTTTCCTGCTACCAGAAAATATCTTTCTGTACTTGTATCTTTCCAAGCTTTGTTTTTTATCTCAGTGAAATGAAAACTTCACTGACCCACTATCCCACTGTTCAAATATGGAACCAATTGCCTGACAAATTAGGGGGCATCCTTCCAACAAGGTGGCGGGAATATCTGTTAGGGATACAGACTGTGAAAGTGATTCCTGAAATAAAGAGGAAGTCACAGTGGATGACCTCTATGTCCCTTCCAACTTTGATTCCATCCTTTTCAAACTGAGTTCTATTATAATCTTCCCTTTTTTTCACCAGCTACTCCCTACTTAATCCTGTCTGTAAACTCACTACTTTCTAAAAAAGGAAATCAGCTTTTCCAGAAGGTCAAATGGTCAAATTCTGCTCCTAGTCTATGAATTCATTGCTTCATCATGACACCCTGACTGTACCTCTTTCTCGAAGCACTCTCTTCTCTACTTTACTCATTCTGTTTTACAAATACCTCATTGTTTTCAATTTTTCACCTATATCTTCTTCTTTGGGGACTTTATCAAACTTGGGTTTTGTCTATAAATGTTTGTGACTTTACAAATGTATTTACCTATTCCCACTGTATCCTTACACAATGGTGATGATGATGGTAATTGATGACAATTTGCTCACAAGAGTTTAGCTCCCATTTCTTCAAAGACAGTTCCAAAATCCTCCATTTCCACAGTGATTTTACAACCTCTTTCCATGTCCATATCACCACTTACCTTTGCAACAGAATAGTTCTTGGCTGTCCCATCAACACTATGATAAGTAAACTCTGGGCTCTGACTCTTGCCTCCAAGCAGACATGCTTTCCAAGTATGTCCATTGCTATCAATGGCAACAATATGCCCAATTTTCAACTCAATTTAACACCTTAGATTCATTTTGGATTTATCCTTGTTTTATCCCCCATATTTAATCTTTCCCAATCTTGCAAATTCTTTCTTGATTTACTTCATATATACAGCTTCATTTCCATTTATGTAGTCTTTGCAAATGGGTTTAAATCCTCAATGCCTTATACCTAGGTTGTAGAGTAATTTCAAGGAAGCTCTTCTGTCTTCTAATTCCACTCCTGTACCAGATTATCTCACAAAAAAGCTTGGTTAGTCTTTCAACCACTTTGCTATTATGTAAGTCACCTGTTAAAAATCCATAATAGTTTCTTATTGCCTCTTAATACCACATCAAATTTCTGTAGCTTCACATACTCAAGGCTCTTTGCCAATTACATCCCACTTTCTCTGAACACATGTTCCCTGAACACATGTCCAACTCCAATTTGTCTCTTGGCATCACTTGTACAGGAATATTTTGCACACAGAAGTCTTCCCCCTGCCCCCTCTCCCCGACCCATTCACTCCTTCCAAAACCTAGGTCTTATTAACCTCTCAAAATACACTTGCCCCTTGATAGCAATCTAAGGTGGATCACACTTGTCTCAGATCTCTCCTCTGAGATCCTTCCTCAAGTAGTCTCACTTTAAGGGAAATATAAATGTTCACAAAAAGCTGGACCACAGGCTATGGCCTGAGGATTCATCACCCCCCATAGTTGCTCCCTGCTTTCTGACATAGGTGCGTGATGCTGTTATGCCTCAGCAGGAATGCTGTGTGACATCTGTTTAGTGTAGTTTGTTACTGACACTGGACACTCAGGTTATTTTCAGATTAAAGAGTTTCTTGGAACAGGCTACCCTAGATGAGCAAGGAAGATGAAGTAAGAGGGCATTTCAACAACTTTTGACACTGTGATATGATGCACCCACTTTAACATAATCATCTTGATGTAGCTGTTTTGACACCAAAAATGGCACTTTCAATGTATAAAAATCACTGTTTTCTTTGTTGTGTCATCACTAATTGACATGTGAAACCAACATTTTTGACTCTTACTATACCTTTACCTCTCACCATGATGCATATTTTAAAACACTAAAAGACAGAAGTTAAAATATTATGTCAAAGCCATGATTCCATGTTGAAAATTCCTGTATATGCCAAAGCAGCCAGGTCTCAATGTCAATGACACACCTGGCCTTGAAAGTGAACTGGTGATAGTGGTGTGACAGCTGACAACAGAGCTCTGAGGAGAAGGCACTAGCATATTCATGGGTCTCAAGCTGGTAGGACAAACATCCTAAGAAAACTATAGCCAGTAGGTGTGGTTCCCTATGAAGAAGTCATTAGAAGTAAACTTGTAGGTTACTGGTCCCAGTAGCAGGGAATGTTCTTCAAGAGCATGCAATGGATGGGTAATTGGGCCCCTAAGCAAGAGCTTAAGCTGCCTAATGCTCCCACATCTCTCACAGGCTAACCCTGGAGATAAATGCTTATTACTCCTTTCTTGCAGTGCTAGAAGTAAAGTTGAACCAGAAGAGAGCATGGTTTAGAGGGTCTTAACAGTATGATCTTCAGTTTTATCAAGAGTGTGGTTTATATTTCTTCAAAAGAAAGTTCCTTACAGACAGCTAGTTTCTTTTTCACCTTACAGTATTTCATCATTTCTGAATCTAGTATGGGATTCTGCACCCCACAATTGCTTAGTGTTAACTGTACACATGAGTGATTTAGCCCTGGCAATTCAAAAAAGTTTGCTGTAGTTTAAAGAGATAGATCTCCTTTTTCTCTGACAGAAAAAAAAAAATAATAATGTTTATGGGTAAGGAGGGAACCATGAGTGTCAAAAGTATTGTTTTCTTGTTCATTTATTTACTTGTTTACTGCCTGCCTCCCTGAACCCCACTTTTCACTAGAATGTATGCTCCCTGAGAGACAGAACATTGCTTATAATCACTGATGTTGTCCCATGCTTTGCATAGTGATTGGCACATAGTAGATACTCAGTAAATATTTATTAAAGAAATAATTACTTTTTTCATTAGGAAAAGAGGGTCCCTTTGGACTAACAGTTCCAAAAAGGAGTTGTTTGGTCTGTTCCAAAACAGCTTTGTGATTAGCTATGTTTTTCTCTGGGCCTTTTTCTGCTCAGAATCCCTGCCAGGGAAGAAATGCTAAAACTCCCATCTTTTAAATATGTAGATCCCTGACATTTGGTTGCTTCATGAATTTTACATTGCATAATGACAAGTGTTTAATTTTATAAACTGCTCCTGTAATAGATCATTTTCAAGAAGAGGCATAATCTGGAAATGCAGTGTAAAGTGCTGTTGCCGAATTAGACAAATGTCTTCCCTCAGCCAGCGATCCTTTCTGTAGTAAATGTTTTCAAGCACTGACGGATTGGAAGCCATGGAAATAGTCTCAACACCCAGCTGGCTGAGTGAGTCAGAAATGAGATGGTCCATGGATCTTTCTCTCTTCCAGGCTGGTGTGTACCAACCCTCAGAATATCTCTGGAATGAAGGAAACACAAACAATTGATTTGTTTCCTGAGGCCCAAATGGTCTTACTAGGCCTGATTTTTAATTCTTTCTTCATTACTATAAAAATGGAAGTCAGAGAAGTAGAGGAAAGAAATAATTATTTCTGGGCTCTAAAAAAGGGAGTTTAGTGCCTTAATGATCTATGTATCAGGCCTCTGGATCAGCTCATGTTGGTTTGAGGTTATGATTGGAAGAGAAGCCACACTCTATGGATAATCCATGCTTCATATCCCACATTTCTGCCATTGTTTGGCCTCAGGAAACTCAATGACTCTCCTTGTGCCTTGGTTTTCTTACCCAAAAACACATTAAACAGGGTTCTCTTTTTAACAGAATTCTGATTAAGAAAATTGAGATTAGTCTTCAAAAGTAAGTGGTTGTAAAAACTATATGTTGAAAGAAATAAGGCAGTTTCATAAATTATATATAAAGACCATTCATTACAAGTATTTCAAGCAAGATCATCCTTATCGTGAAGGTGCTGTATAAATTCAGTGGAAACACGGAAGAGAAAATTTGATTTGTCAAAGGTTAAGAATGCAAATTCATAAGAAATATGGGCCCAATATATCTAATATAAGCCCAATATATCTGATGTGTTTCTTATTTATTTTTATTTTATTTTTATTTTTTTTAATGTTTATTTATTTTTGACAGAGAGAGAGACAGAGCATGAGCGGGGGAAGGGGCAGAGAGAGAGAGAGGGAGACACAGAATCAGAAGCAGGCTCCAGGCTCTGAGCTGTCAGCACAGAGCCCAACACGGGGCTTGAACTCACAAACTGCAAGATCATGACCTGAGCCGAAGTCAGACGCTCAACTGACTGAGACACCCAGGCGCCCCTCTGATATGTTTTTCACAAAGAGTTGCACAACAGATACCATTTGGTTTCACTCTTATGTGGATCCTGAGAAACTTAACAGAAGACCATGGGGGAGGGGAAGGAAAAAAAAAAAAAGAGGTTAGAGTGGGAGAGAGCCAAAGTATAAGAGACTCTTAAAAACTGAGAACAAACTGAGGGTTGATGGGGGGTGGGAGGAAGGGGAGGGTAGGTGATGGGTATTGAGGAGGGCACCTTCTGGGATGAGCACTGGGTGTTGTATGGAAACCAATTTGACAATAAACTTCATATATTGAAAAAATAAATAAATAAATAAATAAATAAATAAATAAATAAATAAGAAAAATAAAAAATAAAAAGAGTTGCACCAAAAGAGATTACAGTCCGTTACCCATGGTCAATCCTTAGGGAGTTCTGTCAGTCAACAAGGCAGACTCATGTAGCAGACAGAACAGTACAGAAGAATCAGGAGATCTGAGTCTAGATAATGTTCATGGAGTGACTATTGTATCTCAGGCACAGGATAATTTTATAATAATAAAGGCTAAAAAACTTGTCCAAGGCTACACAGCTAGGATTCATATGCAGCAGGCAGATCCTAATGCCACACTCTTAACCATTATGCCATATGGCCTCCTGGTAAAATAATTTCTGGCAAGTCACACTCATTTCCCATACCTAAGCTTAGGTTGAACTACATAATCTCTAAAGTCTTTTCCAGATATAATATAACAGTAGATTGGGCAAGCTATTCTGTTTCTTTGACAGAATATATCAGTATACCTTTATTTTGCAGAAAAAAAAATATATATGTATACATGTCCTTCATGCTTTTTGATGCCTTGCTGATTGTGTCAACAGCAAACTCATGCCATCCAGGCTTTACTGACCTTAATTACTTTTAAGCAATCTTTCTCTTGTGTTGTTCATTCCCTGCCCCAATACCCACAGCAGCTGTTCCAGATATTATTTACTCTCTTCCAGTACTCAACCGCACTTACAATCCCCTCCCCCATACCTCTCACCTTTAGAAGATAATCTTCCAAGTTTTCTGAGATCAGTGTTCCTGAAACTACTACTCTTCACTTGAAAATAAATTTTCACTATTCCTTCTCTGCCTATTTAAAGGGAAGAGTATCTGTCTTGTCTTTTCAGAAATACCTTCTCTGCCTGCTCCATCTTATGGAAGCTTGATCTTTAATTTCTCCTTTCTTTTATGCTTTCCATCTCTTAATCTTCTCCTCATCGGTCTAGGAACATACTCAAGTCAGGGGGCTGGAGCAGACCTGGACATGAACTCACATGGTTGAAAATCTCTTCCATGCCAAACACTGTGTTAGACAACTTGCACGTAATGTTTTATTTAGTCCTCACAGCAACCTCAAAAGGTTGATTTTATCATTGGGATGTCATATGATGGAAAATATAATGCTTAAAAACATTAAGTGACTTGGCCAAGGTCATTTAGAAAACAAATGTGTGCCAGGATTTAAACCAAGTTTGACTCCATCTTGGATATCCTGTCCACTTTATTTCACTTGTTTCTTAAATAAATAACCCTTTCCTGCAACCCTGCTTTTTAAGCTTTCTTTGTGTCTTTCACTGCCAAACTAGTTAAATGTGGCAAGTGTTTATTAAATACTACTTATGTGCAAGTGACCAAGCTCTATGCTTCCTCCAAGGGAAGACAAAGATAAATAGCATTATTTTTATCTGCCAGAAGCTTACAACCTAGTAAGTATGAAATATGTAAACAATAATAAAATGAGGCAGAAAGAAGTGCTAAAGTGATCAGAATTTTCTGAGAATACAAAGAACAATTAACTCTAAGGAAAGATCACAGCAGAGAATTTCATAAAATAATGCTTTTGAGTCCCTCTTGAAGCATTCAAGTCACTTCCACTTGATCTGCAATTATACTTGGGGATGTGTCTTCTCATTCCTCCCTTTCTGTTCTCGCACCTATACAAACACCATAGTGTCAGAATTGTCTTAACTCCAGACTTTCTCATTCCAATGCAGCCTGCAAAAAAATTCTTCTAGCTGGGTTGCCCTTCATTAAGCCCATCTCAGAAATAACCTTTGTGGCTCCCTAGTGCCCAGTGAGAGGAAAAAATTCATTAACTTGATCCTCAACAAATAGAGGTGCACCCTGTGGAGTTGTTATAAAGATCAAATGTGATAACATATGGGGGGAAGATCTGAAAACCATAGAATATCCTAAAGATAAGCTATTACTAATATTATTATATACCCTACACTTGGGCCAGTGTCTGTTCTCTGAAACCACCCTTGGCCTTATAGCTTATGTCATCCATGTTCCTATATCGCCCTCCCTCCTCATTCTAACTCTAAAATTCTATAATATATATCTCTCAAGTTCTAGCTACAAAAGTTACAGTCCTAGAAAAACATTTCCCAACAGCTAAATGAAAATTTCTTCTGGGAAAACTGAATAGCAACATGCAAGAATGAAACTAGGCCACTTTCTTACACCATACACAAAAATAAATTCAAAAAGGATTAAAGACCTAAATGTGAGAGTTGAAATGACAAAAATCCTAGAAGAGAACACAAGCAGTAACTTCTTTGACATCAGTCACAGCAACTTTTTTCTAGATGTGTCTCCTGAGGCAAGGGTAACAAAAGCAAATATAAACTATTGGGACTAACATCAAAATAAAAAGTTTCTGCACAGTTAAGAAAACAATCAACAAAACTAAAAGACAACCTACTAAATGAGAGAAGATATTTGTAACTGACATTTCTGATAAAGGATTAGTATCCAAAATATATAAATAATTTATAAAACTCAACACCTAGGGGCGCCTGGGTGGCGCAGTCGGTTAAGCGTCCGACTTCAGCCAGGTCACGATCTCGCGGTCCGTGAGTTCGAGCCCCGCGTCAGGCTCTGGGCTGACGGCTCGGAGCCTGGAGCCTGCTTCCGATTCTGTGTCTCCCTCTCTCTCTGCCCCTCCCCCATTCATGCTCTGTCTCTCTCTGTCCCAAAAATAAATAAAAAACGTTGAAAAAAAAAATTAAAAAAAAAAAAAAACTCAACACCTAAAATCAAAGAATCCAATTTTAAAAATGGGCAGAAGACATGAAGAGACATTTCTCCAAAGAAGACATACAGATGGCCAACAGGCACATGAAATGTTCATCATCACTTACTATCAGGGAAAGGCAAATCAAAACTACATTGAAATATCACCTCACACTTGTCAGAATGGCTAAAATCAACAACACAAGAAACAAAAGGTGTTGGCAAGGATGTGGAGAAAAAGGAACTCTCTTACACTGTTGGTGGGAACACAAACTAGTGCAGCCGCTCTGGAAAACAGTATGGAGGTCTCTCAAAAAATTAAAAATAGAACTACCCTATGATCCAGCAATCCAAATACTACTGGGTATTTACCAAAAGAATGCAAAAACACTAAAATGAAGGGGTACATGCACCCCTATGTTAGCTGCAGTAATATTTACAGTAGCCAAATTATGGAAGCAGCCCAAGGTGCCATCAATTGATGAATGGATAAGAAGAGGTGATACACACACACACACACACACACACACACACACACACACTACTGGAGTATTAATCAGCTATAAAAAAGAATGAAATCTTGCTATTTGCAATGACATGGATAGAGCTAGAGAGTATTAATGCTAAGTGAAATAAGTCACAGAAAGGCAAATACATATGATTTCACTCATATGTGAAATTTAAGAAACAAAACAAATGAACAAAGAGGAAAAAAGAGAGAGAGAGAAATCAAGAAACAGAGTCTTCATTACAGAGAACAAACTGATGGTTACTAGAAGGGAGAGAGTGGAGGGATATGTTAAATAGGTGGTGAAGACCAAGGAATGCACTTTCCCTGATGAGCACTGGGTAATGTATGGAATTGTTGAATCACTATATTATATACCTGAAACTAATATAGCACTATATTTTAACTAACTGAAATTAAAATAAAAATTTTAGAGGCAAAAAAAAATTTTAATAAGTTTTTTTTAATTCAGAAAAAGAAAATTTCCTCCAGCTTCTCTGAACATCCAGAGAGCTTTACTTCCAAATTTTCCAACACATGTGTCGCAGCAAGCCAAGTGTTATAGATAGCTTAATATATAGCATAACTTCCCTGTTCAATTGGAAGGCAAAGACCACACTCCATTCACCTTCTAAGGTTCATATAACAGTGCTTTATATTTTTTCAAATATCTGTTGGAAACTTATACAATGGGAGGTTATGTTACTGTGTACTGAAATAATTTTAACAGAATTGAAGGGAGAAATTTTTCATATATTCCTTGCCAGAGTTTAAAGCAGGGCCTAAGGATGCAGAAGATACATACCTATACAAAATAGCATCATTGTGGCGACAATATGGGGAGAAGAAAAAACAAAATTGGTCCAGCTGCAATCCTGTGTCTTCCCTTCCAATTCTTATTTCCCAGTACCAATGAATCACTGGAAAAACTAAATGGCAATCATTAGATTTGACATCTTTCTCCCAGAAATTCAGAATTCAGAAATGGGGGCTATTTTGAAAATCAAAAGGAGTAGCTGAAAATCTCAGCTAAAAGCACACATTTTTATATTACTCTCCCTCAGTTCTCTCTCTCCCTCTGTGCTATTTATCTCAAGTAACTAGGGGAACTGGTTTAAGTGACATCTTGTTATGAGCAGTCAAGTCAAATATGCTGCTAGAAGGTTGGGCCCAAGGAGATCTGGGACCCTGGTCAAAACCAAAGTTCTCATTTGCTATAGTCCGGAGACCTCAGTTTGGTCGGCCTCTCCAATCTGGCTATGACTTAAAAATCAGACAGGAAGCCAAAGGATCTCTGAGGGCTGACTCATGTAAACATAGGACAGTGCCAAAGGCCTCAAGCCAGCCCCAGGTGTTCAGACTGCAGACCTGCACTCACCTCTCACCAACCTCTAGTTGGCATAACATTATCTATGGGCTCTGCCATTACTACTACAACTGACTGCATGGTGTTTGGAGAGCAGAGGACTCCTTTCCCTGCTGTCACTTGGAATTCACACAAGGACTGAAAATTGTGGCTGTTCAGGCTAGGCAGGGAGATCCTCAATTCTAGTCAGACTTTCTAAATTGATCTCAGCTTTTATTACCTTATCATCTTCCTTCAGAAAATTCAAAGTGTTTCTCATATGTCCCAATCCCACTTACTCTACTTCCTGGGGAAGCTCTAGGAAATCATTTATATTGATAAAATGTTCTATCTTTTTACCTCCACTGAAGCTGGTAAGAGAGTCAGGGATGGTGTGCTGTTCTTGCCTTTTTCTGTCCATATTTTTTTCAAGTAAAATTAGATCTCAAAGATGGACAGAATTTCACACCTGGGAACAGAGTCAGTGTTAAAAAAAAAAAAAAAACAACAACTTTTATCTAGGCTCCTTTTTGTTTACCTGGCCTGCCTAGCATTTTCCATAGGAAAGAAAGAAAGAAAGAAAGAAAGAAAGAAAGAAAGAAAGAAAGAAAGAAAGAAAGAAAGAAAGAAAGAAAGAAAACAAAAAACAACATTCCCAATCACCTTCTTACCAGAATCCTGGTATAGAGCAGGAATTAGGACATGAGCAGTGCCAAACCATCTTTCCGGGCTCATATTTGTAATTTGGCATCATTATTCCTGTCCTTCCAACAGGGCAACAATTGCATACTTACACTTGCATTGTTGCAAAAGGCTTAACTGTTTGCTAAGCATGCAAGGGAGGAAATGGAATCATTTCACTGAATCTAAGATCAGTGGTCCTAAAACTGATGGACCTGCTAACCACTTGAAACCCCTGCCCTCTAAAATGTCCTGCCCTAGACTGCTGGTCCCCAGATCATTTCTGGGAACCCTGGTGGCAATTGTTTTCCCTAAACCATAAAAGAAGAGTCCCTGGAGACAGTATCATGACCATCCAGCTTTCTCTTACATGGGCAGGCCCGCTACTCACTCTTCCAGCTTTGGGCTGTTCCAACCTAATGTGGGCATCTAGTGTCAGGCTCTGCCTCCTCCCTCCTGCCTGAGGATTCCCTTCCATATAGAATACTTGAGCCATAAGCCATAAAGACCAGGCAGTTCTGAGCTTCCTGTGATCTCTTCATTTGGAGGATTTACAGAGTTGGAATTCACTTCAAATATCCTATTACATTCCTTAAGAATTTTGGAATCCAACATGACAAGAGAAGACTAAAATTCCCACCTGGGCTTAGAGCACCTTTTCCTCTTGGAAATCCGAGTAGAATATCCTGCTACAAAGTCTAAAGCCCCAGGTCTCCAGAGATGAGATTTAGGAATGCCACACAACCTAGCAGCACTGACAGAGGGCATTCTGTCTTGGCTGTATGTGAAATAATCCACACACCCCTGGGGTTCCATAGAATGCTTTTCCTTGCTATTTATTTGCTTGTTTATATCTAGTGCACCCTAATTTTCAAAGGATATGAGATAGGTTAAAAAAAATACATAGAGTAAATCATGTTAAAATAATCAGAGGAGGGTAAAAAAAAAAAGAGTAGAAAAATAAAACCAAGAGAAAGATTAGCACAGAGAAATGCAGGCTATAAAGTTTGCACAGCTCCTAGAAGTGGGTTACAAATTTGGCTGCGAGTTTGTGAGCAGCCAAAGAAAAATATGATATGATTGGTAGTGTCTATGATATAAAAATAACACAGTTGCTATAAAGAAGCCAAGCCTTTCCCAGTACTGAGACCAGAGAGAAATGTCTCTTTCAGATCCACATAAAGAGAAGATTGTGTGATGCCATGCACTTTCTAGTAACACTCCTGTGACAAACAAAACAACTTTCAAGTGACCTTTGTCTCCCAACTTCCCTTAATCTAGCAAATGGCACAACAGTAAAGCACAGCTCAATAAAAGCAGCTGTCCAAAATCATTCTTGAATATGAAAATAAATTACTAAATAAAATTCAGAAAAAATAATCTCTTGAGAGAGTAAAATAAAATGCTTAAACTACCCAGGTCTCTTGTGGTTTGAAATGATCCTAAGGGTAAATATTTAAATATCTGGAGAAATAAGCCATCTGGAAATACTTCAGGCCATTCTATGAGATGACTATTTCTTTCAGCTGGAGGTTTGGTACGAATTGGGCAATAGAAATCTTGATATTATGATTTCAGCAAGAATCTGAAAAGCCAATAGTTTCTAATCAATAATAGAGCCATAAACTTTGGCTATCACCTAAGCAAGAGGAAGGAGCAAGTCACTATATTAAGAAAGACAAAGGAGGAGGAAGAAGAGGAGGCATAAGAGGAGGAGGAGGAGTATTAAAAGGAAGAGAGGACTCTTTCCTAGGATATGTGGTAGACCAGATGGTCAGAAGAAAGTAACCCAAGCAAGAGCAGAGCTGAGACCAAAAAACCATGCATTAGATCTCTATGTCCTTAAATGGTCTCCTTAGATCCAAAATCCTTGATTAATTACAATTCCAGCCAAGGAGATAATACTTCTCATTTTCTATGGCTATGTTTTAAGAATGACTGTATTTTAATTATAGGCAAGATGATATTTCAGGACATCTAAGGAAAGATATGTATAGCTCTTACATCTATTCAGGGAAATTTCAAAGTATTTTAGGTTCCTTTAGTATAAAAGTATTGAAGGTGCTATGTAAATGTAGGTTATTATTACAATTTAATGACATTCCCCTGAAGCAAAAACTGCTAAAATCCACAAAATGCAGAAAGAAGCATACACACATCTTATCATTTGGGGGCAATTAATTAACAAACACATAAACAATTCACTTAGTCACAGGAAGATAGAGTAATAATATTAAACATGTAGGCCTAGAAATCCAATTCTGGTAGCTATCTTGTCTGTTCCATTGCAGGGGAGAAAATACAGAACTGGACTCCCGTCTCCACCCAGAGACCCTTCCCCCTACATACACACACACACACACACACACACACACACACACACCACCCCTAAGAATACAATGCAGACCCTTTAGGGACTGACACGTCCCTCTAGGTCAGCTATGAATAAAGCCCATGTAGAACATGAATTCAATCCTTACAAAAACATGCTTTGTCTGTGAAACTAGTGAAACAAAAAGCAATGGTACATGCTGCACACTGGCTACCATCCATCAACCCTACTAACGGTGCAAGAGGAGGGCAGACCGTAAATATAAAATAACACAACAAATTTCAACTTGTGTTTAACTTTGGAATGCAAGAATTTTAGAGTTTAAAATTGTTTTAGCCTAGACACAGCATGTAATTGGGGAAGACAAACTGGAATTAACCAGCCTTAAATGAACCATTTGCCAAAGTTAACCTACATAGCAGATAACTAACCTTGGTAGAAATGGAGAGCTGCCTCTGTTTAAGAAACCATGCAAAGTTATACAAAGACCTGCAATCATATAGGTATAAAAGGCAGTCAGTTACATTCAGCTCCACTTGAGTTTGTCTCTAAACTGTCATGTCTTTCTCCAAATCTAGTTTTCAAATGTGCTCATCACTGGTAACTTTTTCTCCCTCTATTTTGAATGTGTCTCTAATAACTGGAACTGGTTTACTGGTCACCACATTAATCCAAGAATTAGAAACAAAAAGAATGATTCATTTCCTATTCTACCATCTTAAATACAAATTAACAACAACAAAAAAAGATCCTCTAAATCTTCCTTATGGATTTCGATGGTTCAGAAATATGCAGAGCACTTGAAAGCAATAAAAGAAATAACCTAAGAAAATTAAGCAAAATGAATTTGCAATTAGTTTGTAAAATTGCGACAAATGCATTTTGAAAGCAAAGAGTAAAATGTAACTTTGTTCAGTATAATTTGAAATTGCCTTTTGTGCTTAATATAGTTCACTTATAATTAGATGAAGATTTTGTTCTGGTTTGAAACATTCAAAGTTCCATCTTGAGATTGCTATGTACTATGTACACAGAACTTTTCAGCAAGAAAGTCTGCTGCCGCTGCTGCCGCATTTGCTTTGACAGCCTTTATCCTAGTTTTATAGAAATGAAAGAGTGAAAGAACACAGCTGGTTTGAACAATGGAGCATGTTCAACATTAGGCCAAACACTTTAGATATTGCAAAATATTGCAGGCTATATTTATAGCTCTTAGCAGGTTTTTGAAATTCATGCTGATACTGCCTTACTCTTGCTTATTGGACCAAATTGCCATTTAATGATTAAATTATCTTTTGGTTAAAAAAATTGCTTTCAAAGGCAATGACACTTAGACTAACCTCTTGGCAATATCAAAACAATGATGACTTAAAATGCTTTCCAAAGGAGTTCAAGATGTCTTAAAAATTCAAGATCATTCTGGTTATTGAAAGTGTTTAAAAGACTTTTATGTTGATATGCCTTGTTTTTCCCCTAAAGAAAAGGCATATCCTGCTTCTGATAACCTCCCTCCCAGTCATGAAATTGTGCACTGACTCATATGCCAGCACCTTCCAGAAAACTGCCCAAGGGAAATCAGGGAACAGGCCTTCAGGTAATTGCCTATTGCCTACTTAAACTTTTCTTTTTCTGTGGCAGTTGTTTTTAATAGAATTCTCTTATTTTTTAATAGAATTCTGTGACTTTGGGAAGTACCAGCAGGGGCTCATATTCTTTCACATTAACAACATGGGAAGCAGTAAAAAGAAGTGGGCAGCGGTTATAAGTTTAGTGACCATAAGCTAATCCAGGCAAAGTTTTGGAGGACAATGGGATTTCTACAGGTTTATCAAGTGCATGAAAGCTTCAAGGGCTAGTAGTGCCAATGCCACCCTACCCTTCCAGCCCAGAGTGAATGTCACCTAATTCCCATGGCATCTGTTTGTTTAACACATTGCTATTTATCATCACTGCTATTAATGAGATATTTGAATGTGTATGCTTTGCCTCCTAATCTAACAATGACGATCCTAATACTGACCATTTAATGAATATATACTGTGTGCCAAGCAGTATACTATATATTTTATTCTCTAGACAGTTGTTCAAAGCAAGAACTTTGACCTGTTTCAGTTATCTGTTTCAGATGCATAACAAACCACCCCAAAACTCAGTTACTTGTTATTTCTCACAGTTCTGAGGGTTGGTTGGGCAATTTGTCTGCTGGTCTTGTGGGGGTCACTCAGGTAGGTGCAGTCACTTCACAGCTAGACAGCAAAATGGTCTCATTTACATGTACTGAAATTGGTATTGGCTGTCAGTTTAGGAAGCTCAGTTTCCCTCTACATGGCCCCACTTCTCCAGTGAGCTAGACTGGATTTCTTCACAGCATGGTACTCTGAAGGTTCCAAGACCACAAGAGTAGAAGCTGCATAGTCTATTAAGACCGAGGCTCCAGAACTCGCACAACATCACATCTACCATGTGGCCAGTACAGATTCAAGGAGACATAAATAGTTTCTATCTCATAGGAAAAGCAGCAACTTCACTTGCAAAGGCACGTGGCTGACACTGAGAGGTGTGATTCATTGGGAGCCATCATTATAATGATCTACCATATTATCAGACAAATCTTCCCTCTGCAACTTTCCATATGTGTGACTGTGAACAAGCTGTTTAACCTGAGTCTCAGTTTCCTCATCTATAAATGAATTTTCTTGGGGTTTTCATTTTAAAAAGTACATAAAATATTTTGCTTAGTGTCTACTATATAGTAAGCAGATGGTTGTTAAGTGGAAGAAATGTGTGTGTGTGTATGACTTCTAGTCTGAATGCATAGCACCATGAACTATGTATGGATATCTCAATTTTATAGACATGATACCTGAGCCCCAGGTGGGAGAGAGGAGTCTGTCTTGCTGTAGTTAGTTTTTGAAGTCACACAACAAAGTAAATAGTGGAGCCAACACCCAAACAAATGATTTCCTGATTCTGAAACCTGTGTTCTTTCTACCATACTATGTAGGTTCTCATTAGCAGAAGAGAGTCTTTCTCACAATTGCATCTTATCTACCTAGGATAGGGGCTGCCATACTAGCTTCCCAAGAAATAAATGTCAACTGAAGAACCAAGGGAACCTGAAAAACTGATATTGACTTCTAAGTTAAATATTTACATAATATTTTAAATTGATCCCCAAATATTCTAATTGATTTTCCCTAGAATATTAGGGCTTGGTAAAGCCATGCTTCCTACCATAGAGGAGTTGTCAAGCTCCCTCAGAACCAGAGAGGAAGGGCTCCCAGAACCCAGAGGCGTCCATGGAGAACACTTGGTGATTCTGATACTTGCCTACAAATAACAATCATGTGTGAGCGTTTAAAAATCTCTTGCGGGGCGCCTGGGTGGCGCAGTCGGTTAAGCGTCCGACTTCAGCCAGGTCACGATCTCGCGGTCCGTGAGTTCGAGCCCCGCGTCAGGCTCTGGGCTGATGGCTCGGAGCCTGGAGCCTGTTTCCAATTCTGTGTCTCCCTCTCTCTCTGCCCCTCCCCCGTTCATGCTCTGTCTCTCTCTGTCCCAAAAATAAATAAAAATAAATAAATAAATAAATAAAAAAAAAAAAAAAAAAAAAATCTCTTGCTCAGGGCGGCTGCACCAATTTGCATTCCCACCAACAGTGCAAGAGGGTTCCCGTTTCTCCACATCCTCGCCAGCATCTATAGTCTCCTGATTTGTTCATTTTGGTGCAGCTTCTCTGGAAAGCAGTGTGGAGGTTCCTCAGAAAATTAAAAATAGATCTACCCTATGACCCAGCAATAGCACTGCTAGGAATTTACCCAAGGGATACAGGAGTACTGATGCAGAGGGGCACTTGTACCCCAATGTTTATAGCAGCACTCTCAACAATAGCCAAATTATGGAAAGAGCCTAAATGTCCATCAACTGATGAATGGATAAAGAAATTGTGGTTTATATACACAATGGAGTACTACGTGGCAATGAGAAAGAATGAAATATGGCCTTTTGTAGCAAAGTGGATGGAACTGGAGAGTGTGATGCTAAGTGAAATAAGCCATACAGAGAAAGACAGATACCGTATGGTTTCACTCTTATGTGGATCCTGAGAAACTTAACAGAAACCCATGGGGGAGGGGAAGAAAAAAAAAAAAAGAGGTTAGAGTGGGAGAGAGCCAAAGCATAAGAGACTGTTAAAAACTGAGAACAAACTGAGGGTTGATGGGGGGTGGGAGGGAGGGGAGGGTGGGTGATGGGTATTGAGGAGGGCACCTTTTGGGATGAGCACTGGGTGTTGTATGGAAACCAATTTGACAATAAATTTCACATATTAAAAAAAATAAAAATAAAAAAAAAATCTCTTGCTCAGGCCAGTTGAATAAGAATCTCTGAGGGGTGGGACCAAGACTTCTAGATGGGTAAACTTCTCTCAGGAGCCAATGAAGCAATGTCATCTAGATCCCTGGAACCTTTGAAACAGCTAGGAGGCCAGCCCAACAAAGACAGATTTAAGTTTTCAGTTTCATTGTCCACCCAAAGATATGAGTTGGAAACAACATGTGGTCCTAGAGTGAGAACCACAGAAAGCTGCCCCACTGAATGTATTTCCAGGAGTCATACAGAGAATCAAATAGGAATGAGGTACCACACCTCATATGTGGTGGTAGGTAGTAGGTGCTAGAAATATGCCAGCTACAGTATGCTAATAAGAGATGTCCCTGATCTTGAAAGAGAAAAGGACCCTCAGGTTGTCTGCTTCCAAAAAAAATACTTGAGTCTCAGACAAAAGGGAAAATTTCCCTGGGTCCTGAGCTCAGGCTGTGGACAGGAAAGGCTTATCAAACATGATACTGACTTCACTGAGTCTTTCAAGGTATATGATGATGCTTTATATCAAGTAAACTGAAGGTTTACATGATCCATTCAAAGAAAAAAACATTTACTGAATCTCATTTTTGCTGTTCTATGAAGACCCATGTTCTTTGCCTTTTTATTTCCCATACATTTGATACATAGAAGATTCTCACTATTATTTTTTGCTGATGCTTTGAGAGACAATTGCTTTCACCCATAGCATTTTGAGTTCTTTCTCCATGATTCTTAACTTACTCTGACTGGATCAAAGTCATTTGAGTACTTGTCTAACTCCCAACCTACTCCCACTCTTCCCATTACCAAATAAAGCATGTCGATGGCAGGGGCTATGTCTTTTTCATCTCATAAGCCTCCAACATAACTGGCAAGGTAACAGGTACACAGGAAGCACTTAGAGAATATTTGCTGTCTGTTTTTTTGCCTATTGAAAGTGTTCATAAAAGTAATTCTTTTGGAAAAAATACCAGAATATAAGTAGAGATTCAGGAGCAGAAGGTGAATAAAACATAAATTTCTCAGATGTACATAGTAGGGTCTTTTGTATACTGAGGTATTTGTTACCAACATGCAACAAGGCAAGTAGCTAAAAAGAGAATTTATTTCTTTGGGAATTCTACTGAACTTTAATAATCAAAATCACAAGTTATGACTGTTTTTGATTTTCCATTTAGGTAAATTTTGTCTCTCTTCCTAATCTGCCATATCTTCAGGAGCCAGAATATTCCTCATGATACATATTTATATTTGACATGTAGAATATATTAAACAGTATTTGATTAAGGAAGGAGACACATGTGACAGTCTAGAAAACCTTGTTTCTCTTATTTTGCATGAATAAATTACAACAATATCAGAATATTGACACCTTAGGACAGGGTTCTAGACTTCAACAGTCTGTTGAAGACTCAAAGGAGGAAGACTGGAAACATGCATATTCATGGATCTTCAGCTCTATTGAAAAAAAGAATTAATAGTAGTTTTTAAACCTAAATTAGTCCACATTTATTCATTCTAAAACTAAGGTCTTTGAAAATTATCAGAATTTACTCATCAACACTGATGCTATTCTTCACATAAAATCATTATGACATCATTCACTCAATGACTGCAGAAATAGCTTAGTTGAATTATTTTCCCTATTTCATTTAAGTGGGGGAAGCTGTACACACCATTTCTGTTTATTGTATGCGCAAAGCATAATAGTTTAGCAATCTTAAAAACCGTGAAATAAAAGCATATTTTCAAGAGTGAATGTCTTTTTCTAAGAATTTTTTAAATCCCCCTGTGATAATCCATACTAAAAATAGAGCTCAACACCACTATCTTAAAAGGACAAAAGCTCAATATAAAGAATAGATTCACTTTAATACCAACATGACTTTACAAATGTCATTCCTTTTACCTCAACTGTTTCTCAGCCATTCTCTGCCTTCAAGTCCCAGAGTAAATGCCATTTTCTGTTAAATATTATCTGACATTTACTCTCCACTCAAAAATAATTCATTGTTTCTTTGATAATCCTATATCATGTTTTATATGCTTTTAATAAGGAACTTCACTAATTAATTTATCCATTTTTTCAACAAGCATAAAGGGGCTCACTATTCATCATTCTTGGCATCAGGAATACAGAAAGAAGCATGATACTAGCTCCTGCAATGGTGTTATAATTGTTTTTCTGTTTCTCTCTCCCATGCCATAGGTTCCCCGAGGAATGAAGTGTTTGTTTAATGAGCTGAGCAAGTCTAGAGCAGCAGGTGGCAAAAAGCCCCCAGTATTGTGAAGCCCTTAGCTATGCCAATAAGGCCTCCACCTTCTCTTGTTGTTTCTTTTTCTCCCTCTGCTTTAAAGTCAACATTTCCCTTCCTCCTTCAACTCCTCTTGCAACCATTCCTGCTATACTTTCATCTACCATGCATAAAGTTGAGCCCACTGTTTTCTTTACCCAAACATCCACCATCTTCTCAGTTTCCCAAGACAGAAACCTAAGAGTCATCATCAACTTCCCTCTTTTCCTGACCTTCTACATGTACAACACAACTAAAAACCTAAAAAGCTTTTGATGGCTTTTCATCACCTTCCTAATAAGGTGCTGAGAGATCTAAGTCTCTCTCTTACAGCATATAAGACTCTCTGTGAGTTGGCCTCGCTTTTTGCTGAGCTCTCTAAACTCACTCCTACTCATTCCATCTACTCAAGAACACACACTAAGGGGAACAAGGGTGTCCTTAGGAAAACATGATTGTGAAACAGAGAAAGCTAAACTTTTCTCACATGTCATATATAATGCTGCTTAGGGAACAAATATAAAGAATAAAAACTTTGGGGCGCCTGGGTGGCGCAGTCGGTTAAGCGTCCGACTTCAGCCAGGTCACGATCTCGCGGTCCGTGAGTTCGAGCCCCGCGTCAGGCTCTGGGCTGATGGCTCGGAGCCTGGAGCCTGTTTCCGATTCTGTGTCTCCCTCTCTCTCTGCCCCTCCCCCGTTCATGCTCTGTCTCTCTCTGTCCCAAAAATAAATAAAAAATGTTGAAAAAAAAATTAAAAAAAAAAAAAAAAAGAATAAAAACTTTATCAAGTTCTGTCCAAGGGAGAGTGATTCTGTTCCTCTTAGACATGGATATTCCAATAACTGTAACAGAACAAGGAAAATTTTAAATCACAAATTAAGTTGGGGCATCTTCTGAAAACTTTGCTCCCTCCCATTGCACTCACCTCTTATGTAGAATGTTTTTATGATTTCCAGATCC
This sequence comes from Neofelis nebulosa, assembly GCF_028018385.1. Lineage (NCBI taxonomy): Eukaryota > Metazoa > Chordata > Mammalia > Carnivora > Felidae > Neofelis > Neofelis nebulosa. The sequence goes on from NC_080788.1 coordinate 80,936,620, forward strand.
AAATCATGAAATTTGAAAACTAGAGGAAATACCAAAATAATCTAATCCAATCTCCTCACTTCACAGATGGAAACACTCAAGCCCAGAATATTAAGAGATTTGTCCAAGCTCACACGACTAGTAAATATCCATTCCTTTTCTTCCTCCCAACAAAAATAAAATGCATTTTTTCTGAGGCACAAACTCATTCATATGCCAAAGCCTCTGTTCCAATGTGGTTTCATCTCTAAGATTCACTTCTTATTTTGCATTTTCAATTAGACACAAGGTGAAATGTCTCTTTATGGAAATCTTGACTTACTTTTACCTGTCGCTGTGGGTGTATTAAAGTATATGAAGTTATAAAAAGATATGAAATGTGAATATAATCTAGTTTAATTATTTCCATCCTCCAAAGACTATGATTGCAGTTAGATGTCAGTGAAATCTCCAGTGGTTGAACTTCACGCCTAGAAAAATAGTGAGCAGAAAGAAAGGCTGGAGAAAAGGCAGCTGATGAAGAGTTCCAAAAAAGAACATCTATCTCCACCAAAAGAACATGTACCCATGATGGAAAACCTGCAGGTTCGTATAGCATCAGTGAGTCAAAGATGATGACAATATCTGGCAAAGTGAAACCAAGCCAAGTTCAGTCAATTTATAGATCACTGAGCTACCTTTTAAGTGAAAAAGCAGTAGAAACATTTTTATTTGATAACTTACTTGTACTTCCTGTCTGTTCCTTTCCATTAGCCAGGGGCTAAATCTGAGACAAACTAACTGCTGAGGTACAATTTTTTGAACAGGCTAGAGTCAGCAGCCCTCTCTAATTTGTAGGATGATCAGTGGGCATCAATATAATAATCTGCACCTGAGTTTTAAACATCTGTGTTTGTATTCATCATTTTTTTATGCTGTTAAATTTTGACCCCTGACTCTTCCATGCTACACAATTGGAAGATAAGATTTCCCAAAACTCTGAACAAGCCCATACTACAGGCAGTACCTTTTGCATCTCAGACTGCTAGGATGTTGGGTTTGAACTGGAAAGGAAAATAAGGCTTTTGCCTTATTTCCCCTGGTCAAACATTGTTAACCCTGACCAAATATCATTTACCCTGACCAAACAATTCTGCCAGTCAAACATTTCTTAGGTATCAACTTCAGTGTCAACTTCAATGTCTTTTCTAGTTTCTGCTTCCTATGATATTTTCCTTTCCCTATGCTGCATGTCTATTCTTTCTTCTCTTTTAATTGTATCTTCTGCCCTTAAGAATTTTTCCACACATGCACATGCACATACACTTACCACTATCCTCACCCCCCTGTACAAGGCACAGGCCTAGAAAGATGACTTTATATGCCATCTCATATATGCCTTATCTGCTACAAGTCTCTACTCAGAGCACTGTCCCCATGTCCTGACCAGGAAGAAACTTGGCATGTAGATCTATGTCCAAAGTATACAGGTGAGAAAGGGGAGACGTGTACTTAGCTATTATCTGAGCTCCAAACTTTGGAGGTAGCCTCATCTGTGAGAACTTTATTACTAACTCAAGGAAGCAACTGGATGAGGTAAAAGAGGGAATTTAGCTACATGATTCGAAACTCATATGCATAACCCACAATTGCCCTATCACCTCCTCTATCATCACCAAGGCAAAATTATAGTACTTTCATATCTCCCTTCCATGTCCCTCCTTTTAAATTATTTGTTGATTGACTATTTTGACTACCTTTTCCTTTCAAGTCTTCTCTCCCTGTTTACTTGAGCCATTTCATGTGTATAAAAAATGTTGATGGGGCGCCTGGGTGGCTCAGTCGGTTAAGCATCCAACTTTGGCTCAGGTCATGATCTCGCAGCTCCTGAGTCTGAGCCTTGCGTGGGGCTCTGTGCTGACAGCTCAGAGGCTGGAGCCTGCTTCAGATTCTGTGTCTCCCTCTCTCTCTGTCCCTCCGCTGCTTGTGCTCTCTCTCTCTCTATCAAAAATAAGTAAACATTTTTTTTAATGTTGAATGGTTGGCAATAAGTAGCGCAACTTTCCTGGATCATGTACTTTTTTGTGGATGATCTTGGCAAACAGAATTCCAGATTGTTTCAGTATCTTTCCTTGGTACCAATATGACACAGTTCCTCTAGGTTGGAACTAGGTTGGAACAGGGTCTCAATTCTGTTACTGTGACCTCAACCCATTATGAGGTATCAGGAAATGGAAGACTGAAGATAAAAAGATAAAAATCCCACCAAGGTTTCAATTCTCCTGAAAGGCCTCAACATTCCAGATATCCAATGTGTTTTTCTAAATTCACTTTTTATTCTGAAGAATTTTAGAAACCAAAACAATTGGCAGTTTATACTAAGACCCTATTATTTGATCCACCTTTAACAGAAACTCCTTAGACTTATAATTGACCACAGAATAAAAGAATATTTGCTCTTATTAAATATATAATACATATATTTTTTTAAATTTTTTTTACATTTATTTATTTTTGAGAGACAGAGAGAGGCAGAGCACAAGTGGGGGAGGGGCAGAGAGAGAGGGAGACACAGAATCCGAAGCAGGCTCCAGGCTCTGAGCTGTCAGCACACAGCCTGATGCGGGCTGGAACCCATAAACCATGAGATCATGACCTGATCAGAAGTCAGGCGCTTAACCAACTGAGCAACCCAGGTCCCCAATATATAATCCATATCTTAATAAAAAAGAAAGATAACTATGTTTTTGATTGCTCATTTCTGAAACAAGGAAAATAGTATAGAGGGTTGTTGTGAATGTTAAATAAAATAATATATTTAAAGTACTAGTGCTTAGCATTGGGCCTGGCATATAAAATGTACTCATTAAATATCATGTATCATTACTGGGTCATAGAACCTAATAGTATTTGTTGTCTATCCATACCACAAATAAGATTTTAATGATTTATGCCTAAAGCTCAGAATGGACACATTGATGACTTTTCACTGGGTATCAAAATAGCTAGGTGATTGACCTAATTTTTCATTTTCAATGAGTTGATGTGGCATTATGTAGATCCAACCTAAGTGGACCATTAATTCCAAAATAACTGAAGGATGAGCCCACACACTTGACCTGCTTTCAGCCTCCCTGTTGAGAGTGACAGCAGAAAGTTTAGATTTGAGTCCATTTGACAGTTAGGCACTCATAAATATTAAAAACTGCAACCCAATCACACTATCACTTCTCAACTTGTGAGTCTGTGGGATTATTAGCTCTGCTCTCAGTGATACAGAAGTTGCTTGGAAATTAAAAGGCTACAAAGTCCCTCATTCTAATGAGGTTCAGATCCTCTACATTATACAATGCTATAACTTATTTCATAGGGATGCTTTCTAAGGAGAATTAATTCTATAATAAGAGCTCTGTGAAGCAAAAACTATTAATTAGCATTAATTAATGAAAATGTTAAAGGTTGGCATAGCACAAATTATACTCTCAATGATACCAAAAAAACTTATATGACTCCAGCAAGACAGTCACCCTCCGTCCTTCCCTCCATTCCTTCCTTCCTTCTGTAGCTCCCTCTTTTCCACTCTCCTTTCCTCCCTCTCTCTATAATATGCCAAAAAAAGATCAAGCTAAATGTGCAGAGGAAATAGGTTTCATATTGCTTATCAAATCTGATCAATTAGGAAAGTCTCCCTGGAGTGTTAAATTGGAAAGGATTGTGGGGTTGAATAAAGGTCCATCAAGAAAGAGCTCTAGTTTTATTAGTGATATATGACATGAGAGAGGAAACTGAAAACACTCTGATGTCTAATTGCTGCACTGAATTGGATAATCTCTATGTATTTTCCAACTAAAAAACTCTATCAGCCATTCTTTTAAGAGCCTCTAAAATTGAGAAACCCTGCCTCACACCATGCCTCCAGAAGCACTTTAAATCTGATGTATACTCAAGTGCCACCAAAAAGATTTCAAGGTAGTACTAACAAAATTACCCCTGGAGATACCTAAAGTAGAAGGATGGCTTACTGAAAATTGGACTTTTTTCTATGCTGTAGTGAGAAGAGATGCTGAAAAATCTCCTTGAAAATTCTTAAGAGGGTAATTCACCTCTGAGCCATAAAACTTACCTCCACCCGCCCATCTTCAGAAATAGTGAAGGTGGGTAGAACTGGAACCTCTCTTGGAAACTGGATGGATGGCTTTATTGTCAAGAAAAAGCATGTAAGAAGATCTTACAGGGGTTGAGAAGGAAAAATTGTCCAACAACTGGAGGACAGATCCATATAACAGGTATTTCAAGCCCTTGAAGGAATGGCTAATTAGATTATCTGTGATTCAGTGTGTCTGGGGTTGTGAGGGACTTGGAGGGACATATGGATGGGAATGGAAGAGCTTAAGCTCTAAAAGCAAAAACTCTGGGATGATCCAGGATGAACCTGGGTATTCTTAGGTAAGCTTAACCATTCTCCCTCCATCTTCCCTCTCACCAGGATGACCATCTTCTCTCCAAGGAGCTGGTGATAGGATTTGGCTGGTAGAAATCAGCATTCTGTAGGGCTCATTAATAACTATAGTGCGTAGCATCACAGGAACCAAATCCCTGATTTATCCTGATTGGGTACAAAATTCAGACCCATACCTCAAGTGAAATGTGTAAACTTCCAAGAGTGGACACAAAAGAGAAATACACATTTTACTGGAAAAAAAATAAATAAATAAGAGCTATGACCATTTGTCCCTAGAGTTTTTGGAATCATTACTAAGGGTTACACTAGAACCATAATTAGAGCTTAGAATCATAATTTAGAGATAGATCCTGGCACATTTTACATTACCATTTCAACAGTTACTATGGAATTAGCATCCACGTCTTCTCCCCACCATCTAGACACTATCTGTCAGATCTTTCTGTATCAGTCTAAGTCCTATTCAGCATATGTTAAGGTATTGCATTCAGGACTGTTGTATGGAAGTTCAAAGGAAAGTACAGAGCTCAGTGCTGAAAAATTAGTTTTTATCAGTTGAAAAAAGTCTAACAGAAGACATTAAATCTGAAAAGCAAATGTGAAAACCAGAAGAGACGGGGCTTCATGTGACACAGCAGATATGTAGATATTCATAAGTGAGAAGTAGAAAAACTGTACAGAAAATGGTAACGGGATTCAGTACAGGCCACCCCCAAATATGACACCTTGGCATATTGAATATTTCAAGGTGAAGGAATTTGAGAAACAGCAAGCACCTGAAAGATTTTCTGACCTTCCTATGAAGCAGGTTATAAGATCCTCATGTGAGAGGTGCCTTTCCTATATTCAGAGGAAAAGAGCAACCTTATCTCTGAAGACAGAGGGATGTCAAAAGGAATTTAGATGCACGGGCCTCAAAAGTTTTCTCCAGTTTACTACTCTTAGCTCATAGCCTTTTTGGTCCTGTCACATTTTCTATAACTCTCCAAGGTTCACAATGCCCAGCAAAAAAAAAAAAAAGAAAAAAAAAAGAAAACAATCAGGCTTCACTGCTTCTTTGGCTTATCATTTCCTTATGGAGGAATAAAAGTTACATTAAATAAATTTGTATGTTTTTCTCTTAATATGTTCTTTGTTAACAGGGCCCCAGTGAGAACTTAAAAAGGTAGAAGAAAAGGTATTTTTCCTCTCCTGCAATGGCAACCATGCTCGGTGTAAGGGAGAGAGCACTGACATCTGAGAGGCGGTTTAACCCAGTGTAAAGAGCTTCTCTTTTATTCAATTCTGGATTCAGAGTTCCCAGGGCCTATTTGTCAGGGTAGTGATATTGTCTGAGTAGATTTAAGAAAAAGTTGTTAAAAAGCATTTCGGTTTCAATTCAATTCAACAAATATTTACTAAGTCTCCATGCTTTATGTGCATCCTTAAAGACTTTAGTGGAGAAAAGTAAAAGATACCAACAAAGAAATTGGATGATTTTAATTTTTTTTTTATTTTAGAGAGAGAGAGCATGAGTGGGGGAGAGAAGCAGAGGGGCAGAGGGAGAGAGAGGGGGAATTTTAAGCAGGTTCTATACTCAGTGCAGAACCTGATGTGGGGCTCAATCCCACAACCCTAGGATCAAGACCTGTGCCGAAATCAAGAATTGGATGTTCAACCAACTGAGCCCCTCAGGCACCCCAGGAATTGGATGACTTTAAAACAGAAGTACTGATTTCTATCTGTACTGCAAACCAATTTACTATGATGACATCAACTTCTTTGCTCTCTCATAGTATCTGATCTACAAAGATGATCATCTCTTTTTGCCCAATGTTTGCATTTAAAGTAAATCAACCTTTTGTCTTACCAGTCTCTCACTAGTTTCTGACTCCTACACACACTCACTCCTCTCCCATTCACCACCCCCCATTCATCCCTCTGCCTTTCTTTTTCTCCTACAATCCTTGAATTGATAGCCTTTATTAACAATGACAAGTGTTTTCAGCAAATCCCATCTCCCTTCCTTCTTCCTTTCCTCCTGTTGTTGGCACCTCCACCTGTCTTTACTCCATCCCCCTCTCTTAGTATTGTCACCAGCTTCTATCAAAGCTTGTACTTAGGATGAATCTGGTCAGCTCTCTCATTTAAATGTTCTTTTCATTCATAAAGCTTAATATGCTGATTCTTCCAAGGGTATTTGCATTTTTACAGGTGGCAAAATCTTAAATAGAAAGGAATAAAGCTGTCATGGTAAATTTTCAACCACTGGAAAACTAATGGAGGGAGCCATTGAGATACCAAAGGAATCTTCCCAAGCACCCTGAAAAACACTTCTATCTTCAATTCCATAATACAGAACACTTCCAAGTTTTCTAAGAGGTACCTGCTGGGATTTCTTGGCTCGGATTTGGATCCTTAGTCTGTAATTTTCCTGGGGTGGTGTTCTCTCATCAGAACTAGAGCTGCTGGTGCCCTGAGTCTGAGGAGCAATAATTCTCCTGGAACATTCAAAAACTTTAGTGCCTAGATGCCTTGGGAATGAAGGAGTTAATACTCTTAAGTGCCCATCAAGACAAAGTTAATGGGTCTTAACAGAAACCTGAGCAGGAGACCAGCCACCTGCATTCAGAATGACCACTTTTCTAAGGAATCCTGGGTGGTCCGCCTAAGCAGGTTCCCCCATGCCCTGGGGGCCAGTGGCTCTGAGAAGAATCCAGTTCAATAATGAGCAAAAGAATGATTAATAGTGCTTCCTCCCCTCAGTTTCAGATGGGGTGGGCAGCAGGGTCCCGGAAGAAAAGCAAACAGCTGGATATTACATTGCAGTGTGGACAGAAATCACTTATGTGTTAGATTCGATATCATTTGAGTGATTGAGGATTGGAATCAAAGCTCTCACGCTTGACTTACCATGGCAAAGATCAAGGTGCTGTGCCATTTTTATTAAATTTTTATTCATTTGTTCATTTATCATTAAAGACCTTTTAAAATTCAGAGGCATCATCTTCTCTATTATCTAAAAAGGTAGAGTAACTATTTTGTAACACATTTACACTTTTAAAGAAAAAGAAAATTTCATGTGTGGGCCTTCTTATTGGATGTAAATATTCTATGTATACATACACATGTATGCATATATAAAATATGTTGTTTGTAAAATACTAATGAAATTCATACTTGGCATAGGGGTTTGGAATGGTGCAAAGTGTAACTACACTGTGGGCTCTGTGGGAGGTACTGCGGAGGTGGGGAGAGATGGAGGCTTGATGAGTGAGACTCACATCATTTCTCTAGTTCCTCCTTCAGTGCCCTCCCATGAATCAAGGTTGCTTGTGACATTACAGATGCAGTTTAAAGAATCATAACAAAAATTAGGCAAGAAACAAAATTGATATTCCAGAGTAAAATTTAAACTGGAAATAAAATTTAAACATATGGGTAACTCTCAATATATACAGAATGCACACGTGTGTGTATGTCTGTACTGGTTATCTGCACATTTATGGGCACACATACACACAACAGATATGTGTAGGAGCCAGTCTACTATTAAAAGAGATAGAAATCCTGGGTTCAGACCTGGCTTTGATGCTAATTAGCTAATGAAGTAATTGGGCAATTCATGTCAACTCTAAATCTCCATTTAGTCATCAGTATAATGAGGGAGTTAGATACCTTCATGGTCCTTTACAACTTTAAGATTTCTAAACATTTGTGTACAGAAGGTCTTTTCTGTACACAGTACAGTCATCAGTAAAATGAGGGAGTTAGATACCTTCATGGTCCTTTACAACTTTAAGATTTCTAAACATTTGTGTACAGAAGGTCATTATTAAGCAATCATAAGAAACCCTTCTCCTTTGGTCTGATTCCTAATGCCACCCCTGCATACACAGCTGTGAAGGAACATCCTGGACACTGTGGTTAGTGGAGACCATGCGGCTGTGTAGAGAAGATGCAGGAATGCAGTGAGTAGACAGGAGCCACCCACAGGAGAGTTGAAGAAGCTCCAGGACCACTATGACAAAGTGCAGGCTATGTCCTTCTGGAGAGTCCCTTTGGGGCACATGGTGGGTGGGTGGGGGGAAGCACAGTCTGTCTTTCTCCTTGACTCAATAATAATCATGGTTGAAATCATAGACCAAAGTCTGATGCGTTCATGTTGAAGTCTTAGCAATACTAGTCACTAGCTATGTATCCTTTGTCCAGTTACTATACTGTTCTAGTCCTCGGTTTCCCTCCCACAGAAAATGATGATCATAATGCCCACCTCCACAAGCTCTTTTAATATTTAGATGAGAATATGGATATTTTTTAAATTTTTTTTAATGTCTATTTATTTTTGAGAGAGACAGAGACAGAATGTGAGTGGGTTAGGGGCAGAGAGAGAGAGAGAGAGAGGGAGACAAAGAATCCAAAGCAGGCTCCAGGCTCCGAGCTGTCAGCACAGAGCCTGACATGGGGCTCGAACTCACAAGCCGTGAGATCATGACCTGAGCTGAAGTCAGACACTCAACCAACTGAGCTACCCAGGTGCCCCTGAGAATGATATTTTTAACATGATGCCCAGCACATAATAAGTATTCAAAAAACTGTGTGTATATGCATGTATTTCACATTTACATATCTTACAATGGAGTTAGGTCTTGATAACCACATCATAAGTTGAAAATACTAAGTCAAAAATGCATTTAATATACTTAACCTAGTGAACACCATAGCTTACCCTAGCCTACCTTAAACATGTTCAGAACACTTACATTACTCAACAGTTGAGCAAAATCATCTAATAATAAAGTGTTGAATATCTCATGTGACTCATCAAATACTTTGCTGAAAGTGAAAAACAGAATGATTTTATGGGTATAGAATGCTTATAAGTGTATCAGTTGCTTATGCTCATGATTATGAGGCTGACCTGGAGCTACAGCTCCTGCCGCTGTCCAGCACCATGAGAGAGGATCTCACTACATCTCACTAGCCCAGGAAAAGAGCAAAATCCAGACTCCAGTTTCTACTAAATTCCTATCACTTTCACCTCATCATAAAGTCAACAAATCATTAAGTCAAACCGTTTTAAGTCAGGGACTGTCTGTATACATATATCAATATGTATTTCATGCATTATGTATTATTAAATCTTTGGTAAGCTTCATTTATAGAGATTTATGGAAGAAGACCATTGTTATTTGGCAGTGGGAAAATAGAAACCATTCATAAAGGATAGGGTTTTCATTTTCTATAGAGAAGAGGAATTAGAAATCCGAAAAATAAGTATAATGAGAAGAAATGAACAGAAAATTGGATACCATATTTTAGATACATGGTCAGCCACAAAGAATTGTTCCATGGAACTTATTTATGTCATGTTGATTGCCTATAATATAGATAGCTGGAGCTGCCCTGGATGATCCCAATGATAAAGCCTCAAAGATTAAGTATGTTATCTATGTATTCATGTATTTACTAAATCCTTCCTTAAGATTCTTTCAGAATGAAAGCTCCAGGAGAGCAGAGGCTGTGCCTATTTTGTCCAGTGCTGGATCTGAAAAGCCTAGAATGGTAGCTGGCATGAGGTAGGCACTCAAAAAATACCAAGTATATAGACCATACTATAAATTTAGTATTTGTTTTGTTGTTTATTTTCTGTCTCCAAGTGCTAAAATGCAAACTCCATAAGGCAGACAACATTGCTTTGCTCACTGATGTGTCTGCCCCATGTGCCTAGAATGGTGCCTACACATTATGGGTGCTTCATAAATGTTTTTAGAATGATGACTGAAGCGGGTAGAGAGAGTGATTTAGAAGCAGTAAAGTCTCAATAATCCAGGCTGCTAAAGAAGCTTCTTAACCTTTAGTCTCAAATGGAGGTTTCAGGGAAAATGGCTTCTACTGCCCCTTAAACACAGATCATTCAGCTAAATAACCAGACCTTTCAGGAGTTTCTGAGAAGATGAAGACAAGGGGAAAAAGTCAGTTCCATAGCCAAGGTTGCAAAGGCTGTTCCACATTCATCCAAACTCACGCTCTCCTACACTGGTTTGTCAAATCCTTTATTTAAATATCTCATTATCTAAGACAATTTTGTACTTACTGTCATGAAGGCTTATGAAACCTGCAAACCTGTCTTGCTGGAGCAGGTACAATTTAAGCCAGTGATTGTTCAAAGGAGAAAGGAAAGGTGAAGAATGGCACCATTGTGAAGATTTAGAGCAGGAGGGTAGACAGCCCTCAGAGCTAACCTCTGTTCTCCAGGGTATTTGTTTAGGCTCCTTAGACAATGCATATAGCCTAAAGATAGAGGGGGAAAAATTGTAAGTCTTCATGTATAATTTTTGTTGTTATATCTAAACTGATAGTTGAGGGCTAGGAGCTGAAACAATATTTTATAGAAGTATCATGTTGAAGTTTTTGCAGGTTTCAAAATATTTAAATATGTAAATTTCAATGGAGAGATGTTCAGATTTTTTGATAGTCTAATGATTTTAAGCATCTCATTTCTAGTCACACACTGACAAAAGATGTTCAGATTGCAGTGTGAGATGGTTTCTATGGTTACAGTTGTTTCCTAGCATTTTAGTGACATCTTTTGTGAGCATTGGCTGCTTCACTTATTTGTCACTAATGTATGTGTAGAACTATAGTTAATAGCCTTGGGCGGACAAAATTTTTTTTTCTGAATGGCTGTATTGTTTTTTAGCAGCATTTTTCAATAAGGTGACAATGCATTAGAATACTAATGGTATGTATGGTATTTTAAGATGTCAAGTTTTCAATAAAATGATAATGAAAATTTTGCATTTCATTTAATAGTTAAATATTCATGAATTTTCACAGCATGATGAACTGAGCGAAAAATAAAGAAACTGTATAATGTATAATACTAAACATCATAAATTAAGTTTCTTTTCATAGAAGCTATTCAAGAGTGTTTAATATATGGTTCTTCATGGATTTAGACCAATCTGAGCTAAATTAAAGGCAGCTAAAAAGGAAACTTGTTTAAACCAATTTAACATATTTTAACACAGCATGTTTACAATGTAACAATATAAAGGAAAATGACACATTACAAACAATATATACATTATATAAAACTTATGACGAGTAAGTGGGGGATGTAATCATCAGGCAAGAATATTTTGAAGAAAGTAATTACAAAGCAGGAGATGGAAGCATGCATGGGGGTAGAGACAGGTGACATAACCATGAGTAACAGAATTAAAGTAGGCAGTAGAAACTGAGAATCTAAAAGTTCTATCCAATAATGATCTATTTTAGGCATTAGGCTAATTTCTGGAGAACCTAGGAGTAAACACCATGTCTCCCCTCTGGCCCTGAAATGATCCAGTCTTAAAGCAATGTTTACAGAAAGGGGAAAAAAATTTACCTCAATATTAGAGGTTAAAAGACTGTTTCTCCAAATTCAAAGATCATTTGTTGTCCTGCAGCAACAGCCATTCCAACTACCTGTTATACAGGATGCATCTCTGGTGAATATTTGGGGATGCTGTGTATGGAGTTAAGCTACCAGAGAGGAAATGACTAATGGAATTCTAATTGCTGATTGCTATGACGTGGAAGACAGAACAAAGCCATTACCTGACTCATTATCAAAAAATATTGTCAATCACTTGAATAACCCATAACCTCCTGACTGGGAATTATTCAGCCATGCTCTCCTGACTGGCTAGTTATTCCAATGACCCATCCTATTAGGACTGTTAGATGTGATTGAAAGAACCATAGGACTGAGACACAGAAGAAAGACTCAGTTTCTATTGCAGAGCAAATCAAGACTAGAACCAGGATAAAGTTAACAGAAAATCCTAGCCTGATAGGTGCTGCTGATGTATCAAAGAATGTGGACTTAAGATATAGAACTTGAAATTCCTATAGGATAAAAGCATCATCAGAGGATTGGTCTACTTAGGTTGGTGGTTAACTTGGTATTACCCATCTCTCATATGTCTTATTGTCACTAATTTACTTAATGCCTAACATATGTGTAATAACGTTTACAGATATACAGAGAAAGGAATCAAAGACCATCCTTTTTAAAAGTATTTTGTACAGGAGAATGTTACTGCAATGTCTATTATTTAACCAATTTAGCATTATCCTTGATTCTGCTAATTGGGTGATCATTTGTGTATGAAGGAATTGAATTGCCAATGAAAATAAAATAATTGAAAAAGTAAAAAACCGGAAATTTCATAGCTTTCCTTAATTTTAATAGACTTCCCAAATCCAGTTCATTTTAACATGCTGATTTTTATTTATTACATATCGGCCAGGTAGTGGTATTCAGTGTCCTGGCTCTACATTTACTAGCTGCACAACCCAGTGGAGGCAACCTCATCTTTCATGCCTCAGTTTCTCACCTATAAATGGGAATAATTGGAGTATCTACCTTATAAAATGTTGCATAAACTAAATGAGGTCAATACATATATAACAGCATTAAGTTTGTCAAACAGGAAGCACACAATAAATATTAGCTATCTTCATTATCATTATAATTAATATCAACTCATTTTGTGAAAGCTAAATATAGGTCCAGTAGAGAGATGATGGGAGAGAGGTTTTAAAGACTTCCTTGGGGCACCTGGGTGGCTTAGTTGGTTAAGCAACCAACTCTTGATTTCAGCTCGGGTTATGATATCACGGCTCATGGGTTTGAGAGCCCCATATTTGAGAGCTGCACTGACAGTGCAGAGCCTGATTGAAATTCTCTCTCTCCCTTTCTCTATGGCCCTCCCCTATGCATGCTTTCTCTCCTTCTCTCCCTCAAAATAAATAAATTTTAAAAAATAAAGACTTTCTTAGAACAAATATCATAAAAGTGATTAGAAGTACAAAATAGTGTTTTAATGAAGTATCTTAAACTGGATATAATGTTTTTTGGGGCTAGAAGTCAGTAGAACAAATTGGATAACGTTCAGGGATCAGCTCTCTTATCCATGAAAGTAAGTTGGCATTATTGATCTCTTCCTTATTTGAATTGTCATGACTATATAAAACCAGCTGCTTAAAAAAGAATTTAGAACATAAAAGGGCAAATATTATATGATTCCATTTACATGAGATACCAAGACTAACCAAATTCAGAGACAGAAAGTAGAATAGTGGTTGTTGCTAGGGGTTGAGAGGAAAGGGGAATGGGAAGTTACTGTTTATTAGATACAGAGTGTCAGTTTGGCATAACAAAATTTTTCTAGAAATGTATGGTGGTATGGTTGCATAGCAATGTTAATGTACTTAATGCCACAGAACTGCACACTTAAAAATACTTAAAATGGTGTATTTTTATGTGAGGAATATTTTATCACAATTTAAAAAAACAACTATAAATGGCTGACATACATGGAGGGGGGGTAACAAATGAAAAAATAACATACAGAATTAATCCTATATGTTGAGGTAAAAAAAAATGAGCCTTGTCCAAAATTTGTGGCACTTGATCAAATAATATATCTCGATTTTACTTTCAGTTTACATGAGGCCCAAGACTAAGACTTTGATTTTAAATATATTTTATCGAAAACCCCTCATGAATCTTAAACTCTTTTGGCTTCAGACTTGAGAATACAACAATTACATCATATCACTAATAAAAGTGTCCACTTCAGTGACTCAGGATGACTAATGAGAGCATTGTGATCAGCACTTCTAGCAAGGTGATCTTCTTTAGAATATATCCGTATCTTGTGCCAGAATAAGTGAAGAGAGCATTATAAGGACAAATTGTGGCTAATGCATTCTCCTTTATGCATTTCTGGGCTGATGACCAGTCCCATTAGATATCACCCCAAATGTGTCAGGAATGCTACTAAACAAGAGAAAAAAGACATTTCGTCCTACATAAGTACAGCCAACACAAACATCACCCAACACAAGTGCTGCTCTGGCATTTTCTTCTTCATTCTGAGGTGTTTCTTATATGTCTCAGGAGATGAGAAACTAATTAATATAGCCTATCTGCAGAAATTCCAAACAAGCAAACGGTCTTCATTATTAGCCAGCATATTTGATATTTGGTTTCCAAGTCTTATCCTTTCACTCAAAAGTTACCCTGATTTCAAATAGCCCCATTTCTCTGTTTTATCAAGAAGTAGCAACAATCTACTACCACCACTGTTATTATGACATTTCAATCAGCTCGTTTCATTGCGGTTTGAGAAAACACTTTGTTGAAACCCAAAGGAAAATCTGCCACGTTTCCATTCAGGCATATGGCCAGGGGAAAAAAGCTTAATAACCAGTAATCAGAGTCTGCCTTCTTTGGGTGGAATCCACTGTGGACAAAAACAATTTATGCTGCACTGGACGAAAATAGTTCATCGATGTTATTTTCCAAGAGATAGTTAAAATAACTCCTTCTCATCTGATATCCCAAAACTAGAAGGAAAAGAGTTCAGATAATGTTGGGATCGATAAAGTCACAAAAGCAGAGTCGTATAGGAAATACATCTTGAAATTACTATCTTGTTCTTTTTATCACAGAACTTGCTAAAGAATAGTTAGGGCCATTATGTAGGGTAGTATTACAACAAGTTTTAGTTCAGGGAATCATCGAAATGAAAGATAACAAAGATATAATATGTATCTACCTAGAGTAGTGATTGCAATGATCAACAATCTGAAGTGTTTTTCCCTTTCAGAAAATAGACCTCTGATTATTCCCCAAGACTTAAGTAATTCAGAATAGTAAATCATCAAAATTTATCTTTTTAATATATTTTGAACTGATTTTTGAATATGGATATATATTTTATAGAAAATTAATATAAGCTAATTAATGAGGACTCAGTAAGTCCAATCTCAGGTGGAATGGAGAAATATTTCTTTTTTTATCAGAACCTTTAATTCTTTCCCACAATCTCTTATGATCAGAATATTTTCCTTTTAGTCCATCAGGCTTATTACCTATCAGGCAGAAACAGCCCTCTACACAAACTACCCTTTCTGCAAAGGGCATGTGTTTCAGTAACAAAACATTTCTCTGCGTAGGCAGTGAACGGAGGGAGTTCTATGTCAGTAAAACAGAAAGTAGGCAATACTTGTTTTCACTGGCAATACAGTGACTCTTAACCGTTGTTGTATATTAGAATGACCCAGAAAGCTTTTTAAAAACCTGATGCTCGGGTCATACCCCACACCAATGAAATTAGAATGCCTAGGGCTGGGAGGCAAACACAGTATTTTTTAAAGATTCCCAAGTAATTCCAATGTGTAGCAAAGTTTGGGAAACATTACAATATATATTGGAAGTCAAAATTTGTTATTAATTGTATGCCAATAAACTACCTCTTCACACCAATAATTGAGAATTGGCAGTGTCTTAATTTTTTCACATTATTTAATCTTAATAACCTAGGAAAGTCAATCCAAAATGAAGCTGCCAGGATAAATAATACAAAGCATCTTTTCCTTTTTCATCATTATTAAATCAATATCATACTATGGCCTCATTAAACATTTTCTCATTGAATATTTTATTTTTATAATTTCATTTCTACTACCATTTTCCTAATAGGCCTGGTGTAGACTCTACCCATGGGGAAAAGTGTATTTATTCACTACAAGGAGTGGATGTTTCCAGGAAGTTTGCATTTTGTAAATGTGGTTTGGTTTTCCAAAATGATTTAGGTTCTGTAATGTAAGAAAGAAACACTCAAATCATACCCATTATAATCTCTTACATTTTTGTCCTCAGACTCCAAAAAACCTCATACCCACTTTAGAAACATTGTGCCAAATCCTCAATTTTTCACCTTCCATTTGTAGATAATGCAAATATCTTTTCATTCAAAACTCTCATTATCAGGGTGCTTGTATGGCTTAGTCAGTTAAGCGTTCAACTTTTGATTTCAGCTCAGATCATGATCTCACAGTTCGTGGCTTAAAGCTCCATGTTGGGTTCTGTACTGATAGTGCAGAGCCTACTTGGGATTCTCTCTCTCTCCTCATTCCCTACCTCTCTGGCCTTCCCCAACTCTCTCTCTCTCAAAATAAATAAATAAACATTTAAAAAACTCTCATTATCTATAATTCCATTAATGATTTATATCAGTAGAAGATTTTAAAGTGTATTTCCATCATTCATTAATTTTTCTAAGGAAAGCAATTTCTATATCCTCATTGGAAAATTCGAGAAATTGGCAGATAACCCACACTTATTTTGACGATTTTCCTTAGAATACTGCTAAACTAACCTGTTTCCTTTGCCTAAATGCCACTGTGCCTTCTAACATATGTATACTCAGGCATCTGGCTTCTTCTTTTAGACTTTTTGAGCTAAGACAAATCTTGGAAACAGTCAACTTTATCAAAAATATTTTTATCTTGGGGCGCCTGGGTGGCTCAGTCGGTTAAGCGGCCGACTTCAGCTCAGGTCATGATCTCGCAGTCCATGAGTTCAAGTCCCGTGTCAGGCTCTGTGCTGACAGCTCAGAGCCTGGAGCCTGTTTCAGATTCTGTGTCTCCCTCTCTCTGAACCTCCCCCATTCATGCTCTGTCTCTCTCTGTCTCAAAAATAAATAAACGTTAAAAAAAATTTCTTTAAAAAAAAATATTTTTATCTTGTAGAGTCTATATGGCTTTATTACCTGAATCTTTCATTCTTCTCTCTTCATTTTTTCTTGTCTAGTAATTGATATATTCCCAAGGAAGAAAACAAACAGAAGGTAAATCAAATAGTCCCCTTCAAAAATTCCTTAGGTGTCATGAGAGCTAATCAACAATAGATACTAAATTTTTTAAATATCAAGCCAACCAAGTTAATTCTTACTCATGTTGTGATTTCTGAATAGAAATCTACATTTCTGTTTCTTCATTTCTTAGAGTCTCCTTAAGACATTGTGGAAGTATCCTTGAAGCTCAGAATACTGTAGTTTCCAAGTCCTCGTTCAATGCCTTATTCATGAACTGACCTATCATGATTCTAATTCGAGTTAACAATAATTCAAAAATATTTACTAAAGGTGTACTATGTGTCTGGCACTGTATGAGACATTGTAAAGGATGAAGAAGATAAGTGGTCTGAGAATTGCTCCTAGAATTTATAACCTGGTTGAGGAAGGAAGGTGCTCAAGATTATAAAACACAGCTATTTTTTGAGCCATAAGAAAGGAAAAACATGCAACTAATTAAATTTTTACATGTCATCATGAGGCACCTGAGTGCCTCAGTCGGTTAAGCATCCGACTTTGGCTCAGGTCATGATCTCACAGTTTGTGGGTTCAAGCCCTGCGTTGGGCTCTGTGCTGATAGCCCAGAACCCGGAGCCTGCTTTGGATTCTGTGTCTCCCTCTCTCTCTGCCCCTCCCCTGCTTGCTCTCTTTCTCTCTCTCTCTCTCAAAAATAAATAAGCACAAAAAATTTTTAACATGTCATCATATGTCAAGATGCACTGACATTTTAAGATGCATTCTGATTTTAGAGATGCTAAAATGAAAAAAAACATAGAAGTGTGTCTTAGTGCAATAGCGTATATACCTAAAACAATGAGGGAATAATATACAACAGTGCTAAATACTGGTGAGGCTGTACAGATAGTGATGGACAGAGGGCTAATACAAGAGATACCATTGCAATCACTGGGATGGTTTGCGGAATGACTTAAGCTTAATGGAAACAAGAAGTCAAAAGCACTAGTAAAGTCCCTGGAGTTTCATACAATGTCAAGGTGACAAATTCCTACTTGCTCACTTTTCTGAGAAAGATACATTGAATACCACACTCATATTTGGTCCAGTCATGTCCTACTCACCCTACATCTAAAATATCTTTCACATCCATCCCCTCTTCTCTTTTCACACTTGCCACTATACTATTCCCTCTCATAATTTTCTTTACCAAATCTCTCTAGGCAGCATTTAAATTAATCATCCCCATCCACAGCTCTGAACACAATGATCCCAACATTGTAGGGATAGCAACAATGGCTAATCAATGATGACTAAACTTCTCAGCTTGGCATTCAAGGCCCTGAAAGATCTGACCCTAATATATGTTATCTCCTATTTTTCCATTGCAACAGCAGTTCTTTTAACACATTTCTGTTTAATTGACTCATCAGATCAATGCTCTCCATTCCCTCTGTAAAACATGGATGATTAAACACTCCAGGCTAGCAAGTAATATAGTATATCTGTGCCCTTCTCCCACCAATTAGCTGTATACTTGTCCAAACCTATTTATGCCAGTCTTACTTGTTCTTGCAATTATGTGATTTAATTAAATATGAAAACTGATAAAATAGGAGTACAGAAAGAAAATTGTTTCTATGAACACTAAGTTATGTGCTTGATTTAAAAAAACTAACACGCTAACAACAACAACAAAAAAAAAACAAAACTGATGTCAAACCAGGAATGGGCAAGACAGCTATAATAAATTGAGAAAAAAAAGTAATAAAAATCCAGAAGGATGCCACACTCAGATTGTGTCTTCCAGTTTTGCTCCATTTTAAATAACCAAACATGTTTGTATCAAATCAGGCATAAAATGGTGGACTGTGGGTACAGACTACAATCAACAGATTCATACTCAAGAAAATGATTTGGTGCCTCAAGAGATGATTGACAAATAAAAATATACTTGTATGGGGGCGCCTGGGTGGCGCAGTCGGTTAAGCGTCTGACTTCAGCCAGGTCACGATCTCGCGGTCCGTGAGTTCGAGCCCCGCGTCAGGCTCTGGGCTGATGGCTCAGAGCCTGGAGCCTGTTTCCGATTCTGTGTCTCCCTCTCTCTCTGCCCCTCCCCCGTTCATGCTCTGTCTCTCTCTGTCCCAAAAATAAATAAAAAATGTTAAAAAAAAAAAAAAAATATACTTGTATGTTTTATATTTATATTTATACAAATAAAGGCCTACATATGTTTTTTTAAACTCTTTCCCCACTTTTACCAAGGTTTCAATTTATAAACTAGCTATAAGTCCCAACTCACTAAACAGAGAAACTCTGCTTCTACCCTAGGCTCCAACCAAACTTCAATCCGTAAGCCCACACTATTTCTTCTTTATGAAATGAGCACTTCCCATATCACACACTGTTCAAATCCCCTTAATCTTCAAGAATCTATGCAAAAGCCCCTACCTCTGTGAAGTATTCCCTAAAGCATTCCTGTTAGAAATTGGAGTTAGAGAGGTATTTGAGGATTCTAATATCAGCTCTACCATCTATTGTGGAAACCAAATCAAATGTATTAACCTCTACATCTCAATTTCCTCACCTGTAAAATGGGGTAACACCTATCACATAGCGTTGTTAGAGGATTTAATGTATAGAACACTAAGCATAATGTCTATAATGTAGGTGGGTTCAAAAAATGAGAGACACTAATCTCCATCCACGCATTTTTCTTTTGGATGCTAACAGCCCCTTGTTCATCTTTCATGATGCTTCTTGTTTTCTGTTCTGTATTATAACAGTTTCAATACATGCCTTTTTCCCATTAGATATATATTCCTTGATTGCTAAGCTGCAAAGCCAATACTTCTTTTGCAATCACTTGCCTTGCTTTTAAATAAATAAAGAAAGAATTAAATAAAAGGCCAAATGATTGGTGAACCTTTGTTGTGGTTATATAAGCAGAGGCCTGGCAAAAGAATAAGGAAAAGAGAAACAATTTAGAGTATATTTTTTTGTTCTCTACTTGACTTTCTACAAAACTTTATTCAATAAAACAGATAAAAGGCTTAATTACAGCAGCTTAAAGATGGTTGCTTCTACATCTCCTTTTCTAATGGCCTCATGTTTTCTTTTTGTGTTGATTCTTTCTCCTCAAAATGTTGATAGGGTAGATTACACCTGACAGCAGTATTAGCAGCCCCTGGAGAATTTCAGTCTTTGCAACACAACATTCTTCAGAAGAGAAACCTTTTGCCAGTCCCCTAACCCCCACACCAAAAAGGATTGAAATGCTGCATTCTTTTTAGTTGACAATTGACTGCAACATTTTGCAAATAAGTGCCAGGCCTCGATGAGGTGCAAAATACTGACTGTATTAGCTAGTTATTTAGAGAGATGTGAAGATGCTCTTGCCAACATACATTCAATTTAGGCTTTGAATGGTTTGCGTGATCTCCCAGGCAGCATTTGTTTGAAAATGTTGGAATTTAATTTAGAGGTTTTCACATTTGCTTTTTTTGTTCTTATTTTTAAAAGCAGCAATAATTCTTTAGTCTTTAAAGCAGACTCTAGAGTTACTCTTTATATGTGTGTACATATATACACACGTGTAAAATATGAAAAAAATTACCATGTTTTTCTATTATTTTGCTCTGTTCTAATTTTTGTCATTGAACTTAAACTTTTTCAGTCTCAGAATACTGAAAATGGAACTGCATTGCTATTTTTGTAGAGATGACCATTTTAGGCCCATAGCCTTCTTGGGTTACCTATGTGGATCTATGTGTAATTTTATAATCACAGAGTATGAGGTTGTTAAAGGGCACTGAAAGGTCTTTTACCTACCTACCATGTGACCTATATATCACTTATATAACATATGAGCAAGACTTTCTCCTCAGTCATGGTATAATACTCAGTGTCTCTTTAGAATTGTCACAAATTAGTATTTATAAAAGTAACCACTTGTATTTCTATATGTAGGAAATATTCACTGCTTCCACTTTACTAGTAGGAGGTTCAGATAGGTCTAGACATATTTAGTAAACTAGTGGGTTAGACTTAAACAGAGCTTTGTCATACATTGCACAAGTTATGTACTTCACAGCTCTAGGGGAGCCATTTACACAGACAATTTCCCTATGACAAGCAGGGAGCCTTGACATAGCGTGAAAAATGGGTTCTGGGTAGGGAGAAACATCAGCAGCAGAAAGAGGCTTGAGAAAGGGCAACAGAAGCATCAGAGTTCCAGCTATTAATATACCAAAAAAAGAGTAAAAAAGCAAACTGTGGTCCAGACCAATTCGCAAGCAAATGAGACTTCCCTTGGGTTTTCCCAGAAATGGATGGAAGAGAGGAAGTTTTTGAAGGGCTGTAGTTATCAAATATAAGTTCCTTAAAAATATAAGTGACTTTCCCACAGTCACCCAGGTTGGCAAACCAAGAATACAAGTCACTAGGAGTTTCATAGTCATGGGTGACCATGAAGAGCCCATGAACTTTGACTCCATGAACGACATGATTTGCATTCAACAGAATATTGTAAAATAGGGCCAACTCTAAGAGTATGCCATAATGTTATCAAACATTATCTTAAAACTATCTTTATAATGCTGGTAAGAGAATTACTTAATAGCCATATGCTTTGAGATATTAATAACAAGAAAAATATATAAATTTCATGCTGTTCTGATACAACTATTTCATTAAAAGATCCTTTTGCTATGACAATGACTAAATGCCATCAGATACAGTTCACCACCTATCTGCCTTAGACCAAAATTGTAGGTCTTCTCAGAGAACATCATTATAAGAAGTTTTGAAACTATTTTTAATAGTTCCCCATGCAACCTGCTGGAATGACTAATAGCTGTACTTAGATCCAAAGTTTGAAAGTTTTAAAATCTAATATTGCTACATATGCCTTCTCTTGTTTACTTACAATTGCATTGGCTTTGAAACCAATAGACCTGAGTGGGAATCCCAGCTTGATGCCTATTAACTGTGTGGCCTCTGACCAGTTACTGAGCTTTTCTGTGGCCACGTCCTCATTTATAACATCCACCGTACAGAACTATGCTAGGTCATAGAGACATCATCTGACACAGTATTTCATAGATGGTATTGGTAACTATTAATGGTAACTATTATTATTATTAACTATTAAAAGGGCACCCTATTAATAGTTACAGTGGATAAGAGGCCTAAACCAGGACTGCCTGATGCTCTGGGGTATATTGTCTCTAGATGACTAATTTCCCTTATTGCTCAATAATCTTTGATATAGAAATCCACTTCTTTACTCTTTTTTTTTAATTTTTTTAACATTTATTTATTTTTGAGAGAGGGACAGAGTATAAGTGGGGGAGGGGCAGAGAGAGAGGGAGACACAGAATCCGAAGCAGGCTCCAGGCTCTGAGCTGTCAGCACAGAGCCCGACGCGGGGCTTGAACCCACAAACAGCAAGATCATGACCTGAGCCAAATTCCACTGCCCAAATGACTGAGCCACCCAGGTGCCCCATAGAAATCCACTTCTTTACTCTTTAAGAACTAAAAATTAAGTACACTGCAACAGAAAGATATATCACTTACCAGATATGAAAAACATACGCTCTTCATGGAGATAAGATCATAAGAAAATAAGATCTTCTAAATCTGTTTACATACTGACATATATGTAAATCTGTCAGTATATCACCAGATCTAAGACCAATTTAGCCTTTTCCATAATATTTACAAAATTATTTTATTGGGTCTTTTTTTAACCAATTTTACCAATTCAATTTTAATTTTTTAAAATTTTATTATTTAATTTTTAAATTTAAAATTTAATTGAATTTAAAATTAAATTGAATTTCACCAATTCAACCAACATAGGAGTATATAAGTAAAAATTCATAGTCTTCTCCTTCCCCCCATTTAATCAACTTCCTCTGAAAAAATCAGTACTCCCTGTTTGATATTTGTCTTTACCCATATTTTCCTATGATTATACTAATATCTAAACTTCTCAACCATGCCACCATTACTGCAGCAACAAAGCACCTTAGAAATATCAACTTTTGTTGTTCTTTTGTGTGTGAGCACTCTCTCTATCCACACCTCAACTATAATATGCCATGACTAGATAAAGGGCTTCCTACTAAGAAATTACCTTAAACGTTCATAGGAACCAGTTGGAATCCTGTGAATGGGGTTCTATTCATTGAAGGGATGGCCAATGTACCCCATTGATTAGGTGTTATTACTTACTATCTAAATCAGGACATTTATGAGAGTGAAAAGGCACCCTATTAATACTTACAGCGGATGAGAGGCCTAAACCAGGACTGCCTGATGCTCTGGGGTTTACTGTCTCTCTACATTTAATTCACACTGACATCTCTGCCTTTTTCTCAATCTCCCTCAAAACATGGCTTTAATGATATTATATCCATCTCAAAACTCTTCAATGGCACCCCACTTTCTCTAAAATTCTTTGTCTCCGGATATTAATGCTCCAAGGGGCTTTTTTTTTTTTTTTTTTTTTTTTTTTACTCAGAAGGGCAAATTTGCAGCCTGCAGATGCACCTCTCCTTATCATCTTCAAACTATATTATCTTCATACGACCACCCTGGCCTCTGAAGGCATCTGAGTATAGAATCCCTGCTAGCTTAACATTCCCAAACTTATTTACTAATGAAGTCCTTCTCTCCCAAATCCTGACTCTATCCCAGTGTGTACACTTGTCTTCCAGCTAGGTTGTTAGCTCCCTATCACCTTCATATATGCTATCTTCAGAATAGATTCTCAGTAAATATGTATTAAGAAGAAGAAAGGAAGGAATGAAGGAAGGAAGGAGAGGAGGGAGGGGAAGAGGGAGGGAGGCAGGAAAAGAAATTTATTTGATTAAGTCAATGGTTGTTTTCCATATGTTCCTGTTTAATATGTTGTCTGAAGTCAGCCTGACTATTGCAGATCTGTGGATACTGGTGATATAAAGTTTATAAAAGTTTCTATCTACCCCATATATTTCTCTTCATTGGAGTCACTAATGGGATAAATAATAAAACTGTAAGAGTTATATCTTTAGAAAATGACCTTGATTTGAGTAGGACAATTAAAGGCCCTGATTTGGATAGGAAAGCCTTTTCCTTTAGTCCTTTTCCATGAGTACTAGTTGTAAAATGATAAGCAGAGAGTCTAAAGGTATGCCATAGAAAACATGTGAGCGCATATATATACATATATATATATATATATATATATATATATATATATACACACACACACACTACATCTTCTTTCTCCATTTATCTATTGATGGACATTTGAGCTGCTTCCATAATTTGACTATTGTAAATAATGCTGCAATAAACATAGGGGTGCATGTATCTTTTCAAATTAGTGTTTTCATATCCTATGGGTAAATACCCAGTAGTGTGATTACTGGATCATAGGGTAGTTCTATTTTTAATTTTCTGAGGAGGAGCCTCCATATTGTTTTCCACAGTGGCTGTACCAGTTTTCATTCCCACCAACAGTGCACAATGGGTCCTTTTTTTTCCACAACTTCACCAACACTTGTTGTTTCTTGTGTTTTTGATATTAGCCATTCTGACAGGTATGAGGTGATATCTAATTGTGGTTTTGATTTGCATTTCCCTGACGATGAGTGATGTTTAGCATCTTTTCATATGTCTGTTGGCCATCTGTATGTGTGTCTTTGAGAACATGTCTCATTAGGTCCTCTGCCCAATTTTTAATTGAATTGTTTGGTTTTTTGCTATTGAGTCGTAGGAGTTCTTTATATATTTTGTATATTAACCCCTTATCAGATATATCATTTGCAAATATCTTCTCCAATTTAGTAGGTTACCTTTTTGTTTTGGTGATGGCTTCCTTTGCTATGCAAAATTTTTTAGTTTGATGTCATCCCAATTGCTTATTTTTGCTTTTATTTCCCTTGCCTGCGTAGACCCCCCCCAAAAAAAATATTTTAAAGACCTGTGAATGTAAATCTTCTTATACAAAATTTTTAAATAACACATTTTTTATGACATTTATATTTTCAAAGTGTTTTCCAAAATAGCTGACCCATAATAGAAAAGAAGTATTCTGCTGTATACTTTAGGATGAAAGGGTAAATGCTATAGGATAGAAGGGAGTACTGCCCTGGAACTTAGAAAAATCTAAATTCTAATCTATTGTCATCACAGAGCTCTGAGCAAACACTGCAGTTTTCCCATATGCCAAGTGAGGATATAGAACTAGACAACATCCAATGTGCTTCCCATAGAATTTGATAATTTCTATGAAGTTACCTATGCTTTCCCCAGGCTACCAGATGCAGTGACACTGAATGGCATTCTGTTTTCAGCCAGCTCTGCTGTTGACTCTGGTAGCATTGGTTCTCCTAATATCAATGGGATGTGATACACAAAGAAGAAATGGAGAAATGCTCTTTGAAAACACTTCTATTTCAAAGAGGAAAATTTCTGTTTATACTTTGCATGCAATTTGCAAGATGTAAATGTCAAAACAAGAGCTTGATAAAGTTACCACACAAGTAGTTGGGTTAAGCTGAGAACTAGACATGAACATGGGCCACCATACACAGGTTGGATCTGAACCCTACAGATCACAAATGGCTGAAGACAATCTATAAAACAGGGATAGTATTAGAAGCCATCACCTATCACTGAAGACCAACTAAATGCCCATAATAATCTAGACTATCTTAGTGCAGTTTCCTGACCTAAGTGAGTTCTCATTTCTAAAGGTTGCAAGGATAGCATGTTAGAATTTACTATACATAATTCAAATGCTTTAGGGTTATTAAGTAACTTTAGTTCATTATGACACAATCATTACCTTGACACTGAAATACCCCTTTATAAGATCCCATAATGTTTGCCTGCCACCAATATTTTGTAGAATTTTGCAGCTTCATTCTATGCTGCAGCGTTCCCCTTCAATAATCTTTCCTATTCCTTTTAGGCAATTTTGGAAATAAAGAAAAATTATAAAGTTAAAAGAACTCTTGATTTGTTTCCTTACTTTCTACACCATACCTTTCAGAGAAGGAAATCTCCTAATCTTCCCCCAAAACTTCCTCCAAGGTCTAACCAGTTTTGCATCAGGAAATACTTCATTTGTACTCTGATTGTGTCTTGCCTAGAAAGAAGAATTTTACTTCTTAGTTTTCAATAATCTATTATCAACACAGACCCAAGGGTACTACTGAATAAGGGGTTTGGCAGTTCTTGGTTTCCATGTCTCCATTTATCTCCTAGCACTATTTTCACCATATATTCCATGAGAGTCCCTTTTATGAATCTAAATTTTTGGACATATTCTCTCCAACGAGAATGTTCACCCATCCATCCACTTACCCATTCCTCGACATTTAATTCAAATATCCCCTTCTCCTGGAGGCTTTCTTTGACCAATATCACCCTTCACACACACACACATACACACTGTTAGATACTCTTTATCTCAGCTCCCATAACAACCTTGACTTAATTCCTGCTTATCACCACAGAACACTGTAATTGTTGGCTTATTTCCTCCTCCAAGTATAGATAATAACACTCTTGAGGGCATGGATGATCTTATTCATGTCTGCAGCTCTGTCACCTAGCATGCTACCTGGACTACAGAAAGTAGTCAAGACATATTTAGTAAATGAATAAATGCATCCATCTCAAGCACTGGTTCCTCCCACTACTTCTCTAAAGCGATCCTTTCTTTTTTCTATTTTAAAATTATGAAAATTTAACAGCCTCTTGATGACAATTTGGAAGCCTCACTAAGACCTCTCAGACGGCATTTCTCTTGTGTTTGAGAATGTGTCTGCTTTGCATGACAGTCCAGATGTCAGCCTTTCCACATTTCCCCAGAAGTACCTTGAGTCGAATATGTCCCTCCCGTGTAGTTCCAAACCTTCTATCTGGGCAGGCAGCTCTGTTGTTAGCTAACTGTCGGCGTTACACTGCGGTATTCATAGAGGATTGTCAGCACGGTGCGGTATTATTATGCGAGATCATTTGCTCATGTAAAGACACATTAAACCTAGCAGTTGCTTTGTCTCTTGTCAAGGGAATTGTGTACTGTTACATTAGAGATGAGAGTTTGCAACGTCAACCTGCTACTGCTGTTTTGCTACCCACTTCAGAAGAATCAACAATTCATGCTCGTTTCCTTGTTTTCCTTCTGTGGTAACAACTTAGCCACTAACCAAACAGGAATCCTGTCAGTGCCAGGAAAATAATATTCCATGGGGCAAGAGTCCTTTCATGTAAGTTTCTTTACTGAGGGCTTCAGTCCTGTGCTTTATCCTCAGTTCAGTGACTGGAGCACTGCCACTCCCTACCTTCACACCACCTACCACATGCCCTTCCAAATTGGCATTGAGAATTTCCCATTGCCTCATTTTGCCAGGATTTCACCGCGATTCTTATCAAATGCCCTCTCCAATACATGCTTCTTACTTCAATTGCCACCTGTCTGTTAAAACTTTCAGAAACCTGCTCTGCTGGCCAGGCTAAATCATTACCTAACACATGCCCAGGATTCCCCTCCAGAACTGCACATACCCAATGGGCAGTCTATTTTCAAAGTTCTGTTCCCCCTAGTCTATCCCATTCTGTAGATGTTAACTGTGCCATACCCTAAAACATGACACATGACAGGATTTGATATACAGAATACTTCTACTTAAAAAAAGAAGATAGGGTTATGGAAAGCAAAGCAAAATCCAACTTCCTGCTTCTGTTTCTCCAAGAGTTTCTTCATCTCTTCACTCCTTATTTGTTTCCAAAATACTCACCAGAAAATAAAATATCCAAACCAGGCAAAAACAACAGGAAGAAAAAGCTTAAAAAACCAGAGGCTCTTAGAGAAACCTGGAGTCTTTGCAAGTAGGAAAAGGTGTTAATGTTAGCTTAATCATTGGCCAGCCCTGCTCTTTTTTAAGGCTCACTTCGGTAGCCTCTATTATTACTAAGAAACAGCACATTTTCAACACTACATTTTGCCTCAGCAGGTCCCTTTCAACAATATATTATGGCTCTGTTATAGACTGGCCAAATTGCATTAATCACTTTCTTCAAGATGTAGGTTGTAGCGGATAATACATTTTTAAGTTTGCTTTCCTGCAAGAACTTTTTGACAAAGGGATAGCCTCTAAAACGTCATCCCTTTCCATTCTGAGCCCAACAACACAGCACACTGCATTTACGTTTCACTGTCTCAGGCTCTAAGTCTCACACCTCCTTATTCCTTCCTGTCTTGCTCTTAGTGGCAGATTCCTTAAGGATTCAGCCAGTATAATCCGATTATCTGACTAACCATCTTTCTGTCTGTCTGCATTTTTAATGTCTCAAGTAAATAGCATGAGAGAGTAATTATTTTATTCTTTTTTGGTTAAACTCATGAGAAGCTAGAATTTTACAGAAAGTAAACTCTTGATTCCACAAGGACATGTCTGAAAGCAGGTGGCTTTCAAAGAGAAAAAAAATAAGAAATATAAACTTGTTGTTCTTGATTAAGTCAAAGAGATGTTACCTTTGTCACTCCTCCAGAGCATGTCTCAATTAGAAAAATCTTAAGCAATATGTGTTCATTTCTAGAAATTAAAGTGTAACTAATTATATGCATCTTGTAACTATATGCACAATCCTACAGTGCACATTCATAATTTCAAATATGTGTACTCTATTAATCCTGAGGTTTCAATGAAGTTTATATTTTCTGAAGAATTTTTAAAATTTTTATTGAACAAAATCATTTTGAACATCTGTTATTTTAATGTCATTCTTCTCAGTTTTTCCCTTTAGGCCCTCTGCTATCTTTTCAAAATATGTTATTTTTTAAAAAGTCAATAGTTTCTCTTCCCATAACTACCATAATTTTTATGAGAAAAAGTCACCTTTAAGTGGCCTATTCCCATCCTTGTCTTGTCAGTTAACTTGCCCAAGTCCTGTGACCTTGACTGATTACTAAATTGAATAGTCGGAGTTTGCTGGTAGGATGGTACCTGGTTATATCCAGCCCATAAAGGAATTCCAAAGGCATTAGGGATAGACAGAAACAAAACAGCGGTTTGGATATATATAATGACAGAGAAAATTAACAGTGTATTAAAATGAAAAATAAAACTTCACTGAGAATTTTATGCAATTTCTTTAAAACAGAGATTATAGGCATATGAGCCATAATTCAACACATGAAGAAAAAAATGGTAAATATATACATTTTATTAGTAATAGAGTGAAATTAATAAAGAAATGCAAATTGAAACAACACAAAGATATAATTATTTTGCCTATCATATTGGGTGGAAGAAGATACTACATAATGTTGGCAAGAGTGTGGAGAAAATATTGCTCTTATTTGCTGCAATTGGAAGGGCTAATTGGCAAAACTTCCTAGAGGTCAATCTGAAAATACATGTTTAAGTTCAAATATTGCCTATCCTTTAACTCAGCAATTTAATCTTTATAAATGTACCACACACGTATACTAAGACATATATACAAAACTGTCTGTATGTACAAAAATATTTGCTAAGTGTGGAGCTTAGCTCTGGAATCAGACATGCTTGGGCTGAAATCACAGCTCCATTACTTTCTAGGTATGTGAGCCTGGACAAGTTATCTAGCATGTCTAGATTTCACTGCCTTCATCTGTCGGATTATTTCAAGAATTAAATGAAATGATGTCTACAAAGTGTGTTCCAAAGTGCCTGATACCTCATAAGTACTTAAGAGGTGTTTATTACTCTTTGTAGTGATGATAATATTATAAAAATATTATGCAGCATCATTTACAAAGCAAAAATCTGAAAACAATTCATCTATCAACAGCGATACTAGTTAAACAAATCCATAGTATCAACTGCAATACTAGTTAAATAAACTTAGGTTCATTCAATGGAATACAACATAGTTATTTAAAAAAAAAGATCTACTTACAAAGAAGTAGAGCCAGGATACACTTTGAAAGAAATCAAGTTTCAGTATTAATAGTATTATTCTATCTGTGTAAAAAGACATAATAATATATTTTTACTAGTATGTGTCTAGGGAGAGAGAGGAAGAGAGAAAATATGAACCAACATATTAAGAGTGATTTTCCCTAGGAAGTGGGAAAATGGGGCACTTTAATTTTTTTCTCTATCATAAACTTTTGAAATATTTTGTTTTTAGAGTAAGCGTGTATTACTTTTATAATAAAAATATTAGTTTTGAAAGAGTAAAAATGAATTCAAATGTAATATAATTCTTCATATTCAAATCAGATAAAAGAAAATAAGTTGTATATTCTTGCCAGCTCTCAGTAAAGAGAGCTGTCTCAAGAGGAAATGCTCAGGTATAAAAGGAGCTTTATTTTCTTCCCTCTGCCTTAGTTTAGGCCTGCTTGCTTGTTTTGGTGTGTTGAATACATACAGCATGTAAATAAAAACCCAGGGAAGAGAGAGATATATATAATACATAAGAATATTTTTAAATAATTCAATATGAGTAGAGAGATCTAATTTTTAAAGCTAGCTACTTGTTATCTACTTTTCAATTATATATATGAAGGATTATCCAGATCATTTATATCCTCAGATTCCCAGAACCTCATTCATAGAAAGTATTCAATAAATACTTGTTGAATGAATGAATGGGGGCAGAGTCTTGATTCTTAAACACACTTCTTTTAACTTCAGAGTCACTGGATTTACGTGTTCTCTGTTGTCAAAACCAGACAGCAAAGACATGTGGTGGGCAGGTTAAAAAGAAATGAATTCAGAGGATCTCCTGAAAAATCATGAGAGAGAGCATACAGTCAAGAGAACTTGAGAGCTAGAAGACAAAGATGAAACCGTCTAATGGAACTCTGATTTCTATGAGGAAACTAAGTCCCAGAGAAGGTAAGTCACCCCAGGTGGTCTGATAACTGGTTAGTGGCAGTCAGAACTTAACTTAGTTCTTCCACTATCAATTCAATTTCCCTTCCTATCTAGGTTGTTATTCCCAAAAATACTGTTATTACTTAGAGAAATTGGCATAGATTCTTCCTTTTTTATAAAGGAGGTGACACCTTATGAAGGTAATGAGAGGGTAAAACTATAAAGTACTCCAGTAAAACTATAAAGTTCTATAAGTTTATCTCATCCTAACATAAATTGTTTCCCAGTGAATATTTACAATGTAAATAGTAGACAAGTGGAGCATCTCAACTCTACTATTACTATGTCCTTTTAAAGGTCTTTCTGCCTTCCTACCTTTTTTTTTGATACATGATCAAAAATAGGGTTAAACTAAGGCTCTCTGACATCTTTGTGTTAACTAAAATGTAAAATGTAAAATAAAATGTTAAATAAAAAGTAAGGCAGAATACTTTCTCAAAATACAAACTAAATGAGAATACCATTATGAATTTGGAAGTATGGACCCCTTCTTTGAATGAGTTCTTCCATTATCTTCTGCCCATTCAAACGAATTCCTTCTCGGTTATTATTTAATAGCCCTCCTTCTGCATTAGCTATAGCAGCATTTATCATAGGGGAAACAAAATGTCAAAACTAAAGAAAGGTAAATGGCTAGAAATGAAAGATCCAAGGAGAGGGGATATATAGGCAATGCCAATCAAGGAGAAAGTGAAGTCTGAGCAGTGGTAGGAATTTCACTTAGCTGAGTTTACTTAATATGGTAGCAAATGTGAGCCTGGAATAATACATGAGATTTTTAGGGAATCCAATTAAAGAGCTGATATTTTATGAGATCTGATATTTTCCCTTAGATTCTAGGCCATCCAAATTTAAGCCGGCAGAAGGGTGATTGATTCAACAATATATCTTTTACTTACTCCAGCCCCAGTTAAGTTTTTCCCCCTATTACCATGTTACACAAGGGCAACCCCACACTGGCAGTTGGTTGTTAATTACATTTGATGTGCAGTAACACAAGCGAGCTAATTAACTTGCATCAAAAAAGCTTTATTTACTGTGACAAATTAAACAAACTCATAAAGTGTTCAGCCACAATGGCTCTCAATTATCATGCAGTCCAAGTAATGTGGTGCAAACATATTCCCAGGCCTCTCTCAGGTATCACTTCAGTCTCGCAGCCCTTCTGCACATGTACAATTATAAATGGATCTTTTTAATGAATAGAACTGAAAGTCAACTGCTCTTTGTTTTGCTTTGGTGTGTGTGTGTGTGTGTGTGTGTGTGTGTGTGTGTGTGCGTTGCGTGTGTATATGTTCTCTAAGGTACAGCTGGATACGTTGATCATATTCAATTTCTTAATCCTTCCTTACTTCACAGTTCAACAGAGTTTTCCTGGCCTTTAATCAGAGAACTGCCATAAAGCAAAAAGGGGAAAATGCTATTGTTCCAAAGCTCATGCTCTGCATTAGACATGACTGTCTAAAACTGGTCATCTTCAGCCTCTTGTAGACAGTGTTGACTCTTTAATAGAAACATCACTAACCCCTGATGACTCCACATACAGCAGGTATAAAACAGTGCTTTTCTCTTTTGCTAGAATAGAAGGATAAGATTTGTATCCTCAGCCAACAGAGTGCAGCAGCAGAACAACTGCTTCTCTTTCAAGCAAGTTTTCTTGCTTTGGAAAAAAACAATTATAATTTCTACCATTCTTTGCAAAACAGGGTCTAAAATTCACTACCTGTGCTACATATTTAGGAAAATACATTCCCCTTCTATTCAGCTAATTTGCAAGGTAATGATTTGAGGTTGGTAGCACAGTAAAATGGAAGAAACACTGAACTTGAAACCAGATGAAGAAGGATAATAGCAACTAGTGCACGAAGCTAATAAGCAGCAGAATCAGGATTGTCTAACTCAAAAGCTTGCTCTCAGCTACTGTCAACAAAGAGGTTTTGCCAAGTTACTGAACTTACATTTCCTTATCTGCCAAGTATAGATAACTTGAGAATGTTTATAAAGGGGACTTATAATAAATGAAACAGTAAATTGTTGATGTCATTATGAATATTTGTTGATTGGCCTCACCAAGAAAGCTCATAATGAAAATCTCATAACCGTCATTTCTCACTAGTAGGATTCTATATCTACAGGCCATTAAATGACCAGGGAGAAGAAATTTCTTGGAGGACAAAAAAGTTTCCTCATCTACATGACAACTTAGAATACCAGTATGTCTTGAAGAGATTGTTATTCCAAGCACTTTGAGTGAAGAGTCAAGAAGCACTAAGAAATAGGAATGAGGTCTAGGGAAACTTCCTACTCTGTAATAACCCCATCAGTATTTCTGAAAGTGAGCCATCCTTGGGTCCCTCAGAGAACCCTCCAAGAGAAATGGAGGCAAAAGATGGCCCTTAGATTTGATTCCCTTTTAAAACTGAATCAGAGTGGCCTTGGCAAATTTAGCCCAGCGATTATATTTGGTCATTTCCCATTAAATTTCAATCCATAAGGCAGTCATGCTTCCCAGAGATAGATGAGAAGGCACCCTCAAGACAGGATGTACTAGTCCTCACCTTTTGTTTCTTGACATTTATGAATAAGCTGCAGTTTGTAGCTGAGGTCCAGAGTCACTCTGTTCCTGAAGGACTTTCATCCTCCTTCTACCTAATCAGTGTTTTTGTCTTCTGGACAGACATCAAGTTCAGACAAAAAAGGCTCACCAATAATGCATTGTATTTGCCAATAGGTCACAGCAGGGTCTGGTAAAGAAATCACAGTAGGAAACGCAGCTGAGTGTGGGCATAACAAAATGTCCTTTATTTACAGGAGCATAACCTGTAATATGCAATTTCAACATTGAGGTACACCATAGTGAGTCTAAAAGACTGCTGATTCTCTAATGAAAACTTTGAGTGATTCCAAAGGTCTAGGGTCTGTGCACTGGGTGATTATTATATACTAACAAGGCAATGTGATTATTCCACCTCAGAATATTCACAAAAATCAATGGCACACTTCTACGTCTGCCAACATTCCTGTCCAGGGCACTACAGTTCACAACTGTCACATAAGTCTCCTAATTGAAAGGATGACAAAAGATGGAACAATTTTATTTTTCACTTACTGACTTCTTCATAAACTACATCTCAGTTAAATGGCTCTCAGAGACCTATACTTCACAAGCACAAACCATTTGCTTCCTCCTCCCTCAGGACAATTATGAGATAAAATGAAAACAAAGACTCGAAACAGAAATAAAGCCTGAAATAAGTCATTTGTGCAAATGTAGAGATACACTAGTAATACTGAAAATCTTACAGCCTAGTCTACAAGGAACAATCTTATAGTTTTATATCCCATCAGGAAAGATAGGCACATAAGAGGCTGACCAATTTATTACAAACAGGTCTTTTTATGCGAGACTGATTGCAGAGATGTTACTATAACGGAGAATTCTGAAGAGG
Organism: Neofelis nebulosa; assembly: GCF_028018385.1. Lineage (NCBI taxonomy): Eukaryota > Metazoa > Chordata > Mammalia > Carnivora > Felidae > Neofelis > Neofelis nebulosa. The sequence goes on from NC_080788.1 coordinate 80,971,051, forward strand.
ACATTAAAATACAGCTACAATGCCAAATGGAATAGTTGAATTTTTAGAGCTTTATTCAGACTGAACTTCTGCGTATGGAAGTGTCCATGGGTGGCCATTAAATCAAACTGAGCATCTTACAAGCCTATTCATATTGACCAGAATATGGTGGCTCATTTAACCAATTCTGCAAGTGCATATTGCAGGGAGGTAGAGGGGATATAAAGACTCTTCTAACACTGTACAGAGCTCTCCTTGATTACAATGCTCCCTGTGGGACCACAAGAGTTACTCACCACTCCCCAGCCCCCATTTTTTATGTTAAGAAATTCTGAACCAAGAAAGTGACAGTGCATTCCATTCTGCTTGGATCATTTCAGTGAGATACAAAGTCAGTCAAATCAATACCGGTTTGTAATTTCCCCCTTGTATTTTAGGAGAGAAAACTGCAAGGAGATGCATAAATCTGATTCTGCCCTGCTTCTAGGCACATACTTCCTATGACTCTATTATGACGATGTGCCTTGAGCTACAGTAGACTTCTTAGGGTCAGGGGATTGAAAAGAACTATATGACTTAATGGGGGGGAGGGTTGACCATAAGAGTCGATAAGGCTTTCCACTATTAAAGCAGGAGCAGGAGATGTCAATACTCCTTTCCTTCCAAAATTCCAAAATAGGTGACTCTCCTAGTCTAAAATATCCATGAGGATCAGAATAAGGCTCACAGCTCTCTCATTTTCTCATCCTAATGGACTATGCTGTATCAGTCTACAATTACAATTGTAATTGTATTTGGTGAAATCTATGGAGTAGGCAAGGAAATGAAATAGTTTGTTTATTTTAAGGATATTCTAGAACTTAGAATTTAATAGAGTATTGGAATAGAACCTCCATCAAAGGACTGCAGTGAGAGAAAACAAACTCATTCCATGCCTGCTGTCATTCGTAAACTCATTTGGGAGATATCTCTGAATATTTTCATGAGAGCCAAATTTTCATACGTAGAGGATGGATTTTCTAAAACTATTTTAATTCATTATCATTTTTAATTAATTAGGTAATGAATCAATTGTCCTGGAGAATACTGTTTTTATTTGGAAAAAAAGAGATGGGACTATAATATTCTAGTGCTAATTTTCTTTGAGGTTTTAGAAATGATTCTGAAAGCAGTATGAAAACTTGCTTGAGAAAAAACATTATTCATCCATACAAAATGTCTACTTCCTTAAAAAACACTCATTTAAGGTCTTACATACTTATTAAAAATTGGCTAGTGACCAGACTACAGAGTAGTTTACAACATGCAAGAGATATTGACTGTGCACCTACTACATGGTAGCCAGACATTGTGTTACACTGGGGGATCCAGAGGTGATCAATATATATCAAGAGGATCATAATATAGCAAGAAATAAGCCACAGAACAAACAATATTATAATGTGGTTGATCTGGGAGAATTGTACAAAGTGTAGGGAGTGCTTAACAATAACAGCTAACATTTACGTAGTGTTTTCTTTGTGTCAGGTTCATACTGAATAAATTAACTCAATACTTACAGCAACCATACAAGGTCAGCAATATGCATATGAAAGAGGCAAGAAAAGTTGTCTGAGGAGTAACATTCAGGCTGAGGCACAGGAACTTGAGTTGGTGGGACATAATTGAGAAATACAAGTAGCATATTATAAATGGTGAGTTAAAATGTTGGGTAGTGAGTAAATGCAATAGGAGCCAAAATGGGGCTGGGTATGTATTTTATCTGTCTATCTGTCTATCTGTCTATCTATCTAAATCTATCTCTGATGTAATATATATATAAAGCAGCCGGATCATGAAGGGTCTTGGATGACACGGAAAAGAGGTTAGGATTATCATGTAGATAACGGGGAACTCTTAGAGAATGCTCAACATTTACTTGAGCCAAGTCCCACCTAACAGTCAACCAACTAATGGGGAAGACTTACAAAGACAAAGGTAAGAGTTAAGTGCTAAAATTGTCCATCAAGTCATCAACAAAATGGAGTAAGTCTGCAAGACTTCTGAACACAAGTGTTTGCTTAGAAGAACACTATCTATACCTGGAGGCTTGGCCCTCATGGGAATCTAAGATAGGCCATTTAATCTCTTAAGGGAGCCAGGCAGTGTGGTCTTTGGCTCAGCCTCAGCCCTCCACTGAAGGTTCTTGGCCCTAACCATGGGAACTGCTTCCAGTCAGAACCAAAACTTGTTTGTACAGTTAAATGAATAAATGTTTTTAAACTGAGACTCTGACTTCTTACCAGTCTGTGTTGCTAAAATACCAAAGAATAATTATAAGAGGTTTTCTAGTCAATGATTTTTTTTTACTGCTATAACATTTAAATTAGACTAAATTCAGCTGTTTGAGTGCCCTCTGACAATATTTTTTCTCTCAACTCCATGACTGTTTTATCACTCCATACTCACTTGACCTAATCGGCACCATTCTGCACTCTAAAATGTTTATCCTGTTAAATGAAATTTTAATCTAACTTTTATAGCATTCAATTTCAGTTTCATCAGTCATCCACAGTGTAATATCTAATGTTTTAAAATAATCTAGACAGTTAAAAAAAGCAGGGGGAGGGGGAAGAATTGCCGTGTTATGAAGCAAATGATTAATTAAAGCAAATTAGATTCTGGCAGCTCTTGCTATCATTATCATGTGTTCCCCAACTCGACTAATAAATCTTTGTTGAGAATGTGTGCTTTCACAAGGTTCAAAAGTCACCTGGGAAAGGACATTATTGACTAATATTTTTGCATTGCTGTTAGTTTTATATTCTATTACCCTATGGAATAACAACTAATATTTTTCAAACATTTAGAGTACATTCAGGAGACTAACTGCTCACTGGTCAGAAGGAGGTTTAAGAGCAGGGGAAATGCAGCGATTTCTCTATCTACTCGAGTAAATTACAATTAACTGATATGGCTAATATGTCGGCAAAAGCTAGAAAATCTAAAATACGCGACACAGAGTGCCTGCCGCACAATACCATCCTCTCTGTGGCACAGTCCCTGGGATTTCAGCAGCTGCAAAACATTCTCTAAAGCACACAGCACAGCGCGAACAGCACAGCTCTCCTCTATTTCAGAGGTTTGCCTTCTTTCCTTTCCTAGTATCTGGCACTTCACATTGAGGAAAGTAACAATGCCGAGGAAAACAGCTCTCTAAATCCTACCAAATGCTGCTGCCATGCAAACTAGACAGTCTGCGTTGTTTCTAAAGGCACAGAAGGGAGATATTGACAGCTATTTCCAGAAAGGGACTACATACTTGCCTTTATTTAGGCTGCACAAAGTGTTACCACTTAAATCTACCTTTAATAATTTTTTTCTAAAATCAACTGTTGCATTTTTCAAACTCATACTGTTTATTGCCTAATTCTGAATGTTTTGAAGGATATTTCCTACAACTTTCCCATTTGCTTTACCTCAAGCTTAGCCAACTGTGCCCTTTTTGCCAGGCAAATGCCAGTGTAAACTGCAAGCTCGGTTCTTTGCCGTCTCTAGTCATTGCATGTCACATTGTCTTAAAACTTCTCAAGAGACGGTGCAAATTTATTTGAAGTCTATGATATTGTGATGAGTGGGGGGGGGGGGGGGGCTAACAGTTTTGAAACAATCATATAAATACCAGGAATAAATTTATTTTAGGTTTATTAAATACGGGGGAGGAAAGGAGCCTAATCCCCCAAAAAGTGAAATTTTAAGTTGTAATTAATAATCACATGCTGTTAAATATTTGTACCAGTTTTGAAATAGTGCAACCCATAAAACTCTGAGATATGGTCAAATGAAAATAATGTTGCTCCAGACAATCCTATTATGTTTAACCTCTACCCCCTGCCATAGCTTTGTAATAATTTTCATTCCTGAGTGGGTATGTCTACAAAACAAAACACACACACACACACACACACACTATACATTTAAATATGCACATATAGGTATCCACATTTTTTGCTCCTTTAAACTGCAGATTATGAAGTGAGCTATGATTACCCCTCCAAGTAATTCCCTCTACCCACTCCCTCTATCATCCTCCCACTCGCCACATTTGAACACGTTTCTCTTTTCCTTGGGGCTCTTTTTCTTCTTTCCGCAGCACAGCTTCCTGGTGCCTCAGCAGACTGGAAAATAGCCTCCAGTACTGTTCAGTATGGAAGCACAACCCCACGGCCTGGGTGTTTTCTCAGACAGTTTTAAAATGATCCAGTATTGCATGAGTTAAAAAAAATTCCCCCTGGAAAAGCTAATTATTGCATGCAGATACTTCTTTGTGTGATCAAGGAGGGGACAATTTAATAGGCTCTGTAATACAACCAAGAACAAAATTGCTTTAAAGGAAGTCTCTTGTTGAGTGACAACTCTGTTGCCTGAGCCAATTAGGTCCCAATAAAGAGTGTTGAATTGGCTCCTGCTTTCTCATTAATTATGTTCTGTCACAGACATGGGGCTTGATTTAGCAATTTTGTATTACATTAAGATACTGAAAGGCCGGGAACAAATGGCTCACTCTGATAATAGGCATTCTCTACACGGTGTGACATTTACTATCCAGCTGTCCGTAAGGCAGCCTAGCACTTCAGTTCAGGGGTTTATTTGTCATTGCTTCAAAGGGACACTCAGCTTTTCACAAAAAAAGAAACAGAGAGGCTAATAGATAGGACAAAATGTACTGCTGATATGCTTTATTAGAGATAGGATGCTAGGGTTTTGCTAACAAGCTCATCCGTTGGGACTCAGCCGAGTTTGCTGCCAATCATCCTACACACAAAGGCACACTAGTTAACAAGGAGAAATGAATTACAGACACTTATTCTGCCGGTGGGATCACAAATACACCAATCTGTGAAAGAGGCACAAACTCCAGAGACAAACTACGTATTTGTCAATAACCTCCTAGAAAGAACCCTAGTAATTCTTTGAAGACCTTTGATTTAGCTTCCTTCTAAAATACATGTATAGGAAATGTTTTCATTACCATGACATTCTTTCTTTGTTATTTGTACAAATTTTCATCACATTAAAAACAGAAAACTGAGGAGGTCTGCAAATGTTTTAGTGGGTATCTATACAATACTTTTCATATCTCGCCACAGGGACCTACTATTTTGTTATTTCATTAAGAATGAGAGAAAATTAAAATTTTAATCTTTAGGTCTGAATTGAAATCTACCAATGTACTAGACACAATCTATAACTATACATATATATGTGTGTGTGTTTATATATATTCATATATATATATCATGTATACCAATTTAAAGAACAAATTAGAGATCAAATGAATACCAAATCCTTCTGATTAAATAACTATATGACTTTTTATCATAAAACTGTATATATGTACCCCTATGTATCTACAAACACATCTATAAAATCTTCATATAATACACATATTTGTACATACAGATATGACTTCACAATGCATAAATATGAACCTAAATCAACTTCTGTATATCAAATATAGTGAAATATTTTATACATTTTATTTATGAAAATGAGCCAAATGTCTGACCATGGCATTGATCAACATTTTGCTATTTCTATTATTTAAACATTCTCCTGCAAACATATCATAGAGAAGGGCCTATCGTTGATTATAAAAAACAATAACCTTCAACTCAAGTTTATCTACTGACCACATGAGATTAATCAAATCTGAATATGTCATTTGCAGGTTAATTACAAAACAGCTCTCCAAAACTCTCCTACAGACAATACACTGTTCATCTGATTGCAGTCTGCATCAAATTCATTTAATTTATTCTGCCCGCCATTTTGGATTATAGCAACTCAAGCCTCAACTATAGAAGGTATAAAAGGCTAAAAAGAATAAACAAAGATTAATTCTCTGTGCTCAGATAGAATATCAAAGGATGTGAAGATCTGTTGTGTTCAGTTTCAACCTCAGGAAGAATCCATCCCTCCATCTTTGCTGCTTTTACTCTTTCATGAAGCTCTACCAATTGATAAAGGCATCAAGGGAGTAGCATAGTGCCTCCATAAGGAAGCTTCTTTTGTCTTTTCCTAAGCAATTCCCCATATGGGCCCTTAACTTCCTCTATTTACCTCTTAATTCCTCTGAATTTGAGATCCTAAATAATTCTTTATCTTTGTTGACCTACTAATAATTCCAGGGAAAGGAGACCATGAAGCAAAGATGTAGGATAACTATAAGCCCCAGATGTGTGTGTGATACATCCTTTTCTTCCTTTAACCTTCACCAGCAGAAAGGAGGGGTAATAATTATTTAAGGAAGCATATCTTATTTAATGTAATCCCTAAACATTGTTTTCCAATTTCTAAGTATTAAAAAAATAATTTTTGATAAGGCATGCTCCAAATCATGTCCTTCATTTTAAAATTATGCCTTAAAAATCAAAGAGGAGGAAAAAATCATGTGAAAATACAGTGCAAATTTTCTTTCCATTTTCCCACTCCCCCAAAAAAATCATATGCAGGAAAGCACTTGCACACTATTTCTCAACACCAATATCTGTGAATTATATATATTTTTTAAATGTGTAGTGAACACAGACTTAGTTGAAAGAGCTTAGAGAGTCTAAGGGAAGCATGAAATACTTTTTTGCCTGTCTAAAATTTGCCATGTTGCTATTTTAGAAAAGCCTTTGCAATAAATAATATACATAATAGAGGCAAGAATCATTTTATCCTCACTTAGCAGGAGATTTATCTTCACTACTGAGGTACTCCCTAAGGTTGAAATCTTTCAAAAAGCCTGAGCCCTCCTCAGGCTGAAGCAAAGGTATTTATATAGACATTAAGTATTTATGCTGCAATTTATACTTTCAAAGCCCTTTGTAACCATTCATTAGTTCATCGAAATAACTTCCTTCTGAAGTATGTGAATGCTTTGATTCCCAGGCAGAGAGAGTTGGGTTCAGGGAAGTGACTGACACATGGCATGAAGGACTTAGGTCATACATAAAGAATGACTGTATCTCACAGTGGGTTTCCTATGGGTTTTATGGAAACTTCTTCAAATCAAAGACTAGGGTGGACCTCTACAGAAATACTTTAGTTGTGACTTTGTTATGGTTTACCTGCAGGCAAAGGAACTGAGCAAATGACTTCAGCTCTTACAGCCTTAGCTTTTATTTCCTCTTGGGACATTTATGTCCATAGGATGGTTTAGGAACAGGCTAAAAATCAGAGGATAAAACTAATATCTACACCTAGATATCATGTCTTGCTAACACAAAATATTATAAAAGGATAGCTGGGGGAACTGTGTCTTTCAAAAGGTTTTCTTGGAAATGTCCTTCCTGGTTATGTCAAGGTAAATGTAGAGAGCAGACCCCTTGTGTAAGCCTATGTTTATCTTGAAAGATCCTACTCTGTCACACCATTAGCTTCCTACTAATATGCTGATTCTACATCTACTTTCTCACTTAACAGTATGGAGTTTGAGTCCAAAGATGGCTTCCACAATTCCTTTCTTCCTCCTATGTTCATGTGATCTCTAGCATCTGGGTTGCCTGCAACTGCTTTGACCACTAGATATAGAATAAGTGATGCTGTGCCAGTTACAGACCCAGCTTTTAGAAGGACTGGCAACTTCTGCCTCCTCTTAGAATGTTCACTCCGAGGCACTCCCTTGTAGAGCACTCAGCCTCCGTGTAAGAAGTACAAGCTCCTCTGAGAGATAGAGACCACATGGAAAAGGACTTAGGCACCAGACAATGGAATGAAAACAAAAAACACTTTGGACGTTTAGCTCTGTCACACCTTTAGATGACTCCATCCCTAGCCACCATCTGATGGCAATCACCCAAGAGATGCCCAAGTTAGAACCAAGCTGAGCTTCATGAATTCCCAGAACTATGATATCATAATAAATTATTATTATAAGCCACTAAGTTTTGGAGTGGCTGGAATTAGATTACCAGAATAACCACTGTCAATGCTGTCTTCCCCATATCCCTGTGTCTTTACAGAAGTATGAGAAAAAAAGCAGAAGCTGGGCTGAGCTAGGCTAAGCTAGAAGAATAGGGCTATTAGGAATTGGCAGCATCATATGGAGGACTAGAATCAGTCTTGAGAAAACTTATAACCTCCCCCAAGTATCAATTTTCTTATCTATAAAATAAAACTAATAATATGACCTCAAAGAATTAGGAAGATTTAATGAACTATAATGTGAAGCACCTACACAGTGCTAAGACAGGCAGATCTTCCATAACATGAACTGTTATCATTATTGTTATCCTTATTAGTATTGCCTAAGCATGCTAGACTCTTTCAAATATCTGATCAAGCCACAAGTCATTACCCTTTCCCACACTTCCCTCAGACTCATTAAGACAGACATCCAGAAGACATGATCCCACTCCTAGACCATAGCTAATTGGACTAGAAGGAGACAAGAGAAGCCAATTCATTTCTCTGTGTAGCTCTAATGACACTGGGTTAGGAAAAGAGCTAAAAGATGTCCAAATTTCACCCTGTGGACTGAAAACAGAGAAAATCACACCAGAGAGAGACTGAATACTAATATGAATATGAATTTCTTAGAACCCAAATGGTTTTCCAAGCTGTGCTTCATGGCTCCCAGACCCAACTGTAATCCTTCTTTGGGGTATTGTAGGATGCACCTATATCCTTATGATATTGTCCCCTTTTCTCTTGATCCAACTTAACTTGGTTTCCATTATGCATCCAAAGAATCCAAGCAAAAGAAGAGCAAATAAAAGAAGACACTTCAAACACGACACTGTGGCATCCCAATGCCAGAAAGCAATGAGGATCCAGACTGGATCCACTAAAGTACTGCTGAAGCTTTAGATATCTTCTTTCCATCACTAAGTCTCTGTTTATCAGAGAGAGAAACATTTGTAGAATGGACCGATGTCATCGTCTTTATTTTTTTTAGTAAGAGTTTTATTAAGACATGGTTTACATAACATACAATTTACCAATTTAAATGATACATTTACATATACATAGTATATTCACAGAGTTGTCCAGTCATCACCACAATTAATTTTAGGAAATTTTCATCACCCCTAAAAGAAATGCCATATCTATTACTAGTCACTTTCCTTTCTTCTTCCCACCACAAACCCCCTCAATCTAGGGCAACCACTAATCTAACTTTTTGTATCTTTAGATGTGATCATTCTGGACATTTTATATAAATGGAATTATACAATATGTAGGCTTTAGTAACTGGTTTCCTTCACTTAACATAATGTTTCAGGGTTTATCCATGTTGTAACATGTATTATTACCTCATTCATTTTTATTGAGCGATAATACTCCATGGTATAGATAGACCACGTTTTATTTATTCATCATCAGTTGATGCATATTTGAATTGTTTCCACTTTTGGCTATTATGAATAATGATGCTATGAATACTCATGTACTAGTTTTTATGTGGAAGCACATTTTCACTTCTCTTCAATATATATCTAGAAATAGAAGTGCTGGGTCATACGGTAACTCTATGTTTAAACAGCCAAACTATTTTCCAAAGTGGAGGCACCATTTTATATTCTCTCCAGAAATGCTGAAAGTTCCAATTTCTCCACATCTTCACCAATGCTTGTTATCTTTTGTTTGTTTTTTTTTTTAAATATAACCTTCCTTGTGTGTGTAAAGTGGTATCTCACTGGGTTTTATTTGCATTTCCCTGATGACTAATGATGTTGAGAATATTCTCAAGTGTTTATTGGCCATTTGTTTATCTTCTTTAAAGAAATGTTTATTAGATACTTTGCCTATTTTTTAATTGGGTTGTTTGTCTTTTTGTTGTCGAGTTTTAATAATTCTTTATATATTCTAGCTATAAATCCCTTATCAGATAAATGATTTGTAAACATTTTCTCCCAACCACGGAGTTCTCTTTTCACTTTTTTGATGGTGTCCTTTGAAGAAAAAAATATTTTAATTTTGATGAAGTCCAATTTATCTATTTCTTTTTTGTTGCCTGTGCTTTTGGTGTCTTATTTTAAAAAACCATTGCCAAAACCAAGATCACAAAGACTTCCCCTTCTTTTGTTCTAAAAGCTTTACAGTTTTAGTTCTCACACTCTTAAGCACTTTTTCCATTTTGAGTTAATTTGTTTATAGGGAGGTAAGACTCCAACTTCATTCTTTTGCCCAGAAATGTTCCACCATTCCAAAAGTCCTTACTGAGAAGACTATTCTTTCCCATGTTGGACTGTTTTGACATTTTGTCAAAAATCAATTGACCATAAGTGTGTGTGTTTGTTTCTGGATTTCTAATTATATTCCACTGATTTACAGGTCTATCTTTATGCCAGTATCACACTACCTTGATTATTGTAACTTTGTAGTAAGTTTTGAAATTGAGAAGTGTGAAACTTACAGCTTTGATATTATTTTTCATTAGCGTTTGACTATTCTAGGTTCCTTGAATTTCTAAAAGGAATTTTAGGATCAGTTTCTCAATTTCTGTGAAGAATTGACCTGGGATTTTGATAGTAATTATGCTGAAGCTGTAAGTCAACTTAGAGAATATTTCCATTTTAACAATATTAAATCTTCCAATCTATGAACATGGGATATCTTACCATTTATTTAAGTCTTCCTTAATTTCTCTTGACAGTGATTTGTGGTTTACAGAATTTCGTTTCACATTTGTTTTGTTAAATTTATTCCTAAGTGTTTACTCTTTTTTGATGCCATTGTAAATGGAGTTGCTTTCTTAATTTTATTTTCAGATTATTTATTGTAAGTGCATAGAAATACAATTGATTTTTGTATATTGATCTGGTATCCTTCAACCTTGCTGAGATTATTTATTAGTTCTAATAGTTTTCTGTGAATCCCTTAGGATTTTCATATCATCTACAAATAGAGACAGTTTACTTTTTCCTTTCCAATTTGGATGTCTTTTATTTCATTTTCTTGCCTAATTTCCCTGGCTAGAAGCTCCAGCACAATGTTGAAAAGAATTACAAGAGCAGACATCTGTGTCTTGTTCCTGACCTTGGGGAAAAGCATTCAGTCTTTCACAATTAAGTATGATATTAGCTGATGGTTTCCAATGTCTTCTTGGCCAAATATTCTGGTCCTGATACACATTTCTGAGATCTTGATACCAAATCTTCATGTTTACAAATATGACTAAACACTGTTCATTTTTTTTATTGAATCTTAACAAAAAACTGTTTGCATCCCAACCACAATACTCCTACAGATATATAATAGTAACAGTTTATTGGGTTGTGAAGACAACTATATTGGAGTGAGTCTCATATTACAGTCCTGGCTATCCCTTTCATTCTTGGGCCTACTCTAAACCTCATTCTTTTGCAAACTGAAAACACCAGCCCTGGTTTCTTCTACCTTTATGTAAGAACCAAGTAAGTAAATATGAGAAGTGCTTTAGAAAATGCAATGCTTTTTGCAAGGAGACTATTGTTTGTTTCTCCTAAAATATATCAAGCTTTTTCAATGTATATCTACCAAATATTGTTGAAGAAATCAACTCCTTTCCTCCCTGGTACGTATAATCAGTGATTCTCATGATTGATGTAGAAAGGTTTTTTTTTTTTTAATTTCCAAACTAGATAAGTGAAAACTTTCTTCAAAACTAAGTTACCTTATTTTTAATGAAAAACTAGAATTTGACCTCTATACAACTTTAAAAGATGAAGATTTTTTACCTAGATTTTTTTAAATTGTGGCACAATTGACATATAGCATTATATTACTATCAAGTGTACAACATAATGATCTGATATTTATGTATATTGCAAAATGATCACAACAATCAGTATAATTATCATCAGTCACTATACATAGTAACAAAAATATTTTTTCTTCTGATGTGGACTTTTAAGGTCTACTCTCAGGAACATTTAAATACACAATAACATAGTATTAACTATATTCTAATAAAATATTATTAACTATAGTCACTGTAACTGAATTATTTTATAACTGCAAGTTTGTACCTATTGATTCCTTTCACCCATATTGCCCATCTCCCACCTCTACCTCTGGCAACCACAAATCTGTTCTCTGTATGTATCAGCTTGATTTTTTTTTTTTTTAGATTCTCATATCAGTGAGATCAAATGGCATTTGCCTATCTCTGGCTAACTTATTTCACTTAGCCTAATTCTCTCCAGGTCCACCTATGTTGTCACAAATGAGAAGATTTCATCCTTTTTTTTATTTATGGCTGAGGACTATTCCATTGTGTATATATTGCACACTTTCTGGGGTGCCTGGGTGGCACAGTTAGTTAAGCATTCAACTCTTAATCTCGGCTCAGATCATGATCTCACAGTTCATGAGCTCTGCATTGATGGCATGGAGCCTGCTTGGGATTCTGTCTCCTCTCTGCCCCTCACCCTTATCAGAGCTCTCTGTCTCTCAAAATATACTGCACACTTTCTTTACCCATAAATCTGTCAGTGGACATTTAACTTGTTTATATGTCTTTACCACTATACAATGTAACATTGTATAATGCTACAATAAACATGGAGGTACATGTATCTTTTAATATTCATGTTTTCATTTTCTTCAGATAAATACCCAAAAGTGGAATTACTGAATCATATGGTACTTCTATTTTTAGTTTTTTAAGAAATCTCTATACCATTTCCCATAAAGGCTATACCAATTTACAATCCCACCAATAGTGCATGAAGGTTCCCTTTTCTCTACTTCCTTGCCATCATTTGTTGTTTCTTGTCATTTTGATACTAGCCATTCTAACAGGGTGAGGCAATGTCTCATTGTGATTTGATTTTATATTGCCCTGATGATTAGTGATGTTAAACATCTTTTCACATACCTGTTGGCCATCTGCATATTTCTCTGGGAAAATGTCTACTCAGATCTTCTGTCCATGATCTTTTAATTTATTTTTTTAATGTTTATTTATTTTTGAAAGAGACAGAGAGCAAATGAGGGAGGGGCAGAGAGGGAGACACAGAATCTGAAGCAGGCTCCAGGCTCCAAGCTGTCAACTTACAAAGGCCAACACTGGGCTCAAACTCACTCAACATGATCTCAAACTGTGAGATCATGACCTGAGCCAAAGTCAGACATTTCCCCAACTGAGCCATCCAGGCACCCCGTCCATGATTTTTTGATATTAAGTTGTATGAATTATTTATATATTTTGGATATCAATCCCTTATTGGATATGTGATTTGAAAATATAGGGGCGCCTGGGTGGCGCAGTCGGTTAAGCGTCCGACTTCAGCCAGGTCACGATCTCGCGGTCCGTGAGTTCGAGCCCCGCGTCAGGCTCTGGGCTGATGGCTCAGAGCCTGGAGCCTGTTTCCAATTCTGTGTCTCCCTCTCTCTCTGCCCCTCCCCCGTTCATGCTCTGTCTCTCTCTGTCCCAAAAATAAATAAATGTTGAAAAAAAATTTAAAAATAAAAATAAAAAAAAAAAAGAAAATATATTCTCCCATTCAATATGCTGCCTTTCCATTTTGTTGATGAATTCCTTTGGTGTTGAGAAAAAATTTTAAATGACTCATCAATTTTTTCTGAAATATTTTTAGATCTGTTATTGCTAGAAATATGTTTGTTAAAATTTTACCCCTCAGCTTCATTATTTGTAAATTGAGGTAATTAAAGAATATAACCATAAAATCTCTTCCAATGATAAAATTCATAACTTTCAGGTTATGAAACAAGATCTTATAAACAAGCAACATAAGGTTTTTAAGCTGATGTGAAAATTGTCTAAGGATTAATTCAATTAACTGCTTTATTATACTACCTTTCTATTTCAATATTCTTTTAATGTTTACTTATTTATTTTGAAAGAGAGCAAGTGAGCATGCAGGAGGAGGGAGGCAGAGAGAGAGGGAAAGACAGAATCCCAAGCAGACTATGGACCCTCAGCACAGAGCCTGATGTGGGGCTCAATTTCACGAACTGTGAGATCATGACTTGAGCCAAAATCAGGAGTCAGACAACTAACCAACTGGGCTGAGGAGCCCCATGTTTTTTATTTCTGATTCTTTTTAAATTTCATCTCTGTGGTAAGGGTCTCCCTAAAGTCTTCCATTCCTTTCTCAAGCCCAGTGAGTATTCTTAGGATTGCTGCTTTAAATTCTCCACCAGTCATGTTACTTATATCTGTTTTGCTTAGGTCTCTGGCCATGACCTTATCATGTTCATTCATTTGGGATGAATTCCTGTTTCTTGGCATTTTGACTAAGTCTATGACTTCTTCTGTGTGTTAGAAAGCCTGTTATGTTTCCTACTCCTGAGAGTAATGGTTTTATGAAGAGGTCATATAATGTCCAGGGCCTATCACTACAGAGAGTGTCTCTGGTGTGTGCTGTGTGTGCTCTGATGTGTGTTTTGTCTGCTCTATCCTTCACACCAGTTGTCTGCAGAGGCTATCCTTGCTTGCAGTGGGTAGTGTTTGGTCCTTGGCCAGAATGTGGTGAGTTTTAACTAGGTGTGTGTTGGTATGCTTGTTAAATGAGACCTGATAATACTTCTAATGGAAGTCCTGCAGAATTCTGTCCTTGCCCTTCCCCCACCCATGCTAGTTCTCTCACTCTTTCTCTCTCTCTCAAAATAAATAAACATTTTAAAGAAAAAAATACAATAACTGAGACAGGAAACAGACTTGATGCAATGAACTCAAGGATGGAAGAAGCAGAGGAATGAAAAACTGATACAGAAGACAAAATAATGAAGCTGAACAAAAGAAAGAGAGAATTATACATAATGAGAATTGACTTAGGGAGTTCAGTGACTCCATCGAACATAATAACATTTGTATTATAGGAGTCCCAAAAGAAGAAGAGAGAAAAAAGAGGGCAGAAAATTTGTTTGAGGAAATAATAGTTAAAATCTTCCCTAATCTGGGGTAGGAAACAGACATCCAGATCCAGAAGACACACAGAACTCCCATCAAAATTGACAAAAGCAAGCCAACACCAAAACATATAATAATTAAATTTGCAAAATATAGAGATAAAGAAAACATCTTAAAAATATCAAGACAAAAGAAGTCCTTAACTTACAAAAGAAGGCCCATAAGACTAGCTGCAAATTTCTCAACAGAAACTTGGCAAGCAAGAAGCAAAAGGCATGATACATTCAACATGCTGAATGGGAAAAATCTGCAGCCAGGAATACTCTATGCCAGCAAGGCTATTATTCAGAAGGAGAGATAAAGAGTTTCCCAGACAAACAAAAACTAAAGGAGTTCATGACCACTAAACCAGCCCTGAAAGAAATAATAAAGGGGACACTGAGTGGAAAGAAAAGACCAAAAGTGACAAAGACAAGAAAGGAATAGAGAAAATCTCCAGAAACAACTAAAAAAAGTAACAAAATGGTACTAAATATCTATCTATCAATAATTTCTCTGAATGTAAATGGACTAACCATTCCAATCAAAAGATATAGGGTGTCAGAATGGATAAAAAAAAAAACAAGATCTATATGCTGCCTACAAAAGATTCATTTTAGACCTAAAGATACCTGCAGATCAAAAGTAGGGGATGGAGAAACATGTATCATGCAAATGGATGTCAAAAAAAAAAGCTGGAGGAGCAATACTTATACCAGAAAAACTAGACTTTAGACCAAAGACTGTAATAAGAGATGAACAGGGGCACTAGATCAAAATAAAAGGAACAATCCAACAAAAATACCTAACAATTGTAAATATTTATGCACCCAACATAGAAGCACCCAAATATATAAAACAATTAGTAAAAAAACATAAAGGAACTCATTAATAATAATACAATAATATTAGGGGACTTTAACACACCACCTACATCAATGGATAGACCATCTAAACAGAAAATGAGCAAGGAAACAATGGCTTTTAATGATACTCTGGACCAGATGGACTTAACAGATATATTCAGAACATTTCATCCTAAAGCAGCAGAATACACATTCTTTTCAGATGCACATGGAACATTCTCCAGAAGAGATAACATACTAGATCATAAATCAGGCCTCAAAAAACACACAAAAAAATTGAGACATCATACCATGCATATTTTCTTACCACAACATATGAAACTTGAAGTCAACCACAAAAAAAAAAAAAAAAAAAATGGAAAGACCGTGAATACATACATACTATTGTATGTATATATTGTAGCATGTACAACATGCTACTAAACAATGAATGGGTCAACCAGGAAATCAAAGAAGAAATAAGAAAATACATGGAAAAAATGAAAATGGAAACATAACAGTCCAAAACCTTTGGGATGCAGCAAAAGTGGTCCTAAGAGGAAAAGTTCATAGCAATACAGGCCTACATCAAGAAGCAAGAAAAAAACTCAAATAAGCAAACTAACCTTATACCTAAAGGAGCTAAGAAAAAAAAATGAAACCTAAAGTCAATAGAAGGAGGAAAATAATAAAGATTCAAGCAGAAATAAATGATATAGAAACTAAAAAAAATCCCAATGGAATATATCAATGAAACCAGAAGCTGGTTCTTTGAAAAAAACAATAAAATTGATAAACTCCTAGCCAGACTTATCAAAAAAGAAAAGAGAAAGGACTAAAATAAATAAATCACAAATGAGAAAGGAGAGATCACAATCAACACCACAGAAATACAAAAAATTATGAGAATATTATGAAAAACAATATGCCAACAAATTGGACAACCTGGAAGAAATGGATAAATTCCTAGAAAGGTATAAACTACCAAAACTGAAACAGTATGAAATAGAAAATTTGAACAAACCAATAAACAGCAAGTAAATTGAATCAGTAATCAAAAATCTCCCAACAAACAA
Source organism: Neofelis nebulosa (assembly GCF_028018385.1). NCBI lineage: Eukaryota > Metazoa > Chordata > Mammalia > Carnivora > Felidae > Neofelis > Neofelis nebulosa. Next base: position 80,987,820 of record NC_080788.1, read on the forward strand.
AAGTCCAGAGCCAGATGGACTCTGGCATAATATAAGGGGAATTCTATGAAACATTTAGAGAAAAATTAATACCTATTCTTCTCAACCTATTCCAAAAAAGGAATAGAAAAGGAAGGACCAGGTGCTTGTTACATGCTATCTCTACAAATATGACTCAGTTAGTTCCTGCTCCTAGTTGCCTAGGAGGAGAAAGATGTAGTAAAACAAATAACTGAAATATTCTATTGCAATTCTAAATAATTATAAATAATTAAAATATTCTGTGTGCGACATACCAAGGGTACACAAAGAAGAGCTATCTTCAGGGGAGAGGACAGAAGACATTTCACTGAAAAGATATTGCCCAACATCTTATTATGAGCCTGGAAATCAAACTACTTAAACAGGAAACTGTTCAAAATGTGCTAACATAAGAGCAGGACACTCAAAATCTTCCCCCACTATCCTCAATTTTCTGTTTCTAACTTCATCTCCTACTCCAACTCCTACTGCATGTGGTCATAAATACTATGTTCCCACCACATGAAAATATAAGGGTCACCAAACATGCCATGCATTTTCATGGAATTCTTTTGCCAGTACTCTTCCCTGATATGTTTAATGTCCTTCTTATTTTCAGTCTGTCAAAATCTTTATATTCTTTAATTTCATTTAAATGCCACCCTACCTGACGCTGCCAATTAGAGTTTCTCCTTTTTCTTCTAACACTTATTGCATTTACTATATGCCAGGCATTGTTCTAGATCCTTTACAAGTACTGCCTCATTAAATTCTCAAAACAACCATTTTAGATAAGTATCCATACTGTTCCCATTTCACGGCTTAAATAACTGATACATAGCAAGGCTCAACAACTTGTTCGGGGTTGTACAACAATAATAGCTTCTATTTGTTGAGAATCAATTGGTCCTCAGTTGATTTATTTACCTTATTAATCACAAAATTTTGTGAAGGAATTATTGGTTTATCCCTTTTTAAAATGACGAAAGAATTAAAGAAGTTAAAAACAAGTTCCCACTGCAATGTGGGTAGAACCAGGATTCAAATCCAGTCAGCTTCACAACCTCAACTCCATTATCCACCTCACTCGCACCACTGACATGATATTCCCTTTTTTTACCCCATTTTCTAATCAGATTGGAACAATGACTCCCTCATTAAATGGATGTGAAACCTGAGGCCCAGGGACGTGCTCAGGTTTTATTCCCAGGCCATGTTTCTCACCATCATAACACCTTGCCTCCATCAAAACCTAGGAGGGAGCCTAGGTAATTGCTGGCCTCCATTTTTACCTCCACATTCTAGGTGACTGCACTCTGACTACACCTCAGGGGAAGATAGAACCTAGAAAAGAAGATAGCAGGTTCTATGGCAGATGGCCAAGAATCTGAGACCTGCTATTTAAATGTGCTCACATACATGTGGCAAATTAATCTGTGGGCTATCAGGATAATTGATTTTAATACATGAATAAAATAACATACAGATTTATCATAAAGGTGAATAAGTAAACATATTTTTGAGCCAATATAAAATCAAGAATATGTGCAACACAATGAAAGAAATAAGAAAAGATCATCTGCATATGTCTCAGTTTCAAGTGAGTTCAGTCACAAATCTTATTTTGTCAACCTGCACAAATAATTTTAATTTTTTACCTCTCTTTCCTCTAACATAACCTCTATTCATTGCTTTAGATTTCCACCCCAGGGACAAGTCTTTGGGTGTGACCACATTTCACAACAGTCCTACAATGTCTTGTTGGGCTTCTCCTAATGATGCTAAAGAAATAACCATGCAACAAGCATCTACCCACTGCACCCCTTTACTACCACCCCCATGAAATTCTAGGCCCTAGCAGCATCTCCTGCCCTACATTAATATAGAGGAAGCTCATTTGAAGAAGTATGACAAGAAGAAAAGATATGACAAGGTTCCAAGAAAGTTTAAAAAAAAAAAAAAAGAAGGCAATTGTCTTCATTGTGCTTATAGAGATCTCATGTCTCCACACAGACCTGAACGCCTACAATGAGCCCTGCTTTTCAGCAGTGTGCCTGGGCTCACCACCCCCACCGCAACTCCTCTGCTCCCCAGTTAAATTTACACTCATGTCCAGCACTGTGGGAATGAGACCACAGCCTATCCTGTCTGACCAGATGGGTTGAGAGTCTCTGTCAACACCAATACTATTTTGTACCATGAACTAAAATACTTCAAATTATTCTTAGTAATTTTTTTATTATACAAGTAAAACTCTAAAAACTTAATAAACTGTTTCTTTAAAGTTATTGGCCTTTTAAAAAGAGTCTTATCCACTATTCTATGCATAGTCAAGAGAAAGGACTTTGGTGTTTGAAGTCCCTGGATTTAAATCCTAAATCTTCTATTTATTTGCTATGGGATCTTAGACAAGTTACTAGACTTGCCTAAATCTTATCATCTATAAAATAACATCTGCCTTTCAGGATTATTATGAAGATTAAATAAGACTGTGTATATGTAAAGCTATTAGCATAGTGCCTGGCACTGGATGAACACCAAGTAGATAATAAGTATTGTGTTTTTTTTAATAAAGTGCCAGGGTTCACAAATATATGATTATTTTTGATTTTACAAATGACTGAGGCTAAATATGCTCACTGGGTATTTAATTGACATTTATTCATCCTTTCATTTGGCAAACACCCACCAAGAACCTACGATGTCCTAAACTTTATACTGGCTACAATGATGACTAACACCCCCTCCCTATCAAGGGGTTCAGAGACTAATGGATATTCAATTCAACTATATACAATAAAAACAAATTCCTTGTTCATCATTTCTATACTTTATAAATGTTTGCCCTCCCCACTACTGCCAAGTCGCTGACAGCAGAGACTACATCTTACTTGCTCAGCATGTAATAGTACCTAATTAATATGCTCTCTTACACTTAGTTGGAACTCAATAAATATGTGCTAAATTGACTTGAATAAAACTGAATCACTGTTCCTAGGAAGCATTAGTATTTATGATTAAAATACTTAGGTAACATTTTGATAATATTTGGATCCATATAACTTTGTTTTTAAAGTCTCCCTCGTTTCATTTTAAAAAAGTACCTCTTTAGGAAAGATAGGAGTTGACTACATACGTACACACATATGAAATTAACTAATAAAGCTAAATTAGTAAAGAAATTGACACATTTAATTTGATATGCAGAATAACATGAAACTCCATTGTAGGATATTGGAACATTCAAATAAAATATCATACTGGCCATCAACCAAATGGCATTCTGAACTGGATATGACATCTGTCACCTACTGATGACCTAATTTGATTCTATTGACGTAACTGGGCAAGAAGAGTCCTTTACCCAGAATTACACGGATATCACATTGCAATCAATAGACTCCACTGTAAAGGATGACTTCCCCGCCAGGTGAGTTATTCAACAAAGAACTATTCCTGGTCAAAAACTCACTCCTTGATTCTATCTCTTACAGGTCTTGATCTTTAAAGTTCTCTCCCCCTTCTCCCACCAATACAGAAATTAGCACAATCTCAGCCAAAAATTTCTGTGGCTGAGAGAGTATAAGATAATATTCAATTTTAAAGCTGTGTGTCAGTAACACAACTTCCAGGAAGGGGACTCACACTTGATAATGAATGTTGCCTGGTTCACTACAGCCACAGTTCACATACAGACTCTACTATGCAAAAGACTTTTTTTAAATTAGAAATTGAAATCTATTGATAAAAGAATATAATTCTACTAGGTACCCAGAGCCACTAGCAAGTGATTTCAAGTAGCTGCTGCCTGATTGCTTCTCACCTTATTTATATGCAGAAATCTCAACTTCAACTCATGTTAGTGACAATGTTATTCACACGACTGCACATCCTACATTAGGGACTGCCTTCTTGGCTCAATGTGCCTCTAAGGCTAACTTCATGATCAACACAGTGGAACATGGAACTGAGGAAATGATCTTACTGATTCTGACAACATCCCAAAATTTGCCACTTTCACTGTAGATGGTGTGATATATATATAGATAGATAGATAGATAGATATAGATATAGATATAGATATATAGATATATAGATATATATAGATATAGATATAGATATAGATATAGATATAGAGATATAGATATAGATATATAGATATATAGATATAGATATAGATATAGATAGATATAGATATAGATATAGATATAGATGTATAGATATATACATATATATGCATATATATGATATAGATATATAACATATATATGCATATATATGATATATATATACATATATATGATATATATGTCATATATCTATATCATATATATGTATATATATACATGTACATATATATGATATATATATATGATATAGATATATACATATATCATATGTGTGTGTGTGTATGTATGTATTTTCTGGTTACCTGGTAAAACAGTTCCAGGAAGAAAATCCACAGCTGAATACTAATTTTTGTAATAAGAGAAAGGTAAGGAAGACATGGGAAGACAGGAAGAAGATCTGATTGGGGCAAATCCCACAAAATGAAGACTTACACTTTGGGAGATTAGGAGTTCTCTTGTCAATAACTCATTTCTGTTTCTCTGCCATTTTTTATCTTTGCCCCAGACTGAGGGCTTAAATAGAACCTGAAGACTTGGGACCCAGACTGGTAATGGATTTGTAGGAGTTCGTTACATTAATGGAGACACGTGAAGTAGAAAAATGAATTTAAAAAATGTTGTGCTTATTCTGTATTATGTTCAAACAAGTGCACATACTTGTTGCACTAGATCCCTCTTTTTAAAAAAGGACGTTTCAAAGGACTAGAAAATATGAACAAGAGTGTGGGTAAGCATTATAAAGCAAAGGAATACAATACCTTGAAGCAAATAACAAATGAAATGTTTAATCTATCCCCAGAGCTTTTTCTGGAAGTTTTATTCGAAGCACAAGTGAAGGGGTAAAGTTTAGCAAGGTTTAGCAAAAACCACAGTAAATCTCTCTTGTAATTTTACTCCTAATTTTGAACAGCCAAATAACTCTGGTATGGAATTAAAAACCAAAACACGCAGGAGCACCTGGGTGGCTCAGTCAGTTAAGCATCTGACTTCAGCTCAGATTGTGATCTCGCAGTTTGTGAGTTCAAGCCCTACATCAGTCTCTGTGCTGGCAGCTCAGAGCCTGGAGCTGCTTTGGATTCTGTGTCTCCCTCTCTCTCTCTCTGCCCCTCCCCTGTTCACACTCTGTCTCTCTCTCTCTCTCTCTCTCTCTCTCAAAAATAAATAATAAAAATTTAAAAAATAAGTAAAAATAAAATTAATTAATTAAAAATTTAAAAACAAAATAAAACATGCACTAAAGTCCAATGTAAAGTAATGTGAAAAGTCTTTCTTAAAAGATGGCAACTATACTCTATCATAAATAATTTATAATTTTTAAGTGCATTAAACATTTTAGTTTATCTGTCTTGATTACTGGGTTTGGAAATGAATCTTGTATTGCTTTCAATAACATTAATTAACTAAAATTAACTAATTAATTCCAATACACATTAATTAAATATTGGACATCTCTTTGCTAGATGCTTCAAGACATAGGACTACGACTTCCTTGAGAGCAAGAATAGGGCCTTATTTATTTAGTTGAGGAATAAAAATAGTAGAGAAACTAAATTACCATGCATGGTATATATAGTGGAAGAAATGTAGAAAACAAATTACAATGCTGTTCAAAGCAGGAGGAAATCACCACTATTTGTGAAGTCCAAAATAGGCATCATTGAAGGCAGCACTTATATGAGCCCTGATGGATAGTGAGGATTTTGATGGGCACTGAGGTATGGTTAGGAATTTGACAAGAAGAGAAGCAAAAAAACATAGTGACAAAGAACATGGGCTCTTCCTGGATTCTAATTCAGGTTCTACTATCAATCAGCTATGTGATTTCGGGCAAGTCATTTAAACTCTCTCACTTTGATGTCCTTTTTATAAAAGGGAGCTAGTAATAATACATACCTCTTAGGATAATTGTCATAATTAAATATGCTATTATAAACAAAGTGCTTAGACTATTATTGCCTGCAAAATATTAAGTCCTGTAAAAGAATTAGTTATTATCATTCTGTGTAAAGCAAAGGTATGTTTACAAGAAAGTGTGTACATAATGATAAATGATAAAGGGGATGGCATAAATAGCAGAGCAATAAAAGAAAAAAAAAACAGAAAATAAATTGATAGTCTGTTGTAGAGACCATCAAATACCAAAGAAGAGTTTATTCTAAACAATGTAGGAAGTAGGAAGCCAATGAAGTTTTTTTCCTTTTCTTTTCTTTTCTCTCTCTCTCTCTCTTTTTTTTTTTTTTTTTTTTTTTTTTTTTTGCTTTTAACCAGGGAGGTGGGAGCAGGTTAAATTAGAGTTGCACTTTGGGAGGATTAATCTGGCCTTAGTGCAAAAGACAGATTAGTGGTGGGACAGACCAGATGTGAAGAAAAGCTAATGCAGAAAGCTGACCTGAAGTAACCAGCCTTAGCTAGGATAGAGGCAGTAGGGATGGATTAGAGAAGACATATTCTCTAGTCTATTCTCGATAAAAATTTAGAAAGTTAGATATCAGGGAGAAATTTTAAAAGACTACTGATGGTGGTTTTAAATCTAGGAGACTTTGATGTCATTATATAAAATAGGAAAGTCAGGATAAGAAATCCTCACTCAGCGACAATGAGTAGCTTGCCTTTGGATATAGAGTTTAAGGTGCCTAAAGGATATCCCACTGACACTTAAAACTATGTATCTGGAGATAATGATCTGAAATTACCTGCATAGAGATAATAGTTGAAGAAACAAGAATAGATAAAACCTCTGGGAGAGAGAAAGAGAAATGACCCCAAGAATGAAACCTTGGGAAACAGGGAAATCCCGCTGTGTAAGGAGCACAAACAACTAAAAAGTAGGAACCAAGGGCATGAAAAGAGGACAAGATCACATGAGAAGTCACCCCAGCCTGAAAGGCATCAGGTTTTTGGGGTTTTTTTAAATTTTTTTTTAACATTTATTCATCTTTGAGAGACAGAGAGAGACAGAGCATGAGCGGGGAAGGGTCAGAGAGAGGGAGACACAGAATCCAAAGCAGGCTCCAGGCTCCCCGCTGTCATGGAAAGCGAGATCATGACCTGAGCCGAAGTCAGACACTCAACCCACTGAACCACCCAGGCGCCCCAAGGCATCAGTTCTTTATCACCATCTTACTTCCTATGGAAATAAACCCACCTAACTGAAATTCCACGGCTTTGAGAAAAAGAGAAATATTCTTCCCTAAGCTGCTATGCTTTTCAAGGCTTTTTTTTTAACTGAATACAAGTCATAAATATCTTCCCTGAATGCAAGACTTAGGTTGGTTGCATGTTCAAACTCTGAACCTATGAAAACTAAATTATAGAAGCATCTCTTACATTTACGCTTAAGAACGTAGAGATCACTCTGCTCTGACTTAAGATTTTAACCAGATGATGATGATGATGATGATGATAACTACAGAGATAACTATCTATGCCTTACATGTATCGGTTTTACAGTCATTGCATATTACCTTTCAAGAAGAAAGTATTTCCCATACTTTAACCTTCTGCCTTTTAATATGAGAAATGTTCCCAAGGTAAAAAATCTATACACTGAAAACTATAGAAAGCTTATGAAAGAAATTGAAGACACACAAAAAATGAAAAAATTCCATGCTCCTGGATAGGAAGAACAAATATTATTAAAATGTCAATACTACCCAAAGCAATCTACACAGTCAATGCAATCCCTATCAAAATAACACCAGCATTCTTAACAGAGCTAGAACAAACAATCCTAAAATTTGTATGGAACCACCACAAAGACCCCAAATAGCCAAAGAAATCTTGAAAAAGAAAACCAAAGCAGGAGGAACCACAATCCCAGATGTCAAGCTATATTACAAAGCTGTAATCATCAAGACAGTATGGTACTGACACAAAAACAGACACTCAAATCAATGGAACAGAATAGAGTACCCAGAAATGGACCCACAAAAGTATGGCCAACTAATCTTTGACAAAGCAGGAAAGAAAATCCAATGGAATAAAGACAGTCTCTTCAGTAAGTGGTGCTGGGAAAACTGGACTGTGACATGCAAAAGAATGAGACTGGACCACTTTCTTACACCATACACAAAAATAAATTCAAAATGGATGAAAGACCTAAATGGAAGACAGGAAGCCATCAAAATCCTTGAGGAGAAAGCAGGCAAAAACCTCTCTGACCGTGGCCGCAGCAACTTCTTATTCAACATGTCTCCAGAGGCAAGGAAAACCAAAGCAAAAATGAACTATAGGGACCTCATCAAAATAAAAATCTTCTGCACAGCAAAGGAAACAATCAGGAAAACTAAAAGGCAACCAACAGAATGGGAGAAGATATTTGCAAATGACATATCAGATAAAGGGTTAGTATCCAAAATCTATAAAGAACTTATCAAACTCAACACCCAAAAAACAAATAATCCAGTGAAGAAATGGGCAAAAGACATAAATAGACACTTCTCCAAAGAACACATCCAGATTGCCAACCGACACACACACACACACACACACACACACACACACACACACAAACACACACACACACACAAATGCTCAATATCACTCATCATCCAGGAAATATAAATCAAAACCACAATGAGATACCACCTCACACCTGTCAGAATGGCTAACATTAACAACTCAGGCAACAACAGATGTTGGTGAGGATGCAGAGAAAGAGGATCTCTTTTGCATTGTTGGTGGGAATGCAAGCTGGTGTTACTCTGGAAAACAGTATGGAGGTTCCTCAAAAATTAAAAATAGAACTTCCTTACAACCCAGAAATTTCACTATTAGGTATTTATCCAAGGGATACAAGTATGCTGTTTCAAAGGGGCATATGTACCCCAATGTTTATAGCACACTATCAACAATTGCCAAAGTATGGAAAGAGCCCAAATTCCCATGGATGGATGAATGAATAAAGAAGATGTGGTATATATGTATACAGTGGAGTATCATTCAGCAATCAAAAAGAATGAAATCTTGCCATTTGCAACTAAGTGGATAGAACTGGAGGGTATTACGCTAAGTGAAATTAGTCAGAGAAAGAAAAATATCATATGACTTCACTCATATGAGGACTTTAAGAGACAAAACAGATGAACATAAGGGAAGGGAAACAAAAATAATATAAAAGCAGGGAGGGGTACAAAGCATAAGAGACTCATAAATGTGGAGAACAAACAGAGGGTTACCGGAGGGCTTTGTGGGAGGGGGAATGGGCTACATGGGTAAGGGGCATTAAGGAATCTACTCCTGAAATCATTGTTGCACTATATGCTTACTAATTTGGATGTAAATTAAAAAGAATAAAATTATAAAATAAAAATAAATAAATAAATGAAAGGAACATGAAATTGATAAAAATCCTTTCCTTCAAGGAAAGCAAATTGGATGTGTCAACTACAAACTGGCATTGGTATCCTCTGCCTTCTTTCCATCTTCCTCCCTCCACATATTCAACCTTTTTCCTGGCACTAAAATTGATCCCATTACCTGGGCTTCCTATTAACCTCTTTCCAAATCCCACCAATGTTTACCTGTCATCCCAGACCACTTAGTTTTCATTGGTCTAGCATCTCTGAAGTACTCAGCCCACGGAATTTCTGTTGAAATAACCATAACTTTTCTCTTTTTCCTTTCCCTTTTCTCCCTTTTACCATCAGAAAGTGACTTTCCATTCTAATAGGTCCCCTGGATTATTTTATAAGCTAATATAAATTACTATTTATATTTATTATTATATATTATGTTTATTATTATTGCTTATACCCTGTTACCCTTGATTAGTTCCTATTTGTGTAATTTTTAAATTACTTTTCTATGTTTACTCTTTCATTTTTATTCAACTAGAATTTATCAAGCATCTATTGTAATAGACAATTACTGCTTTTACATCTATTTCTTCTCTTTGGGACCCCCTAATTTTTTGACAGAACAACTTAATTCCTACTCTTAACAGAAGCAGTTTGGATAGGGCCCCAGGGACAGAATATGTGATCTGGGCCTAAGACAATCATAGCATGTCATAACCTGGAACTACAATCACTAGTACAGGGATGAGCAACTGAACCAATTCAGTCCAGTAAGAGTATATCCAAGAACTTCTGTGGGAGTTATAAATACAGAGTGTTTATAAAGAACACAAAGAGTGTTCTTGAGGGCTGGATGCTGTGATGATAGGAGTCTGAAGTTTCTTGGAGTCAACTCTGAGATTTCCAGGTAAATCAACCAATATATTCCCTTAAAAAAAGAAAGACAAAACCTGGTTTGAGTTGATTTTCTGTCACTTGCCACCATTCCTACTAATGTATCCACTATAGATCAAGCACCATCTTAGGTATTAGAGAAACAGAAATGAAATAGATCTATTTCTGTCCACAAAGAACTCACTATGTAGTAGATAAAATAGACAAATGTAAAGATCACAAATCACCAAAAAGCAAGGATAGAAAGTACTTTGGACTCCAACATTTAATTACTGGTTGAACTCCTCTGTTTTCTAGATGAAGATGTTAGGTTATATTCACATGCAAGAGACCTTTTCCAATTGTTATCAATCCATTAAAAATGTATGACTAAGTAAATAAATAAACCCCAAATTGGACAGAAGAATGTACAAAATATAATAAGCTCACAAACTGGACTATAATTCAGCAAAGAATTAAAGAATTCACAACCACGTGAATAACACTGCATGAAAAAAGTAGGTCACACAATACATACAGTATAATACCATTTGTAACAAAGTTCAAAAACAAGCAAACTCTAAAAGTAAGTAAATTATAAATAAATACACATGTATTAAAATCATTTTTTCAAGTACAATTCAAGATAGCAGTTACCTGGGTGAAGTGTGGAGAGCAGCCAAAGATTTGCAATGAACTAGTAACCTAGACAGAGCCTCAATAACATTGGTAATATTCCACTGCTTAAGTGTAATAGTGGCCTCTTGGGTATCCATTTTATAGTTATGCATTGTAACTTACACATAATATATATCTTTATGTGGCCAACACTTTTTTAAATATGCTTTTAAAAACTATCTCCCAAATATTCTGACTCCCTATTTACTTGCCACATTTATAATTTAAAAACCTATCACTAGACATGTTGATCCAAATAGGCTGAGGTTTTAGTAAGTCTTCCTATGATTAATTATCTGAATCCCTCTTCTAAATTTACGCAACCATAGTAGAGGATGACTTCAAGTTCAAATTAACATGTTTTCTTCTTGGTTCCAAATTTCTACAATATGATTTATATTTTCAGGGTGATTCAATTTTGAATACTGAAAAGAAAACTCAGAAAATGGCATTTACATCATTAATGCAAATATACATACAAACATCCCCAAAACATTTGTCCATGAGTTCCAGAATCCCCTGAATAAAAACAATAGAGGAATGATTTGATGACTGTCACAGCTGCAGTTATGTTGAACTCCTGGGTTTGTTTCATTTGAGTTTAATTATTTCTAATGAAACCTCTCCCTTTGTTTGGCCCTAACTAAGGTGTAGGATCACTTGAGCTGTGCTGGCAGGTCTCAACTTGTAAGCACAAGTGGCCTCTTTAGCCCACAGGCGTGCTGCCTTACACCTGGTACAGGCAGAGAGTGATTAGGGCCTGTGGGTGTAACTCATTTGTGTCTGTCAACATCAGCCAATGCCAATCTGCGGGGACAACTGTTGAAAATGTGGGAACAGGTCCTGCTCATGAATTAGCTTTTCAACCCATTCAATCATGTTACCAAGTACCTACCACATACAAGGCACTCAACCAGGTGTTTGAAGTGATTAAAAAGATGAGACCCAGTTTCCACTTTGAAGAATTATTCCTGAGGTCTATGTCTGAGCAATGGTTCTCAAACTTTAGCTTGTATCAGAATCACCCAGAGTGTTTGTTAACCTACCTGGGCCCCACCATCAGAGTCTCTGATTCAACAGATCTGAGACAGGACTCAAGATTTTGCATTTCTCACATGTTTCCAAGTGATGGTGATGCTGTAGGTCCAGGGACTGTATCATGAGGATCACTCTGATAGATTGTTTCAGACATCCAGGAAGTCTTGCAAGTTGTTGGCATACTTGAGTATGAAAAATACTCAAAAATTGACTTGAAAGAATTTTTCTTCCAAGTGTATGGCCAATATATTTTTTAAATACTGGCACTATTAATTAAAACAATAATGACTATTGCTGACACTTAATGAGTCTCTATCACATGTGCCAGGTAGTGCTAGTTGTTTTACATACATTGTGTCAATGGATCGTCACAGAAACTCTCTTAGGCTGATATTATCATCTCCATTTTACAGATGAGGAAGCTAAGGATTAGAGATGTTAAGGAACTTGCCCTAGACCAAAGTTTCTCAATCTAAACACTGGACATCTGGACCTGGATAATTCTTTGCTGGAGTTGGACGGGTGGGAGTGGGGAACTGTCCTGTGAATTGTAGGCTGTTTAGCAGCATCCTTGCCTTCAATCCATTAGATGCCAGTAGCATTTCCCCTCCTTGCAACCATCAAAAATGTCCCCAGACATTGTCAACTGTCCCATCTCTGGTTGAAAACTACTAACTAGACACACAGTTTAGGAAACATCTAACCATTTCACATCTTCACCTATCAGAGGTTGCATGTATTTTCACTTCAGAAGCACAGAGTTCTAAACTGGAAAGAAGTTAGAGATTATTTGAATGAATTTGCCCACTTTCAGATAAGGAACCCACAGGCCTTAGAGGTATTTCAGTGCTCTGCCAGGAACCAGGAAGAATTCAGATCAACACTGACTTGTTCTACAGTGCACAAACTTTTCCTCATATTGCTGCTCCATTTATTCTTAAGAAATATTCCCAGCCCATGTGCACTCATGACAAGTGTGTTTCACTCTCTGCCAGCAAACACTCAAAAAGCAAATGGCCTGGCTCCTTCTCAATGCATGCCACAGAATGGATGAGAAAATGTATTGGAATCCCTGGGGAAGTTTTATAAAAGGGCAGGTCCAAACAGAACAAATTACAGAGAGCAGAAGACACTTATGTAAACCTTCCTAGGTATGCCTTTCAAAAACACAGCTCTGTCGGCGAAAATACAGTTTGCCCAATATGAAGAAATCTGGTAATCATATACAATTACAAAACCTGTAAATGTTAGCAAGTTGAATCACTCATCCAAGTAGTTTTCCTTGTCCAGAGTGCAAATTGTAATAATTGGATGAAGACATCTGCACTATTTTAACATGTCATGTTAAATATCTGTATTTTGTAACTCATCTTGATAGCTAATTTTCATGGAAGTATGTGTTAATTGAGCAAAAAAGACATCTTTAAGATGGTTATCATAAGATAATCACACCCTAGGGCATTGTAAGGCAAGAGGTACTGCTCTGAATCTGTGATTCTCCAAGGATATGATTATCACATGATAGCTGCCACACCTCCTGAAGCGCTACATCTCTGAGCTGCTTCCATCTGACTCAGGTGGCTAGTATCCAGTCCCTTTGCTTCTCACAACATCACATTCATCTCTTCCCAGGAGGTTGTGCAGTTTCTCAAAAATAGTACCTTGGGGCAAGATACAGTTAAAAAAAAATGGTGCCCTTCAGAACAAGATGATCGCAAGAAAAGTTAAACTTGGTCTTTTGGAAAATACACACACACACACACACACACACACGCACACACACACACACACACACAGATTCTGATACTATGTTAGTGACCATCTTTACCAAACCCCAAACGGCCACTCTTATTTTATATCCCTTCATTCTTCCTTAACTTTTCCCAGGTCCTTGCTACCCAGTCACACTCTATTTTAAAACCTATTAAAAACCTGTTTGTTTTTATATAGCCCGGCATTGCCCATGCAACTAGCCAAATATAAGGATTTTATTTCCTCCCAAAGACTCTTGCCTAATATAATACATTCTTCCTGTTCTAAAACTATGATGTCTTTTGCATTAAACCAAATGTATCAATTTGCAATGTTGAAAATGACGCATATTCAGTTACGGCAATTAACTCTGACAATCAGCCAATTTGTATTCAAAAGATTTTGAAGTGTGGGACACCTGGGTGGCTTGGTCAATTAAGCATACTACTCTTGATTTCGGCTCAGGTCATGATCTCACAGTTTGTGAGATAGCCCCACATGGGGCTCTGCGATGATAGCATGGAGCCTGCTTTAGATTACCTCCCTCCCTCTCTCTTAGCCTCTCTCTCTCTCTCCGCCCCCCTCATAAATAAATAAATAAATAAACAAATAAACAAACAAACTTTAAAAAAAAATTTTAATTTGGGGCACTTGGATGGCTCAGTTGGTTAAGTGTCCAACTTAGGCTCAGGTTATGATCTCATGGTTCGTGGGTTCGAGCTCTGTGCTGACAGCTCAGAGCCTGGAGCCGGCTTCAGATTGTCTCCCTCTCTCTCTGCCCCTCCCCCCCCTCAAAAATAAATATTAAAAATAATAAATAAATAATTTAATTTTTAATTGAAAAAAGATTAAGAAAAAGATTTTGAGGTGTTAGCAGGTTGCTGGGTTATATACTCTGGTGAGGAGCAACAGAGGATCTCTTGCACTGATAGCAACACTAGCCTTAGGAGTTCTAAAATCAACATATAAGACATAGTAAGATTTCTTAAAGGTGCACTATAGAAGTCAATGTGAAATGAAAACTACATTTTTTTTATTTAAGCCTTTCATTTTTTTCAAATGAAAAGTTGCTATTATTGTAATGTTTACTTTTGAATACATAAACTGTGAAATAATGGCAAAAACACTTGAAAGGTAGCCAGAAGATAAGAGGAAAAACTCCCTATCTACTGTATCCCAGATTTAAAAAAAAAAAAAATGTGAAGTGCTTTAAGGCTGTTTTTTAAAACTCCAGTTAGAGAAAGGAAGGAGACTGTCAATCTGCAGTAATGTATAAAGATTTGAGGTGCTGATGCATTTCCCTGCTTTGAGTGCATGAAGTCGCCTTTGTTTCAGGTTTCCTTGGCAACCCTTCTCAGAGTATTTACAGGAAGAGCAAGTCCTAAATGGAGTATGGTCTGAAGAGGGCCTTTAAAAAAAAAGAGTCAAAGTTCCCTATTTTTATTCCTTCAGAAGTGCATGTGTGTAATGAAGGATGTACAAGAAAGGAGAACACATCATTTTCCATAGTCGTGGATACCTATTTGAGAGTGAGATAACAATGATTTTTGAGAGCCTGTGTTGTTTTCCTGGCTATGATACATCTAAGGAGACATGGACTTCCTAGAAAGTTTCTTTTAAAGACCATCTTCATCCTCAGAGCTGCCTCAATAGCCAAAGATGAGTGGGAGCTATTTGCTTTTGGTGATGCTCTAACTCCAAGTGATTTCCTAGGAAATTTTCATGATGTCATCCTCAAGGACAAAAGCTTGTTGGAATTGTTAATAACTGGCTTTCTCATTTATAAAAGCAATACCTTACTTAATCATTGTCTAGATCTGCTGCCTCCACTTTCTAACCTCCCATTTAGACTTTACCTCTACTAGATTACTGCTACTGTTACCATAGCTCACCCAGCACCACACCCAATGACCTCTACTCAGACCTTATCCTATGCTAATTCTGCTGATAATCCTTCTTAAAGCTTTCTTCTTATGTGGCTTTATGCATCTATTGTTTTCTTTTTCTATTTCCTTACTTTTGCTGGCAGGACCAGGACCAGGGAAAGGTAAATGAGGCACTTGCCTTGGGCACAATATTTAAGGGGCTGTCAAAAAACTCAATAATCAAAATAAATGATATTTTAATGCAACATTTCTTTAAATCAAAATTAAATGCAAAAAAGTCTATGATGAACAAAATGTCAAAACTGTAAACAAAACAGGATCCATGTTGATGATTAGACTAAGTCATTATACATTAGAATACTGTTACTTCCCTCTTTCTCCATCTCACTGTGTCACACCCAAATCTTAAAGCTTGCATTAGTCATATTATTTGTATTTCAAGTATCCTTATGTAGTATTTACATTACATGTCCCCAATATGCTATAATGATCCATTCATACACAGACACATGCACACTTACATATATATATTCATCTTTTTTCATTCAATTATTGTTTGTTAGAGGTTTTCTTGAATATTCTCCCCAGATTCAGCATGTAGATAATACATTCTCTGAATTCTTATGCATCCTCAAATACTGTTCTTTTGCCCAAACAAGTGAGGAGTATCTTGCCTGGATTTAGTACTCTTAGATTGCCTACTTTTCTCTTGGTAATCTTTAGATATCTTCTATTGTCTCCTATCTTCCAGTGTTGTATATGTGAGGGCTGATTGACAGCTTAATTCTTATTATTTTTGAAAACAATTTGATCCTTCATTCTGGAAGTATATACAATTTTCCTTATATCCTTTGAGCTCAGAAAAATTATCAGACTAGGCCTAGGTGGTGATGGTGGTGGCGGTTTTGACAATCATGCCTGGAACTCAGTGAGTCCTTTGAATCTCTGGCTCAAATCTTCCTTCAACACAGGGAAATTGTCTTATTTTATTTGTCCAAGTATTGCCTCTTCTCCATTGATTCTTATTTCTCCTTATGGAACTTCTATTATTTGTATTTTGAGTGCCCTGTACCTGTCCTCAGAAATCACTTATCTTTTCCCTCCTATTTTCTCTAGCTTCCTATTTTTATTCTCAGGTGTCTTTTTTTCCATTTAATTTTCCCAAACAGTGATTAAGAATTCAGGGGGGACTATCTTCTCTTTAAATTTATGTGTTAATTTTATTAATTCAAAAATTATGAGTTTTTAGTTCCCAGGATGTGAAAGACTTTAAACTATATTCAAACCTCAAGCTCTCTTAGCAATTTTTGTTCAAGTTGTCTTCAGTCATCACCAGCGGTTCTTTTTTTTTTTTTTTTTTTTTAGGTGTTACATATTCTGTATGCTCCTCTTCCTCTATCATTGCTAGATCCCCTAGTTTTCTTTGCCAACTTCTGACTCACTCTCAGATCTCACATCCAGAGTTTGGGGTGCCCTAAACAGAAGCATCCTGCTTCCATGGGTCATCTCTAAAAGTCAATTTGTCAGTGTGCTACCTGGGCACTGGAAGGAAGATCCTCATTTCCCCTCTCTCCCTGACAGTCAAAGTTAGGGTTTCTACAGATTCTAGAGTGGGGAGTCTACATTTACGTGCTAAGCTTCCCCCACCCCCCCCAAGCTCCTGGGAGCTAGGGGGAGGGGCAATTCTTCCTTGGGAGGCAGGTGAGGGTGACCCAAAGATCATCCACAAGCTGAGCCTTCTTCAGGATGCCCAGCATTCTGGTCCTAATTCCTGAGTGTTCTGTTGTAATCTGCAGGCTCTCCTCACGCTGAGAGCAAAGGTTTTGTGCTTGCTCCCCCACCTAAGTGAAGGCCTTGCTCACACCTTCCACATTCTGCACAGAGCCAAGGAACTCCTCAGTGTGGCAGAGATGACTGGAACTGAAGACAGGAGAGTTGGACAAGGAGGCCAGTACCTATTCATTCCAGCTCCATTTTACCAGAACTGGCCACGTGCTCAATTTTCCAACTTATAAAACTTTTCTTTCCTCTTTTCCTTATTTCAGTTACTGTCATCAGGTCCTCCTATTGTGCTGATGTAAAACATGAGTCATTTTTGATAACTGCTCTTGCATATCATCCTCTTTCAATTGGCCTGCAAGTGTGTTGTTTTTTCTTAATTGTGTCCCTATACTAGCTCTTGAATCCACTTCCTCCTTCACATTTGCAGCTGCCATACCATTTTTCAAGCCTTTACTGTCCCCAGCCTAAATTTCTGCATTAACTTCATAACTGATTTATCACCCTCTAATTTATTCTATGTACTATTGGCACGTAAAGCACAATTGTGACAGAGTCATTCCCATTATCTACTGAAACCAAGTCATCCAAAGTTTTCTACCATATATCTTTCTGAATTTATCACACATGTGCACATACACACACACACACACACACACACACAAATGCACACACATCTCCTTTTCCTCCTCTCAAGACACTTTTTAAATTATGGTTTAGAACTTTCCTAAATCCTGGTTAAGTTTATCTTGTTCCTTTCTCCTCTATCCTACTCCATCACCTTTCCAATTTCAATTCATCCTCCAAGGCTCAGCTCAGATGCCTCCTCCATGAAGCCTTTCCCTGTCCTTTGTTTTATTTACTACCTACCACTTTCATTTCCTGCAGCATTTTCTTCAAACCTCTATTATAATGTGCATTTCACTTACTCAAACTTGTAAACTCTTTGACACAATGTGTGGCTTACCTTTACTTCCTACCCACTACCTGGAACTCAGCAAGTACTTCTCTAGTAGTGAATTGAATACAACTGTTCAGATCAATATTTATTTGGCTTCTTCAATATGCCAGGCAGTGAGCTAGTGCTTGAGATAAAAGATGAAATAAACACAGATCCTGTCCTCAGGGGTTCAAATGCCAAGTTCTATATTGCAATATTGCAATTAAATGATTTGGTATGTATCAGCATTGTGTCTATCAGATCATATACATATATCTCCATCTAAATGGAGAAACCTTTTGGAAAGTGTTGCCTGTTTTGCCTTGCTTCCTAATCCGCTTTTAGAAAGCACATGTTTATACCAGGTCCAGAGATCATATCAGGGCAGAGGAAGTAGCTCCACAGAGAAAATTAACATTCAAGACAATATGGAAATTGCAAATCAGGTAAGCAACACATTTCAAGTCAATGTAAATAATTAGGCTTCAGGAAGAGAGGGCTGGGAAGAAGTAAGAAGAAAAATAATCTAAGGCATCTTATTGGTGTACCTGTAGCTTCCTTGATTTGGTTCTCACCTAATTGTAAGTAATTCTATTGGAACTTCCCTACAGAATGGTGGGGGGTAGAGACAGATAACAGGTATATGGTGAACATGGGGCTGAAGATTAGATAAAGGCCTTTTCCAAGAGTAAGTTGGTAAACTCAACTCCAAACCTCCCCCCAGCTCCCATTTCCCCCCCCAAAAAAAATTATGAACAAGGATAAATTTATCTTTGACCAATTTTCCTCTCTATCACTGCCCTTTCAGAATCACCCTCAGATACTGTCTCAGTATCCTTAAGGTTCAGACACTTCTTCAACTCCCTCCATTCAGCACCCATGGACCTGAACACCACACAAAGCTTTCTTCCCTCCACCTCATCAAAACATTTATCTGCTTGTTTCTTGGGCTGCACCTCTCCACTTGGCAATGTGCAAAGACGATCAGTAGATTTCAACTCTCTTAACCTGAATGAGAAAAATATTTTGAATCCAGATAATGTATAAGATTCTTTCTAACAAATTTTCTTATTAGAAATCATAATGCCTTAATCCAGTTAAACTGTACAAAAAGAACTTTAGGAAGAATTATTAGCATTGAAATTTTCACATCTCAGGGTTGGCCAGCAGTTGGAAGGATTACTTGTTTGTCTTAGTTCACAAAACCCACCACAGAGTATGGTCCAACACTAGCTCTGTCTATGCCTAGCTGCCCAGCCCATGTTTCTAGGCAGTGACCAATGTTTCCTTCAGTCTCTTTAGACTGAGAAACAGAAAATGTCTTGGGTTCCATGCCAATATCCTCATCAGTTCCTATTATCCTGATTCATAATCTTTTGTGATTAAGATAAGTACACAGGATGCACTTCTCTGTGGATTATCATTGCTCTGAGTTAGTAAACTTACTAAGGCTCTGTATTGGTTCCTGATTCTGACTTCACACTGTGAGCCTGACAAAACCATGACCATACTCTACTAGGAATTTACCCAAGGGATACAGTAGTGCTGATGCATAGGGGTACATGTACCCCAATGTTTATAGCAGCACTTTCAATAATCATCAAATTATGAAAAGAGCCTAAATGTCCATCAACCGATGAATGGATAAAGAAGATGTGGTTTATATATACAGTGGAATACTACTTGGCAATGAGAAAGAATGAAATCATGCCATTTGCAGCAATGTGGATGGAACTGGAAGATATTATGCTCAGGGAAATAAGTCAGTCAGAAAAGGACAGATATCATATGTTTCTACTCATACATGGATCTTGAGAAACTTAACAGAAGACCATGGGGAAAGAGAAAGAAAAAATAAATAGTTACAAACAGAGAGGGAGTGAGGCAAACCACAAAAGAAGGGAAATGGGTGATGGGCATTGAGGAGAGCACTTGTTGGGATGAACACTGGGTGTTGTATGTAAGCTAATCTGACAAAAAATTAGATTTTAAAAAATTAAAAATAATTTAAAAAACCATACACATACTGCGATGGGAAGGCCAATAAACATGTAGTTTTTGAGAGCTCAGATGAAAATCAGGACTATGAGGAAGGAGTAGAAACAAAATATCCCCTTACTGATATTGTTGGAGACAAACTATAGGCCTGGCTAATACTTAGATCTGATCTAGTATAGAAGTGTTAGTTTAGGGCTGTCTAAAATGTAATATATATCATGGAGGTCATAAATTCCTGCTTGAAAGGAATTAATAATGTGCTGAGATCTACATTACATGATATGAGTTAAAATCTTCCTCCTGAGCCACTTGATTTGAGGCAAAACATTTAACCTCTCTGGTTTCAGTTTCCCATTTGGTAAGACGGAGGACTAGAACCACTGACCTTTTAGCTGTATAGAGTGATAGATGGTGGTTCTGTGATATGTTCCAGAATTAGAAAATGCTAGGTAGACCTGAATCTCCTGCAGACCATAGAAGGGAAAGACAGGAAAGTCAAAATTCCATTTCAGAGGTTTGGGAGGAAGTGCACTACAAGGCAGCTTATTAACTGCTGACTATACAGTAAGTAATAGGAGACAGAATTCTGGATTCTTCTATTTACCATTCACTGCCTAGTGCACCAGGCTGTTTTGTTGAACACACATGGATTATTCCTCTAACTTCACTCAAGCAGAAATGATAGAAGATAATTCGAAACCATGACTGCATTTGTCAAGAAAGAAATGGGTTAATGTCAAGAAGCCACTTACCCTTTTGAATTTCAGTATCTAAATGGCTATTGTTCCTCCTAGAACAGAATTTTCTAGAAGACAAAACACACACTAAAGATCTAAAAAAGAAAATATCCATTAAAGATACAAAGAGACTGGGGCTCCACTAATGTAGTATGAAAATTCAACTTGCAAGTAAGATGCCAGAGTTGGATTGAGGGCTGTGTACAACAGTGACATGAATATAAAGACTCCCTAAGGTTAAATTGGGCTCCTGCATTGAAATTCTAATTAGAAATATGAGTGCCCTAACTCTGTGAAAGTACATGTGTGTTTAATTATTCTTTTTCACCTTATCTCTTCCATTATTTTACACACTTTTCCCTCCTCCTTTCTTGCTTTTCTCAAGCAACCCGTGCTCCTCACTTAATCTAAGTGTAGGGCCTTTCTTTAAGTTGGCATTAATTGACAAGCAGTGTTTAATTATTATTTTTCATGTCTGAAGAGGGCTAATATTAACTCTCCATGGGCCTGAAGGCGATCTCGGCCCCCTTGTTTCTGGTGGCACCACTCTGCCTTCATCACTGGTGTTTCTTTAATCAGACAGACATGCCACATATTCTTCTTCATGTTAATGGTATGTACTTATATTTGTGCTAATTGAGGCTGCTGGGGACCTTACTTGTCTTCTACCATAGTTTTTGTAAAATTGGCACTTTAGACAACTGAAGATTACATGATCCAAGAGGTATATTGGGGAAAAAACATAGCCTCGAGGACTATTAATCTGGAGTCTTCTTAATACCAGGAATGTCCCGTGTAAGACTGGCATCCTCAGCTGGCAACAAGCACCTTATATTGTAACATAATTGATTAACCAATAACTAATATCTCAAAGGACCTGCAAACCATATGTTTATGCATTGGTGCCCTGGACTAAGTGGGGACCTCAAATATTGTCATAGTCATAATCTGGCTTTTCCATAAATTAATCAGTAACACTATCTCATCTACCATCATAATGGTCAACCTTCTCAATCAAAGCTGGAGGACTCTCTGTTGATACTAAGTGAGAGAATATTTGCTTTTCAAGAACATACGTTTTATTCAGTCTTCCTTATCCTCTATGTTGCATTTTAACCTCAAAAATAGACTTATTCAGGGGACTTTCTGACTCCAAATTAACAGGCAAAGAAGTTCTTGGCCTGAAATCTAAGCCTTCTCTTAAACACTTCTGGGGTTACAACAGAACCTGAATTACTAAACATAAAGGGGAAATAAAAGTTACTCCAGTAAGTGGAGGTCAAATCCAATAAGGACAGCTAAAATAGAAAAGTGTCAAAGATTAGGTATAAAGGAATAAGTAGGAGATCTAGTCCAAGATCAATAGGTACTAATCCAGGAAATTCAGGTGGGAAGAATAAAAAACCAGACAGGTTCAAAGGTTGGGGCTTCCTGCATAGTCATATATTCCCAGGGTCTCAATGTCC
This sequence comes from Neofelis nebulosa, assembly GCF_028018385.1. Lineage (NCBI taxonomy): Eukaryota > Metazoa > Chordata > Mammalia > Carnivora > Felidae > Neofelis > Neofelis nebulosa. The sequence goes on from NC_080788.1 coordinate 81,010,394, forward strand.
AAGGTGACACTTAGACATATTACAGCAAGTGGAAAGGGCATGGGGTCTAGAATCAAAGAACCTGAATTCCAATCCAAACTCCGTTATATACTGAATGCACGACCTTATGCAGAACATATCTTTAAAGTCATTATAATGAAGATCTTTTGCATAGGATTATTTTGAGGATCAAATGGGACATAAATATGAAAGCACTTTAGACATTTTAATTTGCTTTATAAATTTTAATTATTAACTTAAAACCCATATTTCCTTAGAAGTAATGGAAAATAAGAGTTCAACTGGTGCTGCGGTTGAGACACATGGGATTTAATAGGCTGGTTTTTCTCTTTTGCTAGTTAGTTCTGCCATCTGTGGAACATTCAAAAAGAAACAACAAACTTTGGAAAACAAGCCATTCATAAACCAGGAATGGCATTTGTGATTGAAAGCCTTCGACCTATTAATACTCATAAGGGGCAGAAACTTGGAAAATATCCTATGTTGAACATTCTTCTTTCAATCTAGACCTATTAACTTGCCTTATTAGTCATCAAGTAAATAAATCACAGACTCAATTTATCTCTGCCAGGCTCCATAAATACCAACTTGTGTGCTAATAGCATCAACTAAAACAGTAACTATAATTCAAAGAAATTCATCAATGGTTCTCAAATTGTGGTCCCAGACCTGCAAGAGCAACATCACCTGGAAACTTGGTAGAAAAGCAAATTACTGAGCCCCATCAAGAGCTACTGAATCAGAAACTCTGGGGATGGGCCCAGCAATCTGTGTTTTATCAAGCCCTCCAGGTGATTCTGATGTTCTTTTGGGTTTAAGAGCCATTACATTAGGCTGAGAACAGAACTAGCATCATAAGCACAGTGTTTTTATTTGTAGAATTTTGGGGGGGAACTACCTAGTTTTAACATGTTTTAATATGGTTAAAGTTTCAATACAACATGTACAATTAAAAATCAGAACTAATAAGTGTATGACCAAGACCACATAGATCTTTAGTTTGTGTCTATAGGGCTCATTGTTCAAGGAAGTTCATTTTTCCATCCTTAGTCTGAATAGACATATGTCTTGGTCAAGTCTAATTTCCTGTAATACATGAACAATTCAAACACTCAAAAAATTTGAACATATTTTTATTTACTAAGGACTTTAATCAAGGAAGAAGATCTTACAATTAGTCTTGGTAATAGAAATGTAAATTGAAGTCGGTTCATTAATTTTAGCAATACTCTTCCTTGTTTGACTTTTAATAGTATTTAAGCCTAGCTATTATGTTAATATCTTGCCTTATAAAGTTTACAATATAATTCAATAATATAAATAATAAAATCACAATTTAATATTGTAAGGCAAGAACAAAAGATTTTCAGGAAAAAATAAGAGGCTGGTATATTTTTTCTATATAATAATTAAAAATAAAATCTTATGTAACTAATGATTGGAGATAAAAGGTTAACTTTTCTCCTCTTATTCATTTTAACAAATTCAGCTACACAAGTGTCAATGAGTATGAAAATCTAAGTCAAACACTTCTTTCTTATTAAACAACATAATTTTTAAGTGATATGTAAAAATGAAGTTTTATTGCACATATTACACCAACATTTATTTTGCCTCATGCTTAGGTGTGAGGGTAAGGACACAGAGCTCTCTGACTTAGAATCCCAGCAGCCTCTGTTACATTTCTGGGTCACTGGAAGTGATGCCGAGATAGATCCTCAGGATGCCTTATATAAATAATATAAATATTCTATAAATATTTGTGGAATTAGATTTTCCTAAAGTTCCTCATCAACAATTATCAATATTAAATGTAAACCATAGTTTGTGAAGTTAAAAATAAAAGCAGGCCAGAGCAATCACTCCTTTAACCTACTCTCATGCACTCTCCTCATATACCTGGAACCAGTATTCAGGCTTCCTTCTGTTTTCCTATTCCTCAGTGCCCAGTGGCATCCTCTTGGGAGAGCCCAACCACACCCTCCAGCCTGACCATCATTTTATCTCCAGTGAAACTTCAGTAGAATTTTTAGCCCCTCACTATTCCACCTTAATCAAAATGTTGCTCCACACAGCTTCATATGACACTTCTTGCTTAGAGAAAGTTCTGTTTCTTCCCAACTGAAAACTGGAAACCACAGAATAATATTTCTAGACTTAAAGAGCCTACTGATGAGAAAAATGGAGATCTAGGATTTAACATGTAAATCTTGGAATTATGGTATTGAGAAAAGGGGATCGAGCTGCTAAATTTATAAAAATACCATATATCATGAATAATGTAGGTATAAAACTTAACATATCTAAATATTTTTAAATAACCCTTTATAATAGCATTTTATAATTACATTGGGCCCCTCCAGTGTGTGAATTATGGTGTATTCATGTTTAGTTGCATTGACTGTACTCAGATTTTAGCCATGTGCCTAGCAACACACTGGGTATGAATTAACGTGCAATAATTCATAGCCTGTTGTGCCTTATTAAATATAGCATTGATTCAATTTTAGAACTGCAACATAATGACTCAAATATTTTTCAAAATGCTAAGTATCCCATACAATTTTCATTTGAGAGCCTGTTTTCACATTTGCATCCCTCACTTACAATAGTAATATTTTCCTACTGCAGAGTAAAAAACAAACAAACAAATAAAAAGGCAATTGCCCACCAAAAAGTAAAATCAAACACCATGAGGAATTACCTCTTGAATGGCCCTGTTTCCTCCAATAAATATGAGTCTCCAAAAGTCTGCTTTAAATGGGGAAAAACATATTTTTTGTTTTTCAGGCCATTTGAAAAACCACTTTAAAAGACTCTCAATTTTCTTGTTCTCCATTATTCTGTGATGCAAAATAAAATAATCATATATCACATTTGGAGGGGACAGTGCCCAGAAGCAAGTTAGGAGAGCTGTGGTCCAGTTCTAATTCTACTAATTTACTCTCAAATAGCCAGTAAGTCACAAAATCACTAGGTGCTTCAGTTTCCTCATCTGTAAAGCATTTTCCTATTTCAGGGGATGGTGTGAGAATGAAAAATATAAATCTGTGAATATGCTATAAATAGAAGTTACTATTGGCAATATGCATAGCCTCACAGTAAGTATACTTTTAGCAAAAGAGCTTTCATAACCACTATCTCACTGATAACTCCCAGTAATGTTGTGGGTAGATAGGTACTATTACTCCCATTTCACAGCTGAGCTTTAGTCACAGAATGCACTTCCTCTCAGTGAAAGATACACATGAAGCAGTGAAACATCTAAACAGAATAAACCGTGATTTCCAATATCACAATCGGAGTGCCCTCACATCCACTGGACAGAGAAAGAAACAGAGACAAACTGGCAAATAACTTAGTGGCAAAATTAAAACCCAAATCCCAGTCTACTGTCTTTCAATCAGATTAGAGACTACATTTACATTGAAAAAACTGAACAATTACCTCACTTTGTAATTTCTGGATGAGCAAGTGAGAAGCCTCTCACCACAATCTCATAAATGCAACGGAATCACTGTTTTATAAATGATAGCGTGCAATCAGGCCAAATCTCATATTGCAATACTTTTCCAATGGACAGCCTTACATGTCTTCATGTTCAGAATAACATTTTTAAATGACCCTTTGTTTTAAACATATTAAAAGATCATGGGGCGCCTGGGTGGCTCAGTTGGTTAAGTGGCCGACTTCAGCTCAGGTCATGATCTCACGGTCCGTGAGTTCGAGCCCCGCGTCGGGCTCTGTGCTGACAGCTCAGAGCCTGAAGCCTGTTTCAGATTCTGTGTCTCCCTCTCTCTGGCCCTCCCCCATTCATGCTCTGTCTCTCTCTGTCTCAAAAATAAATAAACGTTAAAAAAAGTTTTTAAAAATAATAATAATAATAAACATATTAAAAGATCTACATTTTATTAACCGAAGTTATAGAACTTTCCTTTAGTTACTAATTAGCTATCATATCGTTTGCTATATTCCTACTTCTTTCAGAATTCCAACATTCTGCAAGGACAAGCTATAAAAAAGCAATGACAAAACCAGTATCCCATACCCAGCTCATGCTTCTGACACTGCCATTTTTAGCATGAAATTACCTCTGGCACAAATGACTAAAAATAAATTTTAAATTTTGGCCCAAGACAATTTCATTATTTCTTTTGTGATATGAGGAAACCTGAGGAAAAATAGTTTGGCATCACAACTCTCACCAGTCTTACTAGGATAGAATGTGCTATGCACTAGGGATCAGTGTACCTTGGTGAATCCATTCCAAACATGCAAACAGGGAACATAGGAACATGGAATTCCTTTAGAGTAAGTCAAACCCAGTTTCTAATTCCAGTTTTATCATTACTAGTACAATGGCATTGGAAAGTGGCCTAATCTCTCTAAGCATAATATTATTATTTCACTGTAGATGGGACTAATAATAGTTCTATCTCTACAGAGATAGACACATAGTAAGCACTCAAAAGTGCCAGCTAATATTAAGTTGGAGAAACTACTGTGGTGGTCCAGATTTCAGATAAGAAATGGATCCAATGTTAGTTATCATAGGCCAAATATATCTCAAGCCTCATCTCTGCTCCTATCTTAATCATGGTTATCATCATAGAATTTTATTTTTTTTAATTTTTATTTAAAAAAATTTTTAGTGTTTATTTGTTATTTTTGAAAGACAGAAAGAGATAGAGCATGAGCGGGTAGGGACAGAGAGAGAGAGAGAGAGAGAGAGAGAGAGAGAAAGGGAGGGAGACACCAAATCCAAAGCAGGCTCCAGGCTCTGAGCTATCAGCACAAAGCCCAATGCAGGGCTGGAACCCACGAGCTATGAGATCATGACCTGGACTGAAGTCAGACACCTAACCAACTGATGGGCAACCCTCATCATACAATTTTATTAAATATATGATTTAATCTACTTAATATATGATTGTTCCTAGCATTCTCTTATTTTATCACCATACATCTTTCCCAATGCACTCAGCACATGACTGCATTACAGTCCATAGTCTGCCTTATACCAAAGTTACTTGTACCTGTACCCTCCTCTATATAGTAAGCATAAGAGAACGGACTCCCTCTCTATAAGTTCAAGGACTAGGACAGTGATGTACATCAATCTAAAAATCCAATAAAGGTCGGTTGAACTGTGTTGAAGATAACTAGTTTAACAAGGTATTTGATGCAAGGTTTGGTGTTGGGACACCACAGAAAAAGGCATCCGCCAGCCAATATTTTCTCATTATAACAAAGCAGATAGTTTTGGGTAATGCAATTATTGCTTTCTGTTATGACTAGTACCAGAGGTGCAAGTGAAGACCATCTATGAACATAAGAAACATAGGGAAAATTAGACAGCTAGCCCAGTTCAATGGGTCAGGCTTTTTAGAATTCAAAAGATTCCTCCGAACCCTGGAAAACAAAGGGTTAGGCTCTTCATGATTCTGAAACACCAATGACTTTTTCATTCTTCAATGCAAAATAAAAGCCCATTTAGACTTCCTTTTGCAATTATCACCTATTTGAATTCTGGTAACACTTATTTAGTTAGCAATCTAGCTCTTTTCCCTGTTTAAAAAAAAATAAATAGCTGAGTGAGGTTTTTTCTTTAATACATTGATATGAGGCATCCATGATTTTGACCTTCTTTAATATGAAAACAGAGACTTGTTTAGCTGCAACAAGTCTTTTGAGGCCTGATCTCTTTCCACTGAGTGAGCAGAGGAGAACAGAAGGCAGGTAGACCTCTTGGCATGAGGCCCTGCTTCTGAGAGTTCAGGTAGGTGGAATCCACCCTCCTCGCCCAGATACTGTGAGAAAGAACAATGGGGTGGACAACTGCAGGAGGGGTGATGCCAATTCCTGAACAAGTGAGTATCCCTTGTTTCTCCTTTACAGGGAACTCCCTGTTATTCCTCCCATTCTCTTCCTCTTATCAACCTTCTGGTTTGATAACACACAGACAAAATAACCATACAGATATTTTAGTGGAGTATGCTTAGAGATTTTCAGAAGAAAGCAAGATGGACAAAGCTGCCAATATTATCCCTGTCTCAAAGAAACCCTTACACGTGTAACATGGAAATTCAGCTGTCATCACCCTGCCTCCTTAGAGAAATCTGTATCCTATTCTTCAAAGCATTGGAGCACAAATTAGGCAGAGCAGCTAGTAGTATTGCTAAAATACTCTGACAGGTGTGGATAGACTTTACTGCTTTCCCCACACAACACACACACACACACACACACACACACACACACACACACAAAACCACACACACACAATGTGTGGACATGCGCAGGCACACCACTCACCACTTACCTCTTTAGAGATCTCTATTCATTGAAAACATTTTCCAGTGTTCTGTCATCAAATCTCAGAGATCTTGCTTCCACCTCCATTGTAGGTGGCACCATTCTCCAGACCTTCAGCTGGAACCCCCAAGCCGATACCACTTCATGCTTTTATGGAAGTTATCCCATGGGATTATCAGAGGCAATGGAACATAAAGGTTATGCATGCAGACTCTGGAGCCAGACAGCTAAATCTAAATCTGGGTTCAATCACTTACAAGCTATTTTTTTTAGACAAATTTCCTAATTTATCAATGCTACAGTTTCCTCATTGGGATGACAGTAATAGCAGCTATTGTGAATGTTAAATAAATTAATACATGCTGAATATTTAGAAAATGCCTGGCACACAGTAAGTGCTCAATAAATGTTCTCACCTAATGATGTTCTATCCTCTATCATCCCCATTTTCCACTTGATAGGACTCTGTGCTTAGTATTTTAGTAATCTTAGAGTTCTGAACTTCAGATTTCTTTCCTTTGTGTGATATACTTCTAGAAGGACCTTCTCTTTTTCTTTTCAGTTTAAGGTACTTAATTTGCACAGTCTTCTTATGATGGAAAATGAGACAGAGAGAAAAACTGCCCAGAAAGCTTGATCTTCAGACCAAACTCAGGGTTAAACAGGGCCTGTTACATAACAGGCTCTCAGTAAGTGCTAAAACAAATATATTTGCTCTCCCTTTCTCATGGAGCACAAAGTGGCTAAGCCCAGAAGAGGAAAAAAAATGTTTTTCTATCAAACAGATATCAAAAAATATTTTTCTATATTTTCCAGTCAAGTGTTATTGGTTTATCTCCCCAAATAGGCAAAGGGACATAATATTGAAGCTTATAATCCTTTGAGTTATTTGAGTGCTTCATAGAATCTGGGGCCTAATTCATTCATTCAACTGCAAACAGAGATGATCTCTCCCTATTTCTCTATTTCTTTTGAACACTTTTTTGTCCGCCCTCCTAGCCACCAAACTCTCCTGCTATTACTCCTACCTCCAGCCACTCCTTTTCAGTCTCTTTTTCAGATATTCCTCCTCTATCCAAACCCAAGAGCACATCTTCTCCCTCAGCACCCTCCTCTTCATATCCCTGCATACTTCCTGCATCATCACCTCCCATCCTATGGCTCCAAAGGCATTCTACACTTCCAGGACAAGCCTCTCCCATGAGATCTAGACTTCTAAACTCAATTGCCCTCTCACCCTCTCCATTCAAATATCAAACACACATGTCAAGTTCAACACATCCAAAACAAAAGTTTTGATTTCCTACTTAAACATGCTTCTCCCCCAAGCTTCCCAATGAGTAAATGGAAACAGAACTCCCACAGTTACTTGGACTCAAAATTTAGGCCCCATTTTTGATTTCTCTCTCATACACAATCCACCTTCTTATCACTTTAGCAAGTTTTCTCCACCTTCAGTATATGTCCCAAATCTGACCTCTCCTCACTGCCTCCTCTTCTGTCAACCCCATCAAAGCCACTATCATACCTCACCCAAATTGATTCAGTGACTCCTTAACTGGTCTCTGCTCCCAACCTTCCCTCCTCTGCCACCCTAACAGTCCACTTAATGTAGCAGCCAAAGTAGTAAAAACAAAAGTCAAATCAGGTCACACTCCTATTACAACATGTCAGTTTTTAGATTTTCCCACTTTAATGGAAGCTCCAAGAGGGCAGAAATTTTGCCTGTCTTGTTCACTGTTTCTCCCTAGCAACCAGAGCAATACCTAGCACAGGATAGGTACTTAATAAGTATTTGTTGAATGAATAATGACTTAATTAAATACTCAGTGAGTGTCTGCTTGGTGTTTGGTCTTGTGCTGAGTTTGGGGTACATATCAAAAACAGAACAAACAAACATGGCCCATGTCCTCAATGCCTAGTGAGGAATGTAAACATTCACAAACATAAACAGTAACAGGTTAATGTTACTTGGGTGTGATGGTTAATTTTACGTGTCAGTTTGGCTGGGCTCTAGTACACAGATATTTGTGTACACAGATTATTTAGGATGCTCCTGTGGGGGTACATTTTGAATTGGGTTAACATTTTAATTGGTGGACTTTGAGCAAAGTGAATTATCCTCTATAACTTGGATGGGCCTCATCCAATCTGTTGAAGGCCTTAATAGAATAAAGACTGACCTCCCTCAAGCAAGAAGAAATTCTGTCAAGAGACAGCCTTTCAACTTGAACCGCAACAATGGTTCATCCCTGGTCTCCAGACTGTCAATCCACTTCATCAGATTTTGAACTCTCCATGCTTCCATAATCCTGTGAGCCAAATTCCTTATCTCTCCCTAGCACACATGTACCCTTCCTATTAGTCCTATTCCCCTGGAGATACCTGACTCACACATTTGGGGAATGAAGGGTGTTATAGGGGTATTTAGGTGATAAGTATATACGAGGGTGCCAAAGGGAAGTCAGCCAAGGTGTCCTTAAGGATACATCATTTAGGCCAAGATTTACACTGTAGGTAGATGTCAGATAGCACCAGTTTTACACTGGTTTCAGGGGAGCCAGAACTATTCTAGGCAAAGGAAATTGTATTTTCAGTGGCCCTACAGTAAAAGAAGTGCTTTCTAGGCTCTAAGAAGTCCGGCATTGGTTGGTTGATTGCCCTTATATGAGAGGTACAATCCAGATACTTTATTTGGCAGGCCTCATGCTAAGAAAGTCAAGCATACTGTCACACAATCCCTCTCAGCAGAGGTCGCAGTCAGCCTGATCCAAAGAAAAACACCATACATATTCATCTCTCCTGTTGGCAAAGTTCATGCCCTCCCTCTCTACACAGGGATATAATCAGTGAAGTCTGACATAACTCCAGGCTACATACACCCAAGAAAATAGCAAAGTCCTTACAAGGAGAGACCTAATTCAGCCTCAGAGTAGTCCAGTCAGCAGTCACTCCGTTCTGAAACCTGTCAGACTGCGATGCTGCTCAAGGCTGTTGTTTTGACATTAGCTTGACACATTCACATGTCACCCTCATTGTGTGAACTCCTACTCAGTGTTTTGTAATAACAGCAAAGGCATCAATATTTAAAAACAATCAAATGTATGTTTGGTTTAAATAGGCAGTTGAACCACAATCACTTGCAAAAAAGTCTTTTATGTGTATTTGCCTGTTACATATATTTTAAATTAACCATTCATATGGGAAGTCTCTTAACTGTTTCAATTAACTACAGAGGGTCAATAATTTAATGTGTCCTCTTAAAAATATTGTAATCTAGGCATCTGACTCCTGATATCGGCTCAGGTCATGATCTCATGGTTTGTGAGTTCAAGCCCAGCACTGGGCTCTGTGCTAACAGTGCAGGACCTACTTGGGATTCTCTCTCTCCTCCTCTCTCTCTGCCCCTCCCCTGCTTGCACTTTCTTTCTCTCCAAATAAATAAATAAACTTAAAAAAAATGTAAGCCAAATTATTTCCCCAATTTATATCCTGTTCCATTATCCCTTTAAAGACGATACAGGATTCTGTAGACTGAATGCCCTTAAAGTTACTCATAAGGTATAAACATCTTCAGACATTTCCTTCATGGAGGCAAAGCAGGTGCTTATGGAAGTGACTCAAGTGCCACCTATGTCCTAACACATGTTTCCTCAGGTCCCTAAGGTAGATAAAAGGCATATTTCAAAAGTCTGATGAATAAGGACTGTTTGGAAATTACGACAGGCTGAATGTGCCCACCCAGCTCACCAATGTTGGATAAAACCATTTTAATCCAATATTCTTTCTGTGGTATCAAGGTTGGAAACTTAAATGAAAGAGGATAGTTGGAAAGAGTCAGCTAAAGAACCAGTCTTGGTTGCTTGAAAGCAGCTTTTGGATCTTTGGACAGAGTTTTGAACTAGAATATACCCAAAGAATAGGTATACCCCTTGTCATTCATCCCAAGATGTTGGCTGAAGTTCAAAATCCCCTCTAGAAAAGTCTCTATAGGCATGATGTGGTTCTCCATATATCCTCAACCCTGGTAGACCCCAGAAAGTTTTTCCATCCTGCATTCCTCAATGTTGGCATTCCTCAAAGATTGAGTAAAAGCAGAAACAGGCATGTGAATTATATTTAGCATCGTGAAAGCCTAATGGCAAAAAAAAAAAAAAAAAAAAAAAAAAAAATATATATATATATATATATATATATATATATATATATATATAAAATAAACATAAATATACATACCAGGTTTTCTTTCATTTTGTTTTCTGGGTTTTTTAAATGTTTATTTATTTATTTATTTATTTATTTGAGAGAGACAGAGACAGAGACAGAGACATAGTGTGAGCAGGGGAGGGGCAGAGAAAGAGGGAGACACAGAGTCCAAAGCGGGCTCCAGGCTCTGAGTTGTCATCCCAGAGCCCAATGTGGGGCTCAAACTCATGAACCATGAAATCATGACCTGAGCTGAAGTAGGACGTTCAACTGACTAAGCCACCTGCCCCATCTTTTATTTTGTTTTAATTTTTATGGCATTATATCATCAGTAACACTGGTTACCTGGTTATCATATGTCAATCAAAAACTCTGATTCACAGTTATCCCTAGCTTATCTTAATAAACAGGAAAAATAAAGTCATTATTACTTGATAAATGCTGTTTGGTCAACAAAATTGTTAAAGTGTAAGGTCCCTAAGGGAAGAAAGCCAATTTTTAAAAAGATTTTGAGGATGACAAAGGGAGGAAACCTTGCCCTAATTGTACTTATGTCTCCAATTGTCTGCATTACCTCTCTGCATTCACTTCACTTGAAATGATCTGGTTAGGCCAAGTCACTCTGAGTGAGGCAAACGTGAGGCTTAAACAAGTCATTCCTGGTCCCCATGTGCCTTCTCCCCTACCGCTCCTTACAAAGACCAAGTCTAGAGCAGAGGCAACCTGGACACCAGAGAAAAAGAGTTCAGAGAATGACCACAGTATTCCCTTAAGAATCAAAATTAGTATCTCTCCTCTGAAACATACCTGCAGACAAGATGTATGCATGCACAAAAGGTGGAAATATATGACTTTTGAGAGGATACTGCTCATAATCAGCAAATGAGTGGTAATCAGGATCTAGATGGCCATCTCAATTTTTCACAGGTCTTGATTCAGACCCAATGTTAGAAATGCCAAGTACTGACACAGAACATCCCCAGTGGCTCACTCACATAAAAATACTTAAATTTAATTTTCCTTTCATTATTTGGCCTACATTAGCCACAGTTATTCACCTCATTCCTGGCCTTTATTAAATTGTGCTAATAGTCAAAATAAGTTGCACCATCTTATAGTGCAACTCTGAAGTCATCAAAACTGGTTTTAGTACCCTTAACATTTGGCCCTGCCACCCCAATCTCTTCCATCTCAGGTGACCCATATTTTCCAGTTCCTCTCCTATCCAGCATGGTCCTAGAAAAATGTCTTAGAAATTCATTCATATGAAAGGATAAATGATAGTTAGATGTGACTTGATCAGTTTTTCATCCTAGGGGTACTCTTCTCTATACTGGAGTCAGGATCCAGATGCTCTTGGTTAAAGGAGCTAGATGATCCTTTCTATTTTACCAATGTTTATTTGCGTAAGTAATAGTCACAAGGGCTTTGTAGCAGGCCCCTGGGAGGAGGCAGATAAAGTCAATGTAGGGAATGGCATGGTCTCTATCTTCACCTGCCTTCCTACTATCTACACAAAAAACCTAGCCTTATAGCCTGATTTTGAACTCCTATTAAGAGACAAGGTTAATGTAAGAAACAGAAAGATCTATGTTCATGGTAGACTGAGAGAGAACTACTTTGCCAGCTCTACCACAGACAACAGCCTGCATGGTCAAGACGGCATTACCACCCCACCTTCCCACCCCCCCACCACCAAGGAAAGGGCAGTTGTACCAGCAGGGAAGCATTCGTATAGAGGCCACCAAGAAGAAGGCAATGTCAAGGTCCTTTGACAAGGAGACAAAGACATCTGAGGTGGCTCATTCTAGAGTACATATGAGACACGACCTGACCAAAGGGCTCCAGAAATAACTAAAGAGAAGTTTGGGGATAAGAGTAGTGTGAGGTTTAAAGCCTACTGAAGCTTAATTAAGAATTATACCCAATGAAATTTTCCCCATAATTTTATAAGTTAGGAGAAGTATTTGGGAGTCATATTGGCCAATCTGGTAGCTTAAGTTCAACCCTTGCAGGCAAATAACTTTTCAGGAAATCTCCCTTCGCTAGTTGTATCATCCAAATAAAATGTATTATTAGTAACATCATCATTATTGTCATTAGTTAATATTTATAGTTTCATGCTATTTTTCATACCTTCTATTTTCAGCTATGAGATAGTATGGCAACAAGTACCTTTGAAATTGGCATATCTCTTTCCTTCTGCAGCAGTTTAGTTGCCTGGTACCAAATCCTGAATTTAAAGAAAATAACTATGACTTCACACTGGCCCTGCCCATTAATGCCAAATGAATGCATTGCTGTATCAGTAAATATCAAATTCACTATGGAGTGTTACTAGAGCTCTTACAAAAGAGCCACTTGAGTCAGATCATACCTCAATCTCTGTGCTGCCTTTGCGTGTCATCTACCTACAAAGGTGATGCTTTGAAATCGTGTTAAGAATTTTAATCACAGATAGTCTCTGCACACTGTGTAGATAGGGAAGAAAAAGGGGCTCCTGCTTCCCTAGACTCCAGTTCAACCCCTGCAGTTTTCCTCACCTTGGATGATGTATTCAAGATTTTGATTCATTTTTCCATATTATAACCATCTCTTTCACAGCTGGGGTGAAGGGAAGGAGAGAGAGTGTTAGATAGCTACAGGGAAAGTCATAATTTAAGGGTCAGAAACCTTTTATAACTGGTGTGCTAAGGTTTGGGGTTCTTTTGTTCTACCATATTTAAGAGGGCTATGCTGCTGCCACTGACCCCTTCTATTCGTCATGCCAAGCAAAATCTGGCCATGTGTTAGCATCACTTGGCTAAAATTGAGCTGCCCACTCTGGCATTATGACTATCATTCTTCAAAAAATATTTCATTTAATTATTTCATTTAATCCTTTCAAGCATCACGAAGAAAGCAGGTGCTATTATCAGCCCCCACTTTATACAAAAGAAAATGGCAGTTTGAAGAACATAAATAACCTCATCTATGGTCACACCAGCAATAAGGAGGAAACCTTCAAACCCAAGTCTCTGTGACTCCAAGCCCAAGTGCTAAATCCTGTGCTGGTCAGCTACCAACGAGCTGTAACAAGGAGAATGAAATCCAGGGCCCAGCTAAATAAACACCAGAACATCACACTAACTATGCAATCTATTTTCCTCAGAAGGGGGCCCTGGTTTTGATGCCTTCAGTTCACATTTCTGTAATGTTTATTTATTTTTGAGAGAGAGAAAGTATGAGCAGAGGAGGGGCAGACAGAGAGGGAAACAGAGGATCCCAAGCGGGGTCCCAATGTGGAGCTTCCCATGCAGGGCTTGAATTTGCAAACCATGAGATCATGACCTGAGCCAAGTCGTATGCTTAACCAACTGAACCACTCAGGTGCCCTCAGTTCATATTTTTAAAGTAGCAGCCCCAGGACTATGTGTGTTTGTGCCAATTACTTAACTTCTCCAAATAAACATTGGTTTCTTCAGCTGAAAATTCTAGAGTTTTTCAAACTGTCTGTGCTGAAGGATCAGATTGTTTTCTTTTTTTTTCTTTTTAAAAAATATTTTGGGGGAGCATATGCAGGGTGGGGGCAGAGAGAGGGAAACAAAGGATCCAAACAGGGCTTTGTGCTGACAGGCTGACAACAGCATGCCTGATATGGGGTTTGAACTCACGATCGGGACCTAAGCCAAAGTTGGATACTCCACCAACTGAGCCACTCAGGTGTCCCTGATTTTTTTCTTCTTTAAATTACCAGTTCATGTATAGACTGACACTTTTGTACAACACAGTGAAAACGAATTCCTAGAAATACTTAAAATCCAACAGACGTAAAATGATTCTGTCAAACTGTGAGAGTATCTCTCTCTCTCTCTCTTCAGGTGCCCTGTTAGGGGGCTATGATAAATCTTCAGGTTCTAACTTGGCTACTTTGGTTTGTAAGAAATCAGCAGCCCTGCTCATTATTTATATTCAGCAGCTCCTCCACAGTTTCCTCCTTGTGTCCATCAGATCCTGTACAGTCAGGCCAGTTTGGAATACCATTCCTACAATTTTCATTTACAGTGGGGTTTGGAGTCATCACTCTATGCTGCACTATTTTTACTCCTTGAGTTTTACTCCTTGAGTGGGATTATTTCTGGCAGTTGGATTCTAAAACCCAGCTGTCAATTAAAGGACACCAGAGGGAATCTGCATGAGCGACATCAACATTTTTCCCTATCCCCTGCCTCATCAAGGGCAATTTATCAATAGCAAAACAACCTTTCCTAACTGGGTGGAATATGCCGCAAAGAATCTCTGTCTTTTATAAAAGCATTCAAGTCCCCACCCCACCCCTGTCTTGACATTGTACTTTGACAAAAGAAACTACTAATATGGCCAATGTTATCAAACATCAGTAGAACTACTTTTTAAGACTGTGGTACCTGTCCTCTTGATTTGAAAGTCCTTAGAGAAAATCTCCCAAATAAACCAGGATAAATGTAAACCACCAATAGAAATCAAATTTGCAGACAGATTTGTCTATATTCAGAACCTCTGCTCCCAAACACTGGGCAAAGCAGAAAGAACTGAGCTGTCAGGGTATAAACATGTCTGTCTCCTGCCTACTCAAGTTGACAGGATTAAGGCTCTATGCACAAAAGACTGCCTTTTTATTTTTTTTAATTAATTTTTTTTAAACAGAAGATAAAACTAAAAAATATCTTGACCAAGAAATCCCAAATTACATTTCTGGGAGCCATGGGGTTTCTGGGAAGATCTCATATGATCATGAGAGATGGAGGAGGGAAGGAAGGAAAAGTTAGCCAGGTGAAGGGTAGGTCTCTGTTCCTTCTTTAATCATAGTAGCCTTGCTTTTATCCATTTCTAATTTTAGACTTCTCTGTAAGATTCAATGTGAGGAAAAGATTCTACTCTTTCAATTTTTTTTTGAAAACTACTTATTTAAGTACAATTTTGTTCCTAAACATTTTGGTTTGATTTAAATCAGCAAGTTTTAAGCCTATTTTAGAATTGAATTGGATTTTGATTTTTTTTTATTTTTGTAACTCCAAACTTTTATTTCAGAAATATTTGGCTTAGAAATGAGTCAGACATCTCATTTTAACTGAGAGACATTTTTGCCAAACAAAATGAAAGAAAATATGAATATTCCGTCCTCTTGAAAGAGAAATGTTGGTACAGGATCTGATTTTCTTTTGTTATAAGAATTTCTTGAAGACTTGTTAGGGAAAGTTTAATGATGAAAATGGGAAGACAGCAGTGTCCTGTCTCTACTAAAATTTTCATTTGCATTTTAAAAGATTCATTGAGCTATTTCGTAACTGAAACTATTCTCTAACATCTTGATCTGCAGACAAGAAAAAGGTTCTAGCCATGCAAGTGCTGCTCCACTGGGCTCTATGGTTAACCAAGGCCCTATGTTGATAACACTAGGAATCCTATAAAATCCATTGAGATATACAAGTGGAACAAAATAACCCATGACATACTAGGTCTGCAACCTAGAAATCAATAAATCCAGGTGTGATGGAGCCATGCCCAGAGATATTTTCCATCTTGAATAATTCCCAAGTTACAATTTGGCATTTGGTCAGTTTTAAAACGCAAGTATTAGTACCACATTAAACTTATTATCACCTTTATAGAGCAATCTGGACCCCATTAAAAGGCTATTATTTTATAATTCTTTTCCACAACAATCATAATTACTGCTCTTGATTCTTTATGTATATTATCTTTAATATTCATGGTAATCTGGTAAGAGAAGTATTATTACAACCAATTTACAAAAAAAGGAAGTCAGGACTCTAAAAGTTAAATGATTTGCCTAGAACCATTATAGCCAAATAAATAGTAGCTCCAAGTCCTTCTAAGCAGAAAGGTCATCCCATGAGATTAGAATCCATATAGAATCCATATATCTACCTTGAGGGTGTGAAGGAGGATATGAGTTGCCATCACTTTTATTGAATGCTTACGCCAGGCATTGGGCAAAGCATTTTACAAACATTACCCTCTTTAATCCTCACAATGCTTACTATGGTATAGTAGATATTATAATTATCTCCATTTTACATATGAAAAATTAGCTGAGGTTTAGAACAGTTAAGCAATCCATGTCACACATCTTGGAACATATGAAGTCAAATCTAAATCCCAGATCTCTCTGATTCCAAAACACAAAAAAAACAAGACCAAATTTATACTTCTAAATGAAGACTTCTTCTCAGGAGATTACATACTTAGTCCCCTGATGCTTCCATTGTTTATAATTTTTCTAAAGCTCATCCTCTAAAATTGCCTTCTTAGAATCAGTTTGTGAACCAATTGGGAGAAAGTGGCCCCTTAAACCCACTTTATGGCAAGACTATATTCCAGATGACTATTGAATTTGTCTGTTTTTCTCTTAAATAAAGATTTGACATCCCTGAAAATCTTTTTTAAAAATGTGCCCCTAATTCCAAAGTAATTCCAAAAATGTTTTGAATAATTATAGCACTACTGGATTAAGTTTATAATTTCCCTGGATGCATACTATGAAAGAGTATACTCATTTAGGGACATAATTTATACATGTTCTTTTTAAAAAACAAATCAGCATTTCAGAGTTCATGATTATCTCTCAGTCCCATTGTTCAACACAGTGTGTTCCTACACAGTGCCTATCCCCAGGCATATTTTATATGCCTCCCCTCACATAATGATTCATTGAAGAAAGTCAGACATCTCTGTAGGGAAGGAGCACCAACCAACAGCAAGGAGTCAGGGGAAGTGATTCTTTGGGAGAACTCCTAATCACCCAGAAATCTCTCCATAACAGCTCAGAACTTTCCATTCTTCTTCCTATAGATTTTAAAGTCTAACCTGGCAAAATGGTCCCACATTCCCCTGGAAGTGACAGATCACTTTCAATGTTAGCCTGCATTTGTGGAAATCTTAAAGGGACAAATCAAGGTTCTATATCGGTAGCCACTGAGCATTGTGATTAAAATCAATGTAACTCTGAAACTCCAAATCACTCATAGGATATCACTTTTGAGCTAAAATCCTACTAAGTTGGGGAGAGATTGGCATTTAAACAGATGTCAGCAGTGTTTTGGGAAATGTAAATTGAGGTACAGATGGTGACTGCTAGGGAGTTAAGAGCATCTGTGTTCTATGAAAAAAAAACTATATTTGTGAAAAAAATTTTAAATAATAACTGAAATTCCCAACTTGATTTTGAGAGAAGACAAGAAAATATTCTCGTTGGATGGCACTGTTTGATAAGTTTCTTATCATATCAAAGACTATTTGCATTTCTGGGTACTGGATATTAATTAGATTCAAGATGGGGAGTTAAGCCTACATCTTCAGTAAGCCAAAATCAGAACTTTTACTTTGAAAGAAAACTACATAACCTTGGTAAAGATTGCAGATTCTTCTATTTCAGCCATTTTTGTACCTAAATTCAAGTTCTGAGGAAAATATCAGTTATCTGCCATATGTTGGTAAAGAGCAGGAGTCAGAAAGCCTGAATTCAAATTCTAGAACTACTGCTTGGTAGGTGTGTGACCTTAGGACACGCTATTTAACTTCTCTAAGCCTTAGTTTCTCCATTTGTAAAATGAAGATAAAAATAATAGTACTTTTCTTCATAGGATGGTTGTAAGGATTACAGTTACATGTAAAGTGCTTGCAGCCTATGGTAAACATCAATAAATGTTAGCTATTGTTATTATAGGTTTTCTTCCTACCTGGCAAATCTATAAAGGTCTAGATATCACTGACCTATTATCTCCCCAAGTATCACATCCTCATCCCCATCTAGACCTAACACGAACAATGACCTAGAAATCTAGATCAGATCCATATTTATGCAGATCATTAATAATCTAACAAAGGAAATTTGTTCTCCTTTTTAATGGGCCTCTAGACATTCTCCATCAAAGAATCAACCATTCCAAATAGGAACACTTACATTTTTTAGGTTAGGCCCTTTTGTGAGATGCAGAATCCTTTTCAGGTCACCACAACAATTCAAAAAGTCATATTCCTTTTAACATGATTAGCATTCTAGGAGCCTGAGTGTGCTGAAACAGTTTTCCATGAAAAAACTAGAAGAGGCTGAATCAACACCTCTCCATTCTATGTATTGATTTGTTTGTTTGTTTGTTTGTTTGTTTGCCTTTAAGGATTCTTATGCTCAGCTACTTTTATTAATCCAGTTTTTCAATAAGTTTTCTCTTTTAGGGCAAATCAAGAAGCAAAAAAGTTAATCAATTAAGTCATATTAGGAAACTATGTAGAAACCATATAGGAATCCAGACTCCCAGGTTAGAGTTTAATGTGCTATACACTCTGCCTGATTGGAATGAGTTTATGAATTAGATCCCATACACAAATGGATGCATTTATCTTCGTTCACAGCATATCCGCAAACTCATTTACCAGATCCATAAGCACTTGTAAACATTGCTAATGGAGTTTGCTAAATGAATATTATAAACGTAATCCAAATGAGCTCTCCATGGAAATTGCAAATCATATGAAAAATATAGTGCATTTGGTTATAGCACATTTCAGGAACGGTATATTTTAGTTAATTGTGTTAGTACATTATACATGGCTAAATGTCAGTGCTAGCACCTAGGAGAAAAAAATTACCTCTTCCTGCTTGCTTTATACCATTCAACCTAGGATACTGAATATTATATAACCCATCATTCAAGTTCTTTATTGCTAAGGCAGATCTTCCTGGTTCACACTGTATCCCTCAGAGGAAGCTAGGGCACTTGGAAACTGTGTAAGCTCCTTCAGCTGGTTAGAATTTTAATAAGATCCCTGAAACAGTTTTCAAAATGGTGCCTTGGTGGCAACTTTCAGGACAGCCTAATGTACACTGGGACCTGACTCAAAAGTTATACTCTTTAATTAATAAAATAAAAGTACAGAGGAAGTTGTAAACATATGATAGTCTTTTTTCTTTTTTAAATACGGTGATATTTTCAATTACATATTCTGTAATTTTAGAGTTATGTTATTTGAATGAAAATTGTGTTTAGTCACTTCTTACCCAAAGCACAAGCAAGCCATACTCTGAGACTTCCAAAGGTTTTCTTACTTGGTGATGTTTTATTTCAGGCATTTGAAAACTAAAAATCTATGAAAAAATCAAAGTCTGATGATACTTTTAAGAGTTCAATTCTCTGAAAATGTAAACTTCATTTTTTGTTTTGTGCAGTGAGAGACTGAATACACAAAGGGACAATGACCAGACCATATATAAAAATAGAACACTGACCCACAACCTGAAGCAACTTGCCCAGGAAACCAATTTGTTATCTACAATAGCCAGCCTCCTACAAGTCAAGACTTGTCGTAGTCAGACTGCTATCTCTATTAACAGTCCAGGAAACCAAACAATGAACCCTGTAACAGTCAGCCCCAAACATCCAGGTCTTGAAGAATAACTGACAGCTTCTCTAATTTTTGTTCCTGCTACCAACTTAAGACCAACCAGGAAAAGACAAATATGTGCCCCTAACCAATAACATAGAATGCCTGACTTCTAGTTAGCTCACCTACAGCTTCTCCACTTTAACAGCCTTCAATTAGAGCACATTTGAAGTCTTCCCTTTTTCCCACTCTAAAACTTTCCCATTCCCCTGCCTGCCTTTTAAGTCTCTGCCAAAATCCAAATGACATAAGTGGCTGATTTCCCTACTATAATACTCTCTGAATAAATGGACTTTGCTAGTTCTCATTTGGTTGGTCTTCATTATTTGTATAAGAGTAACACAGATGATGTTTTAAAGACAAAAACAAATGTTGAAATACATTTCATCTAGATTATGGAAAGGACTGTTGGGGTTTGTATCCTGGTAGAGATTATCCTTTGAAGCATTAAAGGGTCTTTGTCATTCTGGAAGAACCCATTCCCCAGATGTTACTTGTTATATATGTAGACTTCCCAGGAAAGAAAAGCATGAGCAAAGCTAGTATAGACATCATGAAACTTATTTCTTAGTAGCTATATTTCTTCAGTCAATACTCAGCCCAACTTGATTATTAATCTTGCTACCAAGTATTAGATTCTGCTCTTTTAGAGCTCATCTTGCACATTATTTCTCAGTCCTCCTTCAAAGTAAATTCAAACCCTCACTCCTCCACCTCCACTCCCTGCTCATAAGTCACCAGGCAACCAGAGAAAAGAGAAGCAGTGCCTGACCTTTCCTTTTTTTAGTATGATTTGCTGTTTTATCTTTATCTCATTTTCCTTCTTTGTTAACTTGGATGGAACTTGGAGGCTAAACAGAGACTAGAAAACAACTATAATAACTTATCTTTGGTGGCCAATGGTGGAATGTGCTGAGTAAATAAATATTATGGTTAATAAATTAGTAGACCAAAAATAAATGCCCAAGCTTTAGGAAAATAGGTCAAATTTTATTTATTCAGCTATACTGAACTAAACTTGTTTGTATTTTTTGTTTGTTTAGTTTTGGATTTTTTTTTTAATTGTGGAATTGTTTTAAGAATCAGGCAATGACTTGGAATTATCATTACGAATACCAATTACCACTAAAAAAGTGAAGCACGGACAAGTATCAGATCTGGCCCAGATAAGAGGTGTTTTCTGAAAAGACATTACAGGTTTTTTCTTAGAAGATGCTACCAACTTATACTACCTTCAACAAACTCAAGACACTATTTAAAGATAAAAATGTCTTAATTACCCAACTCTAGAAACCACAGTGCAAAATATGAGTGCTTACTTTCTCTTTAACAGGCATACCTCAGATGCTAAGAGTCAGAAATGCCTTTTATATCACTATAGGATTTTTGCAACAGGAGGTCTTTAAATGTGACATAAAAATATACCCTTCATAATGAAGCTTATCCTATATTTCTAATCAGTTTAGCTGGCCTTCAGCACATTTATCTGTTTCTTCCATTCCATTTTTATGATTAGGTGACAAAAACTCAACATAATATTCTAGATAAGGATATGCTGTCAATTTATATAATGGCACCTTAATATTTTCCACATTTTTCTCACTCCTTTTCCAGTGACTTATTTTTAGCACCACTGCACATTGAGCAAAGCTCATGATCTTTTTCTTGGAAGGTTAGGGCTAATTCAATATCCATCACTGTGTATGATTAGCTTAAATTGTTCTTTCAGATGTGCATCACCTCACACTTGCCTGTTTCAAATTTCATCTTCATCATATTGTCCAATTACCTAGTTTTGTTAAGTCTTGCTAGAGTCTTGTGGTCCTTATTGGACTGAAAATTTAGGGTCATCAAATAATATCATTCCTTTATTCACCTCATCTTATAAATGGTTAATAAATATATTAAACAACCAAAATCTTTTCTGGTACAGATCTCCAGGGCATTCTGCTATTAACCTCATTCTGCATCCACAACTGGGCCCGACCCCCATCCACTCAGGGCTCTTTTCTGGTCTTTTTAGTTCCTCGTCTGGCTTTTACCTCTAAGGCTACAATAACAAAGTTTTCTGATCAGGTGTTTGGAAGGTAATTTATCAAAATTCCTGCACAGGTCCAAAGAGCTCATATGTATTCCTGGCTGTGTTCTTGTGATCAAAACTTAAGTAGCAACCAGTGTACACAATACTGTAGCCAAAGTTATGCGGATGAGCCATTTTGTATTCCACTCTGTTTATTCCTTCTTTTTTCTTTCTGTTATATGAATAAAATGTTTACTTTCTCTAGTTATTTATAAGCCCTCTAGGCTCCTCACACTGAAGGTTTTATAGTCTTTGGACCTACCATCTGCCCACCCTATCACTTTATCTGCTTAGAATAATAATGGGATTTGACTTGAACTGACATGACTTTGAATTGGCTTATAATTCATACAGAGTGCATTATTTACCTTCTTCTATGGACACTACACATCCTAAAGAAAAAAATTAAGTTTCAATGTTATCCTAACAGAAGAAAAGGTTTACACTGCTAAATGATGCAATATGAGGGGCGCCTGGGTGGCGCAGTCGGTTAAGCGTCCGGCTTCAGCCAGGTCACGATCTCGCGGTCCGTGAGTTCGAGCCCCGCGTCAGGCTCTGGGCCGATGGCTCGGAGACTGGAGCCTGTTTCCGATTCTGTGTCTCCCTCTCTCTCTGCCCCTCCCCCGTTCATGCTCTGTCTCTCTCTGTCCCAAAAATAAATAAAAAATGTTGAAAAGAAAAAAAAAAAATTTTAAATGATGCAATATGAGAAGTAACTCCAAAATGCATTCTAATGCACATTGACCAAGTAAGGGAATAAAAAGTCTCAAATAATGTGGCTATTCAAACCCAAGGCATAGTCTGACTTAAATATAACTCTCTAATAGGATGCCTTTAACCATAGAGAACCAGGGGTATCTCTTGATAGGTGTTTGACTCTCTATAAATGTGAACTCTTAACTCAGATTCACTGGCATTACAGCCTTGTCATTCTGACTGTGCAGAATTTTTCATAGTAGCCATATCTAACACAATTCCCTTTTGAGTCCTCCCAAATTCCAAAATGCTACTTCAAAGCTGTAAGGTAAGTAGTGTCTTATTTAATCACATAACTTGCAGTTGGAGATCACGTAAAGGGTGATCAATTCCATGTGTTTGAGATTCTAGCAGCAATTGAAAGAACTGAGAGGAGGAAGCAGTTATTGGAGCAGGGCAGCCATTTCAAAACATGTATTGTACTTTCAAAACTCCTAAAATCACTAATGGTAAGTCATTTAAGGGGTACAAACTCTTTCCTCACCAAGGAACATTCCCTTTGATTCCCTCCTTTGTCTTCCTATGAAATAAAATACATAGAAGCAATGGAAGGCTGTCCTTTTAAATCAGGAAAATAATGCACAGCAAGAGCAGATGAAATAACAATGTGCTTGGGAAAAAGTACATCCCATGTTTCTCAAATCCATTTTCAAACCTCAAATTGAGAGTTCAGTTTCACACCCACATAATGTGAAGATTTAGGCTATTGCAAAGCTGTGATGTGTTGTGAAATCATCCTTAATATCCTGGTAAATACATTTAGTATTTATAAATAATTATGCATTTATTATTTTATCTTAATAAACTACATTTAGAAAAATGGTCCTTTAGCACTAGTATTGCTACTACTACTATAAATCAAATACATTGGGATTGTTTAAAGTGGGGAGAAAATCAAATCAAGCCAAGAAAGCAAACCCCAAAAAGAAGGTGAAATCCTCAGAGGTAGATAATATCTAAAAGGAAGATACCATGTCTTACATTTATTTCCTTCACTTCTCTATAGTTCTAGACATTTGGTTCAACAAAAAGCTGCTTTAGTGAGTTAGACAAGCTTGTGTCCTGGCTTGGCCATTCATTTCTCTCATTCAATACATTATTGACTGACACTAAACATCATTACCCACAATGCACAGGAGGCCCCACATTGCCTGGATTTCCTCACCCTAATTTTGCTTTGACATTTCTATGATTTCCAGACATTCTGAAGATGTGACCACACAGAGAACGGTGGTCAAGTACTTTATTTTCCCTTATTGGATTTTCCCTTGCCTTCTCTACTTCTTTTATAGAGCATGTAGTCATGCTAACCAAAGCATCCAGAATGTAAAATGCAACAGCATGGAGAACATGTTTTGGTTTTGGCTAAACCCCAAAAGCTTGAACAGTCATTGAAGATATTCACACAAAAACCTGGCTGATGTCACCCATTCCTGGCATCAGGATCCCTGAAATTATCAGTTCTAGTGAATTTCTATTTTCAAATCTATTTAGTGAAATGAAAAGTGTTTCACCATCAGTAAATTATTCTCTCATTATAAGGTCCTATTAAGTTTCAGATATCATCAAAAGACATGAGAGAAAAAGAAGAAGCAAAGTTCTAAGCTAATGCTATCCATGTTACTGGAGGGCCAGGAATCAGGAGGTAAATCATTTTCTCTTTGCAATGATGTATTTTAACACAAATACTTCATTTTATTTTTGCTCTTAATTTGAATCGACAGCATAAAAATAGCTTGGATTATTGATCCTTCTAAGCTATTTCTTTTTTGTGAGACTTATGTTGTCCTATTAAGGCCCTTTAATTTTTTTTTGTTCTGATTACTCAAAAAATCTCTGGTGCTTATGTTATGATAGACTTCATGCTATTTAGCCCTATCCATAATAGATGTTTTTATCACATTTTGTCATATTAATATACAAAAATATAGTATTTTAATTTTTATGAAGAATATTTCCAATGATTTCCAAACATTACAATTATTGCTACCCCCAAAGTCTTAACTAAAATTGCTCCACAGAGTGAAGCCACTTTTTCCTCCCTGATGAGGACTCTCCCAAAGCCTAAGAGGGACTCATGAATTGTGTTTCTTCCAGTTACCTCTTCCTAGTCTCTGACTATCCCTTTCATTTCCTCTCTCTCCAAATTTCACCTTGACCTTTTTCAACCCTTTCCAACTCAAGCAACCTGCAAAGTAGCCAGAACAGGATAAGGGAAATAAAGAGCACCTGCCAAAAAAATGAGGAATGGAGAGAAAAAGGAAAAGAAGCAGAAGTGGAAGAAAAGATCTGAAAGCTTGTTTCTGGTGGCTCTTGTGACTAGTTAAGAATACTGACTGTGCTTCTGGATTTTCTGGCATTGCTTGATAAGAATGGCTGAGGTCCTGGTAAGTAGCCATTGGGACCTCTGTCTCTCTGTTTGTCTATTATTGTATTTACAAGGAGTGCTGAAGCCGTATTGCTAAACACTTAATCCAATCCTTATTTTCCTTCTTCCACAGCCTCAATTTGGGCCTCAAAATAGGAAGGGGAGAAGAAGAGATTGGAAAGTATAAGAATGAAGGAAAACATATTGAGTGGACCTTTGCCATTTAAAAACATCATAAAGGGTTCTGTTTATGATATCTTGAAGTCTAGTATTCATTCCTTCAGAAATTTATTTTCAAATGATATGTAAACCAGTAAAGGAACATTCCACCTGTTTCCCAGAACTTAGCACAAATTCTGGTGTAATCCGGTCTTAAAAAAATAATATAAGGAAGCATATAAAGTTTTAAATAACTTATTAAGTTTAAAGTTTATCTGAAACTTTAAATAATAAATATTGCATAAATAGTTTAGGCAATAACATAAACTATGTCAACAACAGGTTCTCTATGCTACATAATGCAGAAATATATCATCCTTTTTCTAAAGCTGTGAAACTGAAACAAAATTCTTCCCCCAAAACAACACAAAAAGTAAATGATGACTAACTACAGTGACTTGCTTCTAATTTTCTGACCAGCCTGTGCTGTGTTAGAGCCCTGCCCCACCCCAACCACAGGTGTTGGAAACAAGAATGACTCTCTGCAAGAAGCTTGTTACCTAGGAACCGCATGAAGGTGCTGAGTGTCACAAAGTAGGCTAGATTATGAACCTGTATTTGCCTCTCAAGTCCCTTGGTTTTATCATCCTCGGAAATAATCTCATAACAGCAAATGAAATGAAATAAAGGTTTATCATCAGGCAGCACTGAATGAGCTAGACAATGAACAAATAAACAGCAAATACAATAAAAACAAAAATAACTGCAAAAGAGTGTGTTTGTTAAATGACCCTATTCTAAATAACCCTACTTAAAAGTTGCAATGAAAGAATAAACAAAATTATTTACAATGTTTTCCTTCATTTCTAACACAAGAATAGGTAAATTCTCCTATTTTGAAGTTGGATCATTTACAAAAGAAGTCAAAAGTTTCAAGGTAGGTTTGATAGAACATGAAATATGGGGTTGATTAATACCTGGTAAAGACATACTGAGCTGAGGCATTAAGTTACCTTATTTTAAAGACTCCTAAATATCTGGTCTACACTCAAAAAAAAAAATTGTCCTTATGAAACGGAGTTTGGCGGGGGTCCAAGGCAGACAAAGAGGTGTGGGGACAGAAACATAGTACAGGTGATACAGTTGTCGAAGGGGGGCAGCACACAAATCCACAAATGCAGATGGCCTCTACAAGGAGGAAAAGGCAAGGAGATGGAATCTTTTCTTAGAGCTTCCAGAAAGAACACAAAAGGAAGGCTAAACATTGACTTTAACCCAACAAGATTCATCTCAGACTTCTGACCTCCAGAAAAATGGCCCCCCAAAATAAGATAATAAAACTGTGTTGTTCTAAGCCCCCTCCCCAAATATTATTTTCAGAACAAGCATTATATAAAATATACACAGAATATGAGTAAGTTGAGTAGGGAAAAACAATAGTGACATTAAGCCCGTCAGCTCAGACATTCATCCATAGAACTAGAATTGTCTGAGCTCATTTTTTAATGAATACAAGAGTCTTTCAATAAAGCTTCAATATACCATCAAATATTCATTTCCCTTCGGATTTTTAGGAACTAATTTCTAATATGTTCTTTTCCTGAAATATTGTGCTTTTGAATAAACCAAACAAAACAGTATAATGTAAGCTGCTTTGGTGGAGCCTTTTCAAGGCTCTGGAATCCTTGAATATTTGCTTTGGCTATAAAGGTGGTGACCCAGGACCCTGATTTTGGTCATCATTTCACAAAAAGTCAATTTAGTGACTTGATTTAAAAAAAAAATTCAAGCACAGAGTCTGAATAGTAAATATTTCTACTCAAAGTGTGAATATAAACATGTTTTCTTAACAGTTTATCCACTGGGAAATATTTTTAGAAATAGGTGATGTTGTTCTTGCTCTAAGTGTTCCTAGAGCAAAAATGTGTGTGATTTCTTTCAAAATCCAAGAAACAGTATTAATGAAAAACCAGGTGCCAAGAACCTAACAAAATTAAATAGTGCTTCCAGTGCACTTTCCTATGTTTTATCTTCTATGAGCTTTTCTGGCCTTTGTTCAGTCCCTCCGGGTTCCCCTGTAGTTTGTTGCTTTCATTGCATGTTTTATACCCTAGGTAAGCCCAGATCATCATCCACATAAGCCCAAAGCAATTTTAATTAATAAAAAAAAAGAGCATTCAAAATGTGAAATTCAAGACTTTAAAATACATAGAGAAGTAATACCAAAAAAAAAAGTATAATTATTCTGTTGCTAGAGTCTAGGTAAAGTAGATTATTGTGGTTGTTGGTGCTTTGTGACCTGGAAGGTGAAAATGTCAGAAACCAAAACCTCTACAAGTTTCCATGTAAAATGACAAGTTGAGAGAAAACTAGCCAGAAGAATAAGAAAGTTTAAAAGCAGGGGTTTGTTACTTTACTAAAAACTCATTTGGGGGGTGGGGGCAGCCTGGGTGACTCAGTTAGTTAAACCTCCAACTCTTGGTTTTGGCTCAGGTCATGATCTCAAGGTTCCTGGGTTCAAGCCCGGCATCAGGCTCTGAGCTGGCAGTGCAAAACCTACTTGACCTTCTCTGTCTCCCTCTCTCTCTGCCCCTCCCCCTGCTTGAGCTCTCTCTCTCACACACACACACACACACACACACACACACACACACACACACAAAATAAATAAACATTCTGGGGGGAAAAAAAATTTGGGAACCAAAAATCTGAATGGGAAAATCTTTAATGAAACAAAGAAACGTACCTAGAACAAGCTTCTCAGACCCTAAATATAATTTCCTTATGATGACAGGATGAGGGCTTGGGGGGCTTGCCCAACTGGCCCCCACATACAAATCTGAGCAGACAAAATAGAGAGGAGACACACAGCAGCAAAGCAAATCATGATGGCTATCTTAATTACTTAGCGGTCATGTTCATGACATGTTCAGTACAGTGACCCACTCTCCAAGGAAATAATGATAACTAAAACTTTTTTCTTAAATAAGTAATTTTTTTGGCTGTGATACTTTCAAAACCTTTCTAGAATCAAGAGCATATAGGAATTCCAAATATTTTAATATTTTATTCTTGTTGTTCCAAAAAGGAAGTGTGGCTTTATGTGCTTGATTTCAGTAAATCCTCCCACAGCACTCCAGGGTAGAGACTGTTTGATACAGTAGCCATCGTGCCTAAGGTTTATCAGAAGCAAGTCCAGAACCAGGACCCAGCTATTTTTTCTCTTAAGACTTAATATTACATTTAAGGCTATAAATGCCAGGGCAATTGGCTTCTTAACTTTAGGAGAGATAGGAGAAAACCTTAGTAAGAGATGTATGTACTGTTGTTGCAAGACAGTAAAAGTGGGAGCACTAAATGTGGACCTATGTGTCAAAGTCCACCAATAGGAGCCCCTAACTTATTTATCATCTGATTCTAGGTGGACAATATTTTTAGCCATTCAGTATGGTAACATTAAACTCATTATCTTATTTCCTACATAATACCAAATAGATGCCAAATCAATGACATGAATTTTTAAAAATCTATTCTAACTCTCGCTAGACAGGTAGTAAAATGGAGTTAGAGAAAGGTAGGGGCCACTTCAAGACCACTCTTTCCATCCTGAGCCTGGACACCACTGGCTTATGATACCAAAAATCAAAGAGCATTGTTTGGGGCAATAACACAGGCAAACAGTTCCAACTTCTTTAAAATATGCCATTTTGCTGATGAGTATCTGAAAGTTGAGTAAAGTGTATGTCACAAGCATGAACTTACCTACATATTGCACTTGATATAGTCTTTACTGATTCTTTGTAATTTAATCAATTTTCTTTTTGAAGATGTTGAGTGATATATTTTGCCAATTAATCATTTTTCCCCCAA
Source organism: Neofelis nebulosa (assembly GCF_028018385.1). Classification (NCBI taxonomy): domain Eukaryota; kingdom Metazoa; phylum Chordata; class Mammalia; order Carnivora; family Felidae; genus Neofelis; species Neofelis nebulosa. The sequence goes on from NC_080788.1 coordinate 81,039,571, forward strand.
AAAATCAGAGCTGGTATTCAAACAGTTCACACCAGTATAGCCATACCAGTTGTTCACCAGTGGCATCCATTCTGATTAGTCAGAATTAGTGTCTGAGTTAACCAGCTGGTGAATATTTTGAGTATCATCCCTCTGTGCCTAAAGTCAGTATCTATGTTCATTTTTTCTATTACTTGTGTTCATTATTGAACCAGATGGAGCTGATAGAAAAGCCAGACTTACCTTTGACAGCCTGGATTTTAATCCCAGCTCCAATTCTTAATTAGTTGAATGACTAATTTCTGGAGATCAGTTTCTTCATCTGTAAAATAGAAGCAATAATATATGTCATTATCATATACATATCTATAATAGGTCTACTGAGAAAATTAAACTAATTAATTCTTGGACTGTGCTTTAATCCGTGCTGGCTCATGGTAAAGTACTCAATTATTGGCAGCTATTATTATTAGGCATTTAAAGGCCAAACCTCGGGCTGCCTACACTCTTCCCACACACTTTGTACATTCCCCTACTGATAAAATAAAGGAAGGGAGGATGTAAAACTAACTTCATGATAACCAATGCAGCTTATCTGACAGAAAAGGGGGACAGCAGAGTGCAATTTTAGGATAACCTCTTGGAGCTCAGGACAAACTTCTTATAGAGACACCACTGCCTGGAGATAAGACACAGATATCAGGTGAGTTCAAACATGTTATATACTGTGCTTTCAAGTTATTTTGTTCCAAGAGCATTGGTTTGTATTCTGTGAGAAAATCTACTTTTTATTTAGTTTTTATATAATACAAGTCTTTGTAGAAATCTGTGAGCTAGTTTTTTCCTTAGTGTGATATATGCCCATCGGAGCTAACTGACAGTTAACATTTATTGAATGCTTATGAAGTATCTGTCACTATTTTAAAGTGTTTTGTATATAAAACTCACTTAATTCTCCCAACAAACTTATAAGGTATAGGTACTATTATTCCAGTCTCACAGAAGGCTAAGTAAGCTAAGCCACAGAAAGATTTTAAAATTTACCATAGATTATACACCTAGCAATGTTGCAACTAGGATTCAACCTAAGCCATCGGGCCCCAGAACTCTTGCATTAATGACTGCACTATACAGCCTCTCTTTGGAATACCACATATGTATAACTTTCAAAAGTCTTTTAGCAGATCTAATTATTATTTCTTTGACATTCAGCTTTAGATTCACAACTGGGCCCAAATATACACCTACCATTTTGAGCTTTCTACATAGATTGTTCCAAGCAGGTATTTTAAATTAAATTGATTACAAAAGTCTTTGAAATAAATTTAAAAATTAGAAAGTTGACCAAGTAAATTTAAGAGGTAACATACTCAAAAAGGAATGAAAAAGGAACACTGCTAAAGCAAGATGTGCTTTCTTGGTTTACTAATGATATTCAAGAAAGGCATTACATATTATATTTGGATCTACCTGTTTTAGGTAGATTTCTATTATGATACCTCATGGTTTTATTTTTTTAATAATATTGGCTTAGAGTAGAAAAAAAGTGACCTGTGATCATTGTTGAAAAATAGGAAATACAAAAAAGTACAACTGATAAACCAAAGTCACCCATTATCCTATCTCCCTAAAATAATCATTCATTAAATAATTTACTTGAGTTCTTTTAACTTATATTTTTCTAGGTGACCAAAATATTACATAGAGTACCATATTTTTAACTGATAATCTTATTAACATATTTTAATGTTATGCTATAGTTGAGAAGATCTGAACTCACAGTAATAAATTAACCATGCAAGGTGTAGGAAATATTCATAAATCCATACAAATGCAACAAATATATATATGCAACTACATATGAAAAATATACAGGCATAACTAAGAATATGGACTTTAGAATCATGGGTTCACAGAGCTGGCTATAGTCTTTGCTTAACTGTAGAACTTTGGTTAAGTAAGCTCTCTGTGCTTCAAATTCCTTGTCTGTAAGGTGAGAATCTATGCTGTAGGTGTCTCGGGGCCTTACAAGAAGGGATACATGAAAAATCCTTAGAGCTATTCCTAGCATTCCCCCTTCCTCCTCTCTGTGCTATTGGGCTAGGAGCACACTCATGTCTTCAGTAGTAGAGGACATTTACTTACTTAATTATTTAGCTAGTAAGTCCAGTGATTACTGAATTCAACTCAAGCATGGGCAGTCTCTATCAAAGATCTATTTCTGCTAACTTTACTTCATTTCATAATCATAATATCCAAGTTTCAAGATAAGACAGTATGGATTTAAACCTGAACAACTCACAAGTACATAACTGATGGCTTCGGCTTCAATTACAATTATTGATCTAAGCCTTCTGTGTAAAACCCAGCAGCAGCCAGCTCTTAGCTGAGTGTCAGTTGGTTAGGATGGAGAAATTAGGTAATTAGGGAAAACAATTTTTTTTCTTCAAAATCTCAGGTGAACTACAACCCAGTTTCAGATACAATTAATTTGATTCACAGGCCATATGATGGACAGGTACGGTTTTCAAAAACTCTCTGCTGAACGTGGCTAGTTAATGTCTATCATGGACCTGCTTTAAGCAGATTCTTCCTTGACCTCTTAGTTCTGTAAGGTTCTGAGACCCCCATCTCTGTTCCATACTATTGGTGTTTGGTCAGTTTCTGTATCAGAGCTGACTTCCTGATTGCAGAGTTCTTGGGCTCTCTGCCCATAATTACTCAAATTTGCCATCAGGGCTTTCTACAACTGCACAGACATGGTCAGCCATATTGCTATTGTTCTGACAATTCCTGATCCTATTTACTCTTACCTAAATTTCTGTAACAGAAAATTCTGGTGGCATACCATTCTTCAAGTGCAAGCTTTTCCTGTAAATTTTATATGCAAAATCACTCCTTTCGCCAATGAATGAGATCTTTAGATATTACTATGAGAAGAATGTTTTATTTTCGCTGTCTTTAAATGGGGTAAAGAACAAGTACCAAGCTGTTTCCTGGAAGATTCTCCACTGTTACTCAAAAAGTTTCCTCTAGAGTTATTTCCTTTTTGCTCTTTTCAAATATCTCACCTGTCCCTAGTTTAGCAGCTGAGGTTAAATCTCGTCCTTTTGCTGCCTCATATGACTTTATTGTTTAACATATATGTATATATGCATACATACTTACATATATAAACATACATGTGCATAATATACATATTTTATATACACATGTGCACATATTTATGTATCATTAAATTTTACCGTAAGAAGTAATGACACTTGCAGGAATTCAACTTAAATGACGGCAAAATTAGTTTTCTAATTAAGTCACTGCATGTTGTTTTTCTCAGCAGCTCTGCTCTCAGATGAATCCCTTCCTCTCCTGAAACCCACGCACCATCCATAGCTTGTTCTCTTCCTTCCCACTGTGCCATCCTTTATCAACCGGAGCAGTCAAATCAACCCTTGGGGTGTTCTTAAAAGCACCATATGCCCAACAGAAGAGCACTTGAATTACTCTGCATACCAGAACCTGCTGTACATCACAACAGATTATTAACAGAGACCAAAAAGTAGGGCATGATGTGATCTTAAAACCCATCAGAAACTTTCATCTGAGAGCACTCCTTGATCCATTCATTATATCTCCCAGAATCTCATTTCTATCAACTAAATGAATCAGGCACTTACAGGGTTTTTGGATGCAAATGACTTCTGACCTAAACTTTAGCCATATTTAGAAATATCCTGCCTATTTCTTTATATGCACCATGTATTTTTTTTAGAAAGTACTCGTGAACAAGCTGGCTTCTACATAATGAAAAAAAGAAAGCAAAGGAACTTTTCTAAGTAACTTACCTGAGTCACTTTCTTTGTGGAGTTTCCCCTACAAAGAAGTAGTGACAGAGCAGACATAATAGTTTAGAACTTAAATAACACACACTTTTTTTAACATATAAATACTCCTGAAAGATTTTTTTTCAATTCTATGATTTACCTTTTATATTCAAGGCCTAGCCCTGCCTTGTGAAAAATTTTCAGATTGCCTCCATTGTGCTTTCTAACTTCCCTAGGCTTAAAAATTGTACCTTTTTTCACACAAGCCTGATAGCCTAAACAAGGCAGTATGTATTTTATTCTCATATCAATTAGTTTAGGGTCAGAAAGAGTGGATAGCCTCCCTTGGCCCTTACCTGCTTCCAAAAGGGAGTCACTTTGAAAGGATATAGGTATGATATGCAACATATCATTGTGCTTACCCTGCAAGCAAAGTATGTGATAAGCAAGATTAGATGTTAGAACCTAGTGAAATGCAGTTTAGTCTTGCAATATGTGGCAAGTGAAAAGAAACCACAGAGGAAGCTTCTCACAGTGACAACAAAGAGAGAAGGCAGGGTTGGAAATGGTCACTTGACACAGCCTTGAAAGGAATGGTTGTGAAAACATGGCACTGAGCTTATTACAATGACAGCTATGATAGAAAATAACAATTTCAGGGTCATGCTCTTCCTACACATAAGTTTTTCCTAGAAAAAAAATATATTTCATAGGAATGAACAGTTGATCTAAAGTAGCTGTTAAACTGAAGTATCTAAACAAACATTACACTTTAAGATAAAAACCCACACATGAAATTTGCTGAAGTCACACAACTATCCTCTGCCAGTTATATAAAATTACAAAGGTGAGGGGCACCTGAGTGGCTCAGTCGGTTAAACATCCAACTCTTGATTGCGGCTTAGGTCATGATCTCACCGTGAGATCAAAACCCATGTTGGGCTTCATGCTGAGCATGGAGCATGCCTGGGATTCCCTCTCCTCCCTCTGACCCTCCCCCACTCACATGCACATGCTCTCTCTCTCTCTCTCTCTCTCTCTCTCTCTCAAAAAATAAATAATTAATTAAAAATTCTAAAAATTGCAAAGGTGAAACTAAATTCTTAACATTTAGCATATCAAATTATATTCTCTGGGTATTTGTTTTCAGACATTTCATATTCATTAGATGCATTAAAGACTTGGTTTCAAAGTATAAGGATGCCTTGAGAAACAAGTACTCTGTGGGATATTATACAAATGAAAGATGTTAGTACATAAAGCTTTGGGTACTTAAGAAAAGTTAGATAACTTACCCACACGGCCATGATGGATGGATTACAGAGTCAAAATAGTTTGAGTGCTGTACTTGTACTCTTTGGTTTCCCAAGGAATCAATTTTTTTTTCTCAAGAGGGTTTGGATGTGGCTATCAACTTAACATTAAGAGCACATTTCATACGTAGATATATAATATTTGGATAATATATTTATATACATTTTCTTTTCACCCTAAATGAAGTGACAATTAATTGAATATTAGCATAGTAAGCTGCCACATGAAATACACAGAGCTGGTCCCTATTAATCCAGGTAAGAAATTAAGATAGGAAATACTCTCTTTTCTTGCAAGAGGGAAAGGCAGGATCAGCAGGTGCAAAGATTTAAGTAATTCAGTGGCAACAAGTTGCTCAAGAACTAGAATTAAGTTCCTAAGCAAAATGAATTGCTAAGGAGAAAGGAGAAATTAAATATAAGAAGCTATAATTATCATTACTTGTGTCCTCTAAGTAGAAGTTAGGGATCAAATCCCATAGCATCTTGGCATCTCCTTAAGAAAAGCCATTCCTTAAATCTTCTTGTTATTCTGTATACAAGTTCTGCATCTCCCTACAGTGAGGCTCCAATAAGGATAGAGCAAGATTTTGCCAAGCATATACCTTCAGCATAAATTGTGACTTTGTAGGTCTTCCTGAACTGAAAACTACATCTCTGAGGCTGCCTTGCAGCTAGGATTCCGGATACAAATTAAGTCTCTCCAATTAAATCACTTAGATGAGATCTGAAAGGTGGCAAGCATGGGGTTTCTCAGCTTTATGTCCAGTACCAGTTCCCAGCTTCCTGGATATCAAGAAGCAGCAGCATCAATGGTAGGAACAGTAATATTCTGAATATTCTGTGTTCCCTGTCCAATTAGCAGCTTCCTGTGTGTTGAGAGGGGGTGGTGGTGGCTTCCAGATCCCAGCTTTCTGATCCCTGGGTTACAACTACAGCAGTGTGTTCTGGAACTACAGAATTTCATTTGCAGCTTCCTGATTCCTTCCATTTCCAGTTGCAGGAGCATTAAGTGGAGGCTCAATTCCGTAGTGTTCTGCGAGTCATTGCTGGAAGTTTGTCCTCCAGTCCTCCAGCAATTCTGTAAGCACCTAATTCCCTGTTATCATATCCCTTTATGCTAAAAATAGCTAAAGCAGGCTCTGTTTTATGAACTAACCAGTGATGATGAAGGTTTTGACTCAGATGCCTACTTCAATTAGTTGGTAATAGCTGCCTAGAGCAATGTATTTAGAAGAATTTTGAGACTGAGGCCCAAGCTCCATGAAAAATATGTTTTATACCTAGAATGGGAGCATTACAGGTTTTTCCACCTTAATATACACTTACTTAACAAATTGCTGAGTGTGTGGGTGTGGGGGGAGGAGTGTAGGAGGGAGGTTGTGTCTACATGAATAAACATAAAATTTGAAAAGATAGGTAATATTACAAAATTTCATTTGTATTCAAATAGAGATATAGTGAAAATGAACTAGGCATACCAAATTAAACACAGATTACATAGAGGGAAATGTTGGATTTGTTCACAGGAACTCTAATTGTACCATACACAAGTTACAATTTATTATACTCGAAACAGCAAAAGTTACCTCAATACAATCCCTCTACTCTAAATCCAATCTTCAAGGACACAAAGGTCTGGCCATTTTGTTCTCTCAACTTGCTGAATTGCTCACTGCTGGAAATGATTTTAAAGGATTAATTTTAAAGAAACTTCAAATGGAAAATCAACGTATTAGAAAAGAACGTTAACAACAACAACAACAACCCCTCTGTTCTCGGGACTTCATAACTGTTTACCTTGGAAGATAGGTTAGTGAGGGGTTTTTCCCCCATTCTGAAAGGCAATCATTTTTTTTCCTGAGAGTGTTAATACTTCAGTCATTTAAGCTTCCTAATTTGATGCTTTTTGGTTAAGAAGGAAACCTTAAGTGAGGAAAGGAAATGCTGAGAGGAAATTACTTGAACAGAACTTAATAGTTTTGTGATATGAAGCTGTGATCACATTTTTTTCACAGTATGAGTCAGTCATATAAATGTTTGGTTTGCTTAGTTTCTTAATTTGATATGAGACTAAACTAGGCAAAACTTGACAGTAAAATGTTATTTTTCATGAGTTAAACTATATTCATTTCATTATTAATATACTATCTCATATTTGTAAGTGAAACTGGTATAAGTGGGTTTTGGTCAGCATAAAGCTCACTTTTAAAAGTATGTTTTTAAATGAATTACTGGCCTGTGCTATAATTTCAGTAACGCTGCCTCACACATAGGGATTCGAAGATCATGGTTATACTTACTATTAGTGTCAACACAATGTAAGTAGGGTTCATTAAGAAACTCTCTGGGGATTCCTAAAGTGATTACATTCTCTTTGTAATCTACAAAAAGGAAATCTTCAAAGGATAACAATTCGGTGAGATGAGATGAGAACCATCTGGTTCAATTGTAAATCCTATCCTTATTTTTTGTGGTATGTCATTGCTGTTCTGTCCTATTAGCACCAGAGAATGAAATTCAGAAAGGTTGGTTTTTATCATTTTTTTCCTTATAAAAATGGAAAAGGGATTGGACATCAGCTATTAGAGTAGCTCCCTGCCTAATCTCTGACAAAGGCCCCCATCAAACCCAATTCCCCAAACCACCTTTCTTCATACAATCATGTATGTTCCCTAATGGTTTCATGTTATGAACAAATATCCAGTACAATTTTTTAAAATTTTATACCAATCTTTTTTCATTTTTCTATTATCCACATACTATTCTCCTCAAGCATACTAATAGGTGATAACCAACTGGCACCTAGAAGACTCTCATGTGCTAAATATCTCTGACTCAAGTGCTATAGTAATAAAAAGTCTACTATTACCAAAACAAACTAATTTAGCTCATGATGACAAATGCCAACCTATATTGCCCTCATCAGCTTCTTTTCAATTCAAAAAACTAAGAAATTCAGTGGTTCTATGAATGCCTTTGGGTAATACCATCCTCTTTTTACATGCAAAATTCTTGGGAGGGGTAGCACACTGAGTCCCTACAATTTAGAAGGAAGTGGTTTAGTAAATCTCTTTCCAAGTGGGTAGAGGACAACATAGGATATGGGATTTCTAAGGTTCCTGAGGCCCTAGGAAAGAAGGTGGTGCTCCATCTAAGTCACAGACTTGAATTTCTGCCCCTAAACTAACTTTTCCCTCAGAGAGGTGAATTTATTCTTTTTCTCAAATGCAAATCTCTTTCTTCTTCTAAGGGAGCATTTCCAATGGAATTCAATTCCAATTCTCTGTCCAACCTCTTGTGAGAATTCTTCACGCTTCTATTCCACCTCCCACCTCACCATATCCTAAACCCAATCCCATCCAGCAGCACGCTATTTTACAGCTTGAGATGACATAGCATGGGCTTTGGAGACAGACTTAAGCTAGAGTCTTAACTCTGTCAGATACTGTATGATCTACAGCAAGTTATTTCACTTCTCTGAGACTCAGTTTCCTCATCTCTGTATTGGGGTTAATAATACCTACTGTATACTAGGTCTCCTGGGTGGCTCAGTCGGTTGACCACCCGACTTTGGCTCAGCTCATGATCTCACAGTTCATGAGTTTGAGCCCCACATCGATCGGGCTCTGTGCTGACAGCCTGGAGCCTAGAGCCTGGAGCCTGCTTGGAATTCTGTGTCTCCCTCTCTCTCTGCCCCTCCCCTGCATTCTCACACATTCTCTCTCTCTCTCTCTCTCTCTCTCTCTCAAATGAATAAAAATTAAAAAAAAAATTAAATAATATGTACTGTATAGAGGTTATGGTAGACCAAATAAGGGCACCAAAGAAGTCCACATGCTAAACCCCAGAATCTGTGAATGTTACTGTACAGGCAAAAGAGACTTCAGAGACACAACCCTGCTGACACCTTGATTTTAGCTCACTGAGAACTGTGTCAGACTTCCGACCTTTACAACTGTAAGATTAAAAATGTGTACTGTTTTAAGCTACTAAGTTTGTGGTAATTTGTTTCAGGGACAATAAGAAACCAATACAGAAGTGTTGTAAGAAAGTATATGCAGAAGGTTTACCTTAGTGCCTGGCACAGATTAAGCCCTAAACGAGTATTAGTTTCCTCCAACAATTTACCTAGGAAATTCTAACTCTTTTTTTTTATTTTTTCTTTTTTTAAGTTTATTTACTTTTGCAGAGAGAGAGAGATAAACAGAGCATGAGTTGGGGAGGGGCAGAGAGAGAGGGAGACACAGAATCTGAAACAGGCTCCAGGCTCTGAGCTGTCAGCACAGAGCCCAATGCAGGGCTCAAACTCACGGCCAGCGAGATCATGAACTGAGCCGAAGTTGGACACTAAACCGACTGAGCCACCCAGGAGCCCCCTGGGAATTCTAATTCTTTTATACACACATACACACACACACACACACACACACACACACGCACGCGCACACGCGCACTCAATACCACATTCTATGTGCCAGACACCATTCCAGAAACTCATGGAATTTACACCCTAATCAAAAAAACAAAATTGTTTTATATGCTGGGGTAATTTTTCACTTTCTACACACACCAGCCTTAATTAGACATTTGTTTTTCTCAACTATTATGCCACAGGCTCCCACATTCACACTCATACATTTCACCAAGACCCAAAAGAGGAAGCACTACAGAAGAGTCTGTTTAGACCAGCAGAACTGCCTGGCCTGGCCTTCCCCACTCCACCCTTCCTAGAGTACTTCCAAATTTATACAATAAATCCAGTGCCCAGAACCACAGTGGAGGTGACACAACTCTCTGACCAGTTCTTGGGACAAAATGCTTTTGAATGCAAGGGACTAAGAAGTCCTTCATTATCTTGCCCATGCTGGATGCTGTAGCTTCTGTCCCAGAATGACTCCTCCTGGTAAGACTAAGGCGATTCTGCTTCTAGAAGTCAAACTTAAAGTTCTCTTTCCAGAGGTAAGAATTCCACCCCATACATGAACAGCTGAGAGCTAGTACCCCCTGAAGAGCACTCAGAGAAACACATTCTCACTTTGTGATGACCTTTATAGCTTTACTCTGCTTCCAAGTATCCCTTTCTGCTCTATTTGAATCCCAGTGAATACAGGGAGACCTACTAGAGAGGTGCAGACTTTTATTAGAGCACGGTCCCTGGTTAGATAGGTTAGCATTTTCAGCAGGGGATTTGCCAGCCTCACAAAGTGATGTTTGCCCCATAATTGCAGCATCCCACTGTCCAGGAAAATCAAGTCTCACTGTCAGATAAGGAATCCAATCACTTCACTCTGGAATGATTCTGGGAGTCTGTTAGATTGGTGGAACTCTCCTGGTTATTTCTCTTTCTTCTCTGTGTGTAAATGTCTGTGTGATTTTTTTTTTAATGTTTTTATTGATGTCAAGAAGTTGGTACAAAAACAAGACTAACAGTGTACGATTCAGGCTCCTGATTTCCCACATCTCCCCATCTCCATGAGCAGATGGCATAGCTGGAGGACTGTTTACTCTATGGCTTATTTCCCCCTTATCTTTGATGTCCCAGGATGTCAAAGGTTGTAAATTTAATATTGATTTTATAAAGTAGTTTTACTCTAACATGTCAGTTATGATTAGCTTCAACCTGGAAGAAGCTCTAGCCACTGATCTGGATTTGCACGCAATGTGGCTCCCTGGCTTTCAGACTCTCTGAGTGAATGCTTTATTTATTAGAGTGGTAATCGTTTGTAAAGGCCAGGACAGCCTGCAGCCCCCAGCTCTCTCTGTGCTCTGAGCCTCCAGCACCTGGGCCCTTTCATTAAGCTTGAAAATCTAAGGAGATCAGAGAGCCATATCATTTGCTGGCATGTCAACAGACAGAAGCGTTTATAGATCACATTATACCCCAGTGACTATAACCAGAGAGAAAGGAATGAGAAGTCTTACTTGGATTTTCATCCCTCCCTTTCTTCAGTCCCCCAGTGCCCTCATGTTCCACCACCAGAGTGGGGGCTAGTGCTATAATAATAGTGATAAAAGCTGACATTTATTGAATATTTTTATGTGGTAATCACCTAATAAGCATCAGGCACTGTACTAAGGGTTTTCCATGCATCATCTCATTTAATCCTCACATCAGGCCTATGAAGTATTTATTATTACCATTATTGTTATTTAATACTATTATTACTTCCATTTTATAGATAAAAAAATCAAGGAACACCAAGGTTATCCACTGCTACAACTCTTGAGGCTGGAACTCAATCCCAGGCAGTCTGACCCCACTCTTCCAGCCCCACTAGAACCCACACGTTCAACTCCAATGCTATAAAAAGCACTTTATCAGAAAATAGGGAAGTGACATTTTTGTACCAACCATACTAACACATTTCGCTTAACATTCTCTGTTCTCATATTTTGATACAAACTGATCTTGAAGCAAAATAGTAGAATTCATCCCCAAACTCCATTTTCTTTCTTAAGAAGAGGTAGGCAGGTGCCTGCATGGCTCTGTCAGTTAAGCATCCAACTTCGGCTCAGGTCATGATGTCACAGTCCAAGAGTTCGAGCCCCGAATCAGGCTGTCTGCTGTCAGCAAAGAGCCCACTTTGGATCCCCTGTCCCTCTCTCTCTCTGCCCTTCCTCCACTTGTCCTCTCTCTCTCTCTCTCTCTCTCTCCCTCTCTCTTTCAAAAATGAACATTAAAAAAAATACATTCAAAAAAATAAGAAGAAGAGGAAGAGGTAGGCAACTGGTGTGTGTGTCCTGCTCTACTGATCCTCTCTCTCTCTCACCTTGGAACAATTCCTCTTTGGAAGATGAAGCCCAGGATGTTCATCGCTCTATGGTGGAAAGCTCTTCCTGAAGCTGTATGTCCATGTTCCTAGTCACTAGGTGCCACAAAGGGGCCACATGGCCTTCTAAGTTGAGGAAACAGACCACAGCCTTTGTACCTTGAGGAATCTCAATTCATTGTATCTAGCATTGCTGAGACTAATTTACCAGGAGGCTGACAGAGGACACTTGGGTACTTTATCTCCCAAGTTAAATATGCATCTGGAGCTCACCTGTGTGCTAAAGGCCTCCATTCCTCTCTCCAGGCTGAGACAGACCAGGTGAAGAATCTCTCTGGAACTCCTTTCCCTGATAATTTCCTTCTTCCCTCTTCCTAGATCTTGACAAGGGGGGAGGAGGGGGAGATGTATTAAGGCAAAATAAAGATCAGGCCAAATTCTTTGACATGCCTTCCATTAAGAGGCAAGATGTCTATCCCATCCCCTTGATTCTAGGTGGGCTCTGTGACTGCTCTGACCAACAGAATACAGTGGAAATAATGCTGAGCCCATTTGTGGGCCAAGTCCTTAAGCAACTGATAGCATCCAGCTCATAGAAGAAGTCCCAACTACTCTCATGGAGAAATCATATGGTGATACCCTGAGACCACAGGGAGAGGCACCCAGCTGAGTCAGCCAAGGGACCCAAACGTGTTAGTAAATCTGTCTTGAACCCTCCAGGTCATCCCAGAGACCAGCTGAATGTCACCAATGATGCCAATCAAAGCACAGGGAAAAGAAGTACCTGAATTCCTGATCCACAAAATTATGAGATATAATAATATAGTAGCTGTTTTGCAGTGGTGGTTTACACAGCAGAAGAGAACATATATAGGCATGTAGGTGCCTGAGATGGACCACTTCAGTTTTTAAGGCTCCTGGACTTTTGGCATGCACTCACAGATGGAAAGCTGTTCTATCTAGCCCAATTCAATGCATTCAAGCATAGGGAAGAACATGCTGCTTTCCCCAAATAGCTCTTAATTTGTGACTTGATACCATTTCTGTAAGACAAACACTGGTGTGCTGTCCTGTGGAGCAAGTCTTCTCAACTGATTACACACTGTTAACAAAGTATTAATCTTTTAGTATATTAGCATCTCATAATTCATGGGCCACTTGGAACCCAGGTGTAAGCCAAACACACTGAGCCTACGCTTTGTTTTTCCCTTTAATTTCCTGAGCTGCCACATTATTTTCAACAGTCAGAAGGTAAATCTCTTCACTTCGGAAGAAAACCCTGCTCCCAGGTAGATAAGGAAACACATTCTTTGTTGTAAGGCCTAAGAATTATGGCGAAAGACATAAAGGTAGGCACTTTTAGTTAATGGCTTCCAAATATAATTTCATTCTTCTATTTAATTATATGTATCTCAAAGTATACTCTAAATGACTGTGAGAAAGAAGACAGCATATTCTGGAAACATAATGCACTTTTTTGAGTATCCACAGTTTGTCAAACCATAATATACTTTCATGGAAATGAAATCAATAAGAAAAACAACCCAAGAGAGAGAAATAAGGGAGACTTGACAAGTAGTCAGTTTGGTTTTATGCACAAACTACACTTGGTCAAAGTATTTTTTGAAGTGAAGTAATTTACTATGGATGTGCTTATTTTCTATACTAAAGTTTTTGTTGTTGGTTTGTTTGGTTTATTGTTCAATTGACACAAAAACAAAAGCTGAAGAGAAAACTTCCTTCAAGAGAATCCCATCCCAGAATTCTATACAAAGATGTGCTAATCCTTGACCTTCCACACGCAGGTTAATATCTCTAGAAGCTTAAAGAAGAGACATTTATGAACCTTTTATTTCAGACTTACCCTGACAATCACAGAACACAGAACTCTTTGCTGGCATGGAGAGATCAGTCTCTTAATCTGTAAATTGAGATTGATAATATCCAACCCACAGGTCTTGTTTTGGGAATTATATTTTGGAAGAAGAGGAATTAGCCAAAACACAAGGAAGGGTGGGGAAGAATAACCAAAAGGCAATGTCATATAGAAGTTAAGGGAGAGGATAACAATCTTTTATCTGGGTGGTGGGATTTGGGTTGCTTTTTGTATTCTTTGTAATTTTATATGGCTTAATTTTTTTTTTGTCATTAACATGTGTCATATATTTTAAAAAATAACAAGCCAACTAGAAAATCAGGAAAAGAAAATATTTCAAGGAAGTGTAGTCAAGAGGTTTTAAAGAGGCTCAGAGATCCAAGAAGACAATGGCTTTTCAAAATACAAGTACCCCTTCATCCATCCTAAACTTTTTGGTGGTACCTTGCTAGGTGGAGGGGAATCCTACCAGGAACCAAATCAAAGAATGACTGGAAATACTGGTTTGTAAAAGTCCCTGTTTAATGATTAATTGCTGTACCTTATACCCATGGGGCTTCCCAATTTCTCCCATTTTATGTCCCATATCTCTGTATGGGGGAAGCTTGGCCATTGTTGTAATATTCTGGATTCAAAACAACCAAAGTAGTTTAGGATATGATGCTGATTCCTTTACAGGTAGCTGTAAAGTTTTCAAGATTTTCAAGACAAATTGGATAAAATCTACAAATAAAAACTTTATGGTCTGTGAATGCTATTCCATAACTAGTTAAAGCTCTTTTTATTATAACAGAACACAAACATGACCTAAGTATATTAAATGCAGCCTATCTTCATCTTATTTCAATTTTATGAAATGTTTAGTATTTTCCTATTAAATAATAAGCTTTCCAAAAATTTAGGATGAACAATTTTGCATGGCCTGCTTTAAAATGTGCAAGAAGTTCTGGGGTGCCTGTGTGGTTCAGTCAGTTAAGCATCCTCTCTTGATTCCAGCTCATGACCTCATAGTTCCTCAAATGGAGCTCCACCTCAGGCTCTGCACTGATAGCGTGGAGCCTGTTTGGGATTCTCTCCCTCTCTTGGGCTCTCTCTCTCAAAAAATAAATAAATAAATAAATAAATAAATAAATAAATAAACTTTTAAAGAATAAAAAAATAATAGGCTAAAAACATGAGGAAGCTAATAAAGAGGGTATTGGTGAAAAAATAAAAAATGAATAAATAAAAAGTGCAAGAAGTTTTACAAAATTCTTAGGCTATACTGGCTTAACAGAAGACGTCCAACAGGTTTTGGAGGTTAAAGTCCTGGGTTTCAATGCCGGATTTGCCACACCATGGGTGTGTAACTTAGCGAGCAAGTTACTTCAACAGCATTCTCTTCAAGTACAGACTGAATTTTCTTTAAGCAGCAGGCATTGTGCTAACAACTGAGAATACAAAGAGAACAGGGTACAAATGGTTCTCCCTCATAATTTCTCTGGGCCTCCCCTATGTAAAATACTTACCTGATATGACTGTTACAAGGACAGGAGTGTACTGTATAGGGTTCTGACACAAAGTTGTATAACAAGCCATATTACTATCATTGTGACTCTAAGGGCAAAGGGTAAGAGATCGTACCCTGCGTAAAGACCATCGACCCCCACGATGGGGAAAGCCAGAGGAAAGCAGGTGTGGCCTTCTGCCCCGGAATCCTCACCTCCTCTCAGACCACTTTCCACTAGAGCCATCGCTGTGGTGAGCAGCCAGCGCTGGAGGAGCAGGACCACGCCTGCGGCCCACGCTGGTTTCCCATCTGCCCTCTGGGCTCTACACCCGCGCATGCGCAGCCTGTGAAGGTCCGGCTGTTGGCCCTGAGGGGCGATTCCTGAGTCCCAGGGAGATGGGTTGGAGCTTAAACGCCCGGAGTTCTACGGCTCTGTCGGTAAGACCCCTCAGACGGAGAGAACCCACAGGCCCACAGTGGGCGCAAACTCAGCGAAGCACATTTGTATGGACTTTCCCGCCTTCTCTGTTTGTCTCCGGTCTCAGTCCTGACATCCGCCATCACTTCCCTAATGAATGACAGGCATGCAACCCCTTGTCTCAGGCTTTGCCTTAGAGGGAAAACCAGGGTAAAATACTATCTATAGAAGGAAAATATTAACAGAATTTTGTTATTGGAGGAATGTGTGAAAATTACTATACAGTGGGGTGCCTCAGTGGCTCATTCGGTTAAGCGTCGGACTCTTGATGTTAGCACAGGTCCTGATTTCACTGTTCGCTCGAGTTGCAGCCGGCCTCCGGCTGTGGGGAAATGGCACCCAGCCAACTTGGGATTCTCTCTCCTTCTCTCTGCCCTTCCCCTGCTTCAGTGCTCTCTCTCTTAAAATAAATAAACTAAAAAAAAAAAAAAGACAAGGGGAGCCTGGGTGTCTCCGTCGGTGAAGCGGCCGACTTTCGCTCAGGTTATGATCTCAAGGTTTGTGAGTTTGCGCCCCCTCCAATCCCCTCTTAGCCCCCTCCCTCAGTAGGGAGGGTTTGGGGGCGTTCGGAGGGCTCCGTGCTGATGACTCAGAGCCTGGAGCCTGCTTTGGATTCTGTGTCTCCCTCTTTCTCTGACACTCCCCTGCTCACGATCTCTCTCTCTCTCTTTCTTTCAAAAATAACCATTAAAAAAATGACTATACAATGAAATAATACATGGCCATTGAAAAGAGCGAGGTAAACCAATCCAGTTAATGTTAGAAACTTCTAAAACATACTGTTAAGAAAAGGAAGATGCAGATCAGTTTATGTAATATCTTATTTTGTAAAAAAACAAAAAAACCTCAAAAATTTCTATATCTGTTATGTAAATATACTTATTTATAAATGTATAAAAATGTAAACATTTATTTTTATTGTATTATATTAATATATTATGAATATATATATAAACTTTTAAAAGGATATGTGCTAGTTTGTTAAATGTGTTTGGGGGTTGGAAGTAGAGGAGAGGAGGCTTGTTAAACAAAAAGAGGTCTTTATTTAAAAACCGTATATGTGACATATTATTCCATTCAGGTAAAATCATACAAATATGAGTATGTGCTTATGACAGATGAAAGAGGGATAGTCACCAGTATGCTAATGATCATCATCTCTGGAATGTGGGATTTCAGGTAGACTTTTACTTTCTTCCTCACACTTTTCTTGTTTTAAGTTTTTCAATAATTGTAGATTTAAAACAAAATATAAAGAGGCAGTGTGGCATAGTGGTGAAGAGTACAGCATCTGGAGCCTGATAACTACATTCAAATCTTAGTTCTGTCACTTAGGGTTGTGTGATCTTGGACAGGTTATTTCATTTCTTTGGGCTTCAGTTTCCCCAACTGTAAAATGAAGATAATATAGTACCTACTTCATTAGGCTGTTAAAAAAATTAAAAGGGAAATAGAGGTAAAGCTTTCAGAATGGTGCCTGGAACATAGTAAATGCTACATACAGGTTAGCTAGTATTATTTCTTGATATTCATTGAAAAGAAAAATAGCTGATGGACTTAGATGCACCTCTGGTTATGCAGTGAGAAAAGATAGCCTTCACTGTCATCATGGCCTGGGGAGCCATTTACACACAGCCACTCTGCTCCTGTAGGTCAGCAGCTTCTGCTTCCAGAAAGAAGGGAAAACAAAAGGGAGAGGAAGAAAGAAAGGAGAGAGAGACAGAAAGGGAGGAGAGAAAAGAAGGAGAAAGAAAAAGAAGGAGGAGGACAGGGACAAGGAACGGAAGAAAGGAAAGAAACAGAATAGTTCCAAATGTTCCACTTGGATGTTGGTGGGACAAGGCAAACGTCCCCCTCCTCCCAGGTTTCTGGACTGGCTCTGAAGGATTCTCTTCCCAGGTTCCTGGTAATCCCAGTTCTTCAAGAAGTGTGCAAATTCATGTTGGTGGCCTATTTTCTTAATTGAGATGTAACTGTTAGTATTGTCCATATTGCTGACATTCTTATCATATTTCTAGATATTAGATAAAAAAGTTTTAATCAGTTATAAATGAGAATGTACATGCAATAATTCTAAAACTGTGTCTTCATCAAAGTTTGCTTGCAACTATGATACATGTGGCTTTAGTGCCAATTCTTATTAAGTGTGCAGTGCAATGTGCTGACACCCATGACACATTTCCCCTTATTCAGTCACAAAAATACTTCTAATTAGCCATAAATGAGAATGTACACACAACATTTCCAATAGCTACTCTGCTCCTATCAAAGTTCACATCAGAGAAAATTTAAACTGTTGCCACTGAGCTGCCTTGCCCCAATTCCAACAACTCTTATTTCAAAAATGCTTAGAAAATTGAATCTTTAGATCTCGCTGGGTAAACAGATCTGAGGTAGATTTATTTCAACCCAAGTCCTTTATTTGAGATATGTGTGCTCCTGAACCCAACTAAAATGCATACCATAGCCATTTCAAAGGCAGTGATAAAATTACTTGGTTAAATATTTTGGCTAGATTTCCTGTTTCCAGAGACCTGGGCTTTGTATTCTGTGGCTTCTGCATTGCCATGTGGTGATGTGGGTGGTATTAAATGGCACCACATCTGCCAACCTCCATAAGCACTATGCCCCACAGGGAAAGCCCTAGGCACCCATTACCACTGCGAGCCACAAGGACAAGACAACGCCAAATCCCAATAACCACCTTTAAATTCTCAGACCTTTGGCTTTCTTCAGGAATCCAGGCTGTAAGCTTCTTAGGATGACTACAGACCACAAAATACCGCCTCATTTCAGTGTGGAGTCTATAAAATCACTTTAGTTATAATTCAGATATTCTCCAAACTTGAGGCTGCGAAGCGTTCCGATCTGCTCTTAGATTTCTGTATAATCTCTCCTTCGTTTTATAACGTTCTTTGTCTTCTGTTGCTCTGTGCAAATACCAGTGCTTTACAAGTCATCAGGCCATGATTTGTGCATGGCCTGATACATGGAGGTGAAAGGGGAGCTTTATGTGAGGCAGGGAAACGGTTCTGTTAAACTTTGCTTGCTTTCACTACCTTTAAAACTCATTAAATACGATTCTGCCTTTTACTTTGCCAAAGTGTTTAAAACCCATTTTAATGAAAAATTCTAATCCTATATAATCACACCATAAGCACTTTCTTTCTGTTCAAAGAGGAAACAGTGTTAAATTTTAATGCATACCTCTGGCAGGCTATATTAAAAGTGTTTAGTCAGTTTTAAATCCGATTAGTGTAACTGTTACAGATTAGAGAAAAATCCCAAGTGATTGGAGCAAGTCCCCAGCTCAAGGGAACTAATTTAGGGCCCAGGCCTGATCACGCCAGAATTAAAAGGAACCTCAAGACTCTTGCATTCAAGTTGTCCAAATTTTGTTCATAAGCTAATAAAATAAGGTCCTGTGCTAGGTATTGCAGCAATATAAAGACAAGTTTTCAAGTAGGAAGCAGATGAGACATAAAGCAACGCTAAACAAAGTTGAATGAGGGCAAGAGCAGAAGTGAGAAGCCCCTAAGAGAATTCAGAAAGGACAAAAATTGCATCCCAGGGAGAGAAACACTGACACTTCTTAGAGGATGTAACTTCTAAAAGAGGCTTTCAAGGAGAGACAGATTCCATAGATGGGGAGACACTGCTAATATTGGAAAAGGTAGAAAGTTTTCCAAAAAATAGAAAAAGTCTGTTGACAACTTGAAGGGAAGGGGGATGCCTCTTTGTTGAGCAAAGTGTTGAGAAGACACTATACGAGTCATCTACATCTATTTTCTCATTTACCCGCCCCCACAACATTCCAAGGAGATGGTTATTATTATCCCTATTTTATAGATGAGAAAAATGAGCCTCAGAGAGATTGTCTAAGGTTAAACTTGCCTAAGGTTAAATAGCTAGCATGTAGTAGCACTCAGGAGAAAAATATGTTTGAGCTTTTCTCAGTATTTAGTCTCAGGAACTCCCTGCATCACACCTTCCTCTTAGCCATTATTAAGGCCCAATTTGTTGTAAAAGACTTTCCTGACCACATGAGTTAGAAATGAGATTTCCAGTCCCTGAATTCACAGCACTCTTATTGTCTTGTTACCCAAGTGGCATTTACTCTACCCTGGCTTCTATTTTTTTTTTCTTTCCTCATGCAAATGTTGACCTCAGTGCTTCTTAATTGGTTGGGTCAGTTGAGCAGGAATACCAAAAACATCTGAGAAAATATGCATATATATATTTAAATATTTATATTTTTGAGACTGCCCTCCCACCCACGTCACTTTGCTTTCCTCAGTAGTCTGTTCTAGAGGAGAGGGTAGTTATCCAGACCCTAAGAATGCATGCCAGCACTTGTGAAGGCACCAGCCATCAGCGTCTTTTAATATTCCCTTAGTAGTCCTCATTCCCACCCCATCCCAGGTAAGAATAATTAATTAAGCTAGCTGGACTGAAAATCAGGTGATTTGACTCCAGGCACCTGGGTGGCTCAGTCAATTGAGCAACTCTTTGTGTGTGTGTGTGTGTGTGTGTGTGTGTGTGTGTTTATTTTTTTGAGAGAGAGAGAACCGGAGAAGGGAGAGAGAGAATCCCAACCAGGCCCTGTCCTTGAACTCAGGAACTGTGAGATCATGACCCGAGCCAAAATCAAGACTTGGATGCTCAAGGCATCAGGATGGCTTAGTCAGTTAAGCATCCAACTCTTGATTTCAGCCCAGGTTATGATCCCAGGGTTGTGGAACCAAGCCCTGCATCGGGCTCTGTGCTGAGCATGGAATCTGCTTAAGATTCTCTCTCTCTACCCCTGTCCTCAACTCATGCTGTCTCGTTCTCTTTCTCTCAAAAAAAAAAAAAATCAGGTCTCAACTCTGCCACTTAGTAGTTGTGTGATCCTTTGAGACCCACTCTTATCATCTATAAGTTGAAAATCTATGTATCTGCTTTACCTACATTTTAGAATTAATGTAAGAATCAAATGACTAAGTCTGTAAAGTATTATGTAATGATATGGTATTAAACGTGTCTGGATCAGAAACACCTTGAAAGCAGGACCATGAATCTTGATTTTATATATATATATACTATATATAGTGTATATATAGTGTGTGTATATATATATATATATATATATATATATATATACACTAAGTGATTGCACATAGTGGATATTTAATAGTGGTTATTGACTTGCACATGTATGTCTTAGAACCTTACAGAAACAAAGCATATTCAACTAAAATGTCAGGAAAAGTACTGAAATGTCCTCCACCTGGAATACCATTTACCTCCCAACCGCCTCTCCCACCTGGATACATTTTAAAGACAATGCCTGTTTAAAAGTCACGGATGTCTCTGAACAGGCTCCAGATTGTCATTATCTATCATCTTTCTTTTTTCTCAGTCCTCATTCGGTGCCTCCAAACCAAGATGCTCACCTATATCTCAGACAAGATGGAACTCTGCCTTAATAAATTAATGATTACTCCAGAATAGAGGACATGTTTTACCTTTCAAAAAAAAATCTTCTAGTGAATGGTAAGAAAAAAAATTAATTTCCTCATTAAAAAAAAAAGGGCCAGGAAGGGGAAATGAAAGCCAAATACAAACCCCCTACAGTAAGAGAAAGGACGGCAAAAAAATAAAAACAAGGATTCATGAATGCAGGAAGAAATTAAAACAAACCTGCAGGCCCTCATAAATACAGCAATCAGGCAGCTCCATGCATGCATCCCATATTTGAATTTTTATTTTACATGAAGTATTTTTGTATCTGCTTTGCCTAAATTTGGCCTCTTACCAAAGCCTAATGACTCTACTTTATGTTAAGCTTTTCGAAGGATCTAAACTTAAAACTAGGGGGAGAAAAACCTGTTAATTTATCTTGCAGGAAAAGGTGTTATAATTTGAATGAAAAACAGCAAGCAGACAGATAAAAAGGAGCTGGCACAGAGCTCAGGCAATCAGTAACATTTTTTGTACCTGCAGGCTGAGAAATTGTCTCCAGTGTTGTATGATGTTATTACCATTGCCTATTTTCACTTGTACGTTAGGTTCAAGCATAATTGTGTGAAGATTTGAATGTTCTCCACAGATTTACTATTTTAATAAGCTCATAATGTTAAAACACTATATGTGTTGACAGTGGTACTTACACTGTATTAAGGAAACAAATCAAATCATTTCCTTTAAAATGCTAAACAGCCTAATTTGACCTTTCTACAGGCCCTGGTCATATCAGAAATAGTTCAGATAATAGTCTTCTTTCTGACTTTTCTGTCTTTTATCCCATCCATCAGCAAAGGTACTGTCCTCATAGACCATATGACCTTATCGCTCCAGAAACTGTCTTTGTCCTATTGAAGTTTATGGGGCAGAGTGGGGCCACTATGAGCCATATTCCTGAATATTCATAGTAACAAAAATAAGCTCAGGTACCAAAAAGCAAGTGTGTCATCTCGTTCATAAATCTAGTTTATGAAGTGAAATTTAGGACACGGTAGGACATGGATGTATTAAAATAGCAGGAAACATTAAATCCATGCAGCAAGCAGAAGGGAAAATCATCAGCATAAGTAAATTCAAGATCAGAGACAGCTGGATATTGACATTGAGTTCAGTATTGAAACAGAGTCCTGTCCCCATTATGAGCAGATGCTTTTGGTCTCTTCTTTAGTTGAAGAAATAATTTCATAATATTTGTTAAAATACAGATCTGTTTTTTAAAAAATTCAAAAATATACACAAGCATGGAGGAAAAAAAAAATCAATGATTCTATCTCTCAGAAATGATCCTTGTTACTGATGTTAGATCTTATTATTCCACGCTTCTTCTGTACATGTTTGAATCTAAAACAAACTGATTTTTAAGTTGGTATTTCTCTTTCCACTTAATGTTTTAACATTTTTCCATGTGATTAAATACTCTCCAACTACAGTAACACATTAATAGCCATATAGTATTCCATTAAGGAACACTGTGTTGCCTATTCTTGGATATTTAGGTTGCCTGGAGAACCCAATTAAGATGGTACTGAACTTATAGCAAGTTCTTTTTGAATACCAAAGCCTGTCCATCTGCACTCCTCGTGTGACATTTTGTAGCTCTTAAAGCCTCTGGCTTTTGTGAGTTTAGTGACTTGAACTTTTCTATTGACTTCCATTTAGTTTTAAAGATATATTACACAAAACATCGCTTTTGTCTCCAGACTTGTCAAAATAATTGTATCTGCTTCAATTAACATTTTACTTCTACAATTCAGTATTGTGTACTTTGTATATAGTTGTTTCTGCAACATCATCCTTAGAATAAGCGTATGAAATAATATGCACACTTAAGAAGCACTGCACCAATTACTTCCACCTAATCCAAAGACAACTCTCATCTATTTATTGATTCATTCACCAAGTACTTATTGAGCACCTACTGTATAACTTCTATGCCATGAGCCATGGAAGAAATATTTAAGCATCTACACTGGGTATGTCTTTACTTCAAAGTCAAAGCCACTAGGAAATGTTTGTTTTTCCTATATTTTCCTCAAATATCAGAAGCAATACTTAATTTATGTTATAAAAAGATGTCACCCTACTTTTGAGTAGCATGTAGACCTTTTTCAGCTTGTTGACCAGTTAATCATAAATTCTAACACATCTCTCTTGACAGAAATGTAATCTATACCAATTTTAGCCAAATCACCAGGATTTTCAGCAGTTCTATACTTCTGTGGCCCTTAGATAACGGCCAATAGATATGTTATGCAAGAGACTCATCTTGGTAAGTGTGATGGGCAGTTATAGTAACAAATTTTAAGGGTCCCATCACCTCCACATTAAGTTTTAGAACCTACCCATCAAGATCATCCAATATCTCTCTTGGCTATCCTCAAGCTAAACTATGTTCCTTTATCCCATCATTTCACTTTTTAAAATGTCTACCTTTATCTTATTATTTCTTCAGTGATTCAGCTCTAAACCTAAGACTTCACCTATTCTATCTCCCAGCCTTCGAACACCCTCCCAAACTCCCAACAAACTAAACAATGGCCCTTTTCTAGTGAATACTTCAAAGAACACTCAAAGCTGGCCTCTTTCTCAAAATCTTTCCTGACTGATTGGAAGATAAAGCAGCTTTCCAAAGAGTTCCATCTCAACAGCATGCCATTCCCCATGGAATGTGTATTTGGATATAGATAGCGTTGTTACATATGTATGAGAATATGTTTTACTTATTCACCTGCCTTTTTTCAGCCTGATTGCAAGCCCCTGAAGACTAAGAACATGTTTTCTCTCTATTCTGTAATGATCCCACCCCCACAGAGTTATACTGCTAAATGTTGGTGCCACCTTTCTTCAAAGCATTTATCAATAATCAAAACATTTTAACTAGCTAGATCTTAGAATACAGATTTTTAGAAGTAGGAGACAATGTTAGAGGTTACCAAGTCCATCACCTTCTTTTTCTTTTTAAAGCTCACATTTATTTAGGATCTATTACATGCCAGATACTATGCTAATCTCTTTATGCGAATTATCTCAGTCTTCACAAAAACTGATACGGTAGAAACGCTAAATATTTCCGTTTTTGTGTGCATACCAAAACCCTCCTTACACCTTTTCACAATAAAGTACACATAAATGAAGGAATAGTAATAGCTTAACATAGGCTGAGAACTAGAATAAGATAGGAGAGGCACCAGGGAAGCAAAATTTAAGGAGGCTTGCTCTTTCAGAGTTGTAAAGCACCTCCTTAAATTTGAACCTCTAGATACCTCTCTTGCCTCACCCTAGTCTCAGCCCTAGCCAAACCTTATTGTATGTCAGGTACTGCTCTAAGCATATTTATGTAGTTAATGTAACAGTCTTATGAGATAAGTAGTAGTATTCTCATTTACAAATGAGGAAATGGAGATGAAGTAATAATATGCCTAAGGTCTCACGGCTAGTAAGTAATAGGGATGGAATTCAAATCCAAGCATCCTGGTTGGAGATAGATAATTAAATGAATACTTGAAAGAAGGAATGGATGAATATTTTTTAATTTTTTTTTAATGTTTATATTTATTTTTGAGACAGAGAGAGCACGCGTGCATGAGCGGGGGAGGGGCAGAGAGAGAGGGAGAGAGAATCCGAAGCAGGCTGTCAGCACAGAGCCCCACGCTGGACTCGAACTCGTCAACCATGAGATCATACGTGAGCCAAAGTCAGACGTTCAACCGACTGAGCCACCCAGGCACCCCAGGAATGGATGACTATTAAGGCCACACTGAAAGTTTTAGGCAGAACTGAACACAGAATCCTGATTTTCTGACTCTCAATCTAGTACAGTTCCCCCATACCTCTAAATATTAAACTTTCTTTGATGGCTTATCAAATTAAATGTGAGCAATTGTTGATTTTTCTCCAATTGAACAATTTTTTTAAAGCAGGTGATAAAGATATTTGAATCAAGCACATGTAAAAGGTACCTGTCTATAATTTCTAACATTAATAGACATTTTTTTCTCCAAATTATTTAATCTCCATAGGTGGGTCAAAGTCAAATTTCCAAACTATTAGAAAAATTATGAACTATAACTATATGCTACCAGACTGCTCATTTTCTGCCAAAAATTATAGATTTGAGTATCTTCTCAGATGCTTCCCTGGACCACTTTCTAGGTTGTTTCTCTGGTTCTGGTAATACTTTAGTGGATTCCATAACCCAGAACAATGGAGATTATCTTCATAAAAAGATCTAATACTTCACAGAATATTAAGTTGTTGCTTTATCTTCCATAGAATATTTTTTCTCTGTCTTAAAGCTTTCTTCTCTTAGTAAGACCATCCCTTCCTTGATTTTATGTTACCTTGGTAACTCTCACATTGCAGGAAGTTCCCTGATGATGAAGTTTATAATACTTGCTTCTCAACAAAAATCAGTGAGTCAGGTAAATACTACCATTTTGGTTACCATTGATATTAGCTTAGTTTTTTAATTTCTTAATCTTCAACTCTTCTAAATGAATCTGATTGGCCCAGATCATCTTTCTAGGCGGGCCCAAATCACCTATGTCTAGCTGCCTATGGACTAATTCCCCTTAAATTAAAGATCCGTCTATAATCTAATCAGGCTACAGAGGTAAGGATCCATAGTAGGGGCAGAGACCCATAGAAGAGATATTGGCAGTTTAGGGAAGCTTCATATAAATGGAACAGATTGGAAAGTGAAATAAATAAGCAGAACAAGGAATTTTTTTTATACTTTGATATGTATTTCAGAAACAATTTGGAATAGGGTAGTCTCTGTGAATTAATTAGAAATAAATTGGTTTTTAAAAACTACTCAGTGAGTGTTATCCTCTAAATAAAGAGCTAGAACAGTGGGAAAACTTGGAAAAATCAGGAAAATGTCATTAGGAAAATGTTGAAGAAGACTTCAGTAGCAGCAACTGTCATGAATGAGTTAGAACATGTGACCTGCCAGTCACTATTAACACCTAGATATGAACATATAAGACTGACTTCAGTCCCTAAAAGTACATCCAAGAAGTTCTGGGCACACTTGATAATATTTCACAGTTGGAATGTCAACCATTTTATTTGAATGCATTTATGTCGGTTTCATGTCCTTTTAGAATAAAAGTTTCTGAAGACACTGCTTTGCTATTTAAGATTTGCCTATGCAGCATCTAACCCCACACATCAATCCAGGCAATAAATAAATAGAACACTATAAAATGTTGGGAAATAGAAATATTTTTATTTTTCATATTTATTTTTAAATTCATTTCTCCATTTCAGGGAAAAAATGATATAAGCCTGCATAGTAAAATGGAACCGGGTGCCTGGGTGGCTCAGTTGGTTAAGCATCCAACTTTGGCTGAGGTCATGATCTCCTGGTTTGTGAGTTTGAGCCCCACATCAGGTCCACACTGAAAATGCCTGAGATTCTCTCTCTCCCTCTCTCTGCCCTGCTTGTATGCACTCATTCTCTCTGTCTCAAAATAAATAAACTTAAAAAAAGAAATGGAACTGCTATAGATTTTGGAGCTAGACAGGACTGGGGTTTTTTTAATGTATTTTTGAGAGAGAGAGAAAGAGTGAGAGAGATAGAGTTCATGGGCAGGTTTGGGGCGGGGGGGGAGGGACAGAGAAAGGGGGACAGAGGATCCAAATTGGGCTCTGCACTAACAGCAGCAAGCCCGATGTGGGACTCAAACTCACTAACTGTGAGATCATGACCTGAGCCGAGGTTGGATGCTCAACCAACTGAGCCACCCAGGTGCCCCTAGACAGGACTGATTGTGAACAGTGCTTTAACCTGAATGATCTCATCTTATAAATTTTTATGAGGATTAACCATAGACTATGTAAAGAAAGTACAATGCCAGCACTTGTTAATACGTGTAAAGTAACTTTTAGTATTTCATCATGTATATTTATGGAGGAGAATCACAGTATAGAAACAACAACAGACTGATATATCTAAATGCAAATGTGGCCAACATAGACGAATCAAATATTGAGGAATTCTGTATCAATCAGGGTAAGCTAAATTAATGAATGAAAAACCTGGCAGTGTCTCAGCTTCATTTACTCAGGGACTAGGGCTGACAAAGATACTACCTTCTAACAGCTACCCCTTCTGCAACATGCAGACTCCTCAGTCACTAGCAGGGTAGGAAGGCACTAGAGGGTATCAACTGCTAAGCATATATCAGTATTAGAAATGATATGTATTAGTTTTACCCACAACCAATTGCAAAAGGTAGTCAACATGGCCCCATCTAATTGCAAGGTCTTAGAGCAATGTAATCCTTTCATATGCTTGGAAGAAAAGGAGAATCAGACATGGTGAACACTAGAAGACCCTACCAAAAGCATTTCCTTAGTTCAGAAGACTATCAAAAAGGAACCATATAATTGAGTTTATAATAAGGTTTTGTTTTTTAAGAAATGCATTTTATCTTCATGGTGACTTAGCATGCTATTTTGTCATTTTGGGTGTGGGGAAAAACCTTACAAATAATCATTGCTGGAGTTTCCCTGAGTATACCAAAATAAAAGAAGTTGCCACCCAGAAAGGAATTTTGTACAACAAAGTGTTAAATGAAATACTACCAGACAAAAAAGGTAATACTCTTTTGCTGTCTAGCACCACACAAGATGCTAACTAAAAGAGTAAATAAAAACATTCAACATGCATTTAGCTTTCATAATTTACCTTCTGCAAGGTTGATTTAGAGTATGCAGAATATGCCACATTATTTAAGCTGTAAAAAGGAGCTGCTTTACACTACCTGCCATGTACAATTATAATAATCTGTCAGACAAATATAATTACAGAGTGTGATGTCTGTTTGAGTGTGAAGGCTTTGATTGTGTGGTATTGTCTGCTCTACACTGTGGCACAGCATAAACAATTGTACTCTATGGTAACTCTCAGCCAGGACTGATGCTCGCATCAGGAACGCCCCATCAAACAGCACAGATGGTTGGGTTTGGGCTGGATGTTTGTTTGTTTTTTCCCCAAACACTTTTCCAAGGCAAACTTGACCACAGTAAGCCTTCTGCAGTACAATGTGATAGGTCTCCAAGAAATTGGTAATAAAAGTGAGCAGGAATTGGAGACCAAGGCAGGATATGGTCAATTAACAAGTACCAAACATTTTAATGATAAAAAGTAGGTTGTGAAAGGAATGCAAGGGTCACTTTAATAATTAAAAAACATAGGTGACACTCCATGGGTTTAAAAGATTAAGTTGATATTTTATAGAATAAATTGTTATTGTAATTTATTACTAGACTCTCACACCAGCTGACAAAATAGAAAAGTGTCTTTAATAATAGTATTAAAGAAATTGGAAGGGGGCGCCTGGGTGGCTCAGTCGGTTGAGCATCCGACTTTGGCTCAGGTCATGATCTCACAGGTTGGTGAGTTCCAGCTCCACATTGGGCTCTGTGCTGACAGCTTGGAGCCTGGAGCCTGCTTCAGATTCTGTGTCTCCCTCTCTCTGCCCCTTGAACTCTCTCTCTCTTTCTTTCTCTCTCTCTCTCTCTCTCTCTCTCTCTCTCTCTCTGTGAAAAGTAAATAAACATTAAAAAAAGAAGAAGAAGAAATTGGAGGTATGTTAGG
This sequence comes from Neofelis nebulosa, assembly GCF_028018385.1. Taxonomy (NCBI): domain Eukaryota; kingdom Metazoa; phylum Chordata; class Mammalia; order Carnivora; family Felidae; genus Neofelis; species Neofelis nebulosa. The sequence continues at coordinate 81,068,414 of NC_080788.1, forward strand.
CTTTAAATTAATTGTTTTCTTGCCATACCATGTATGCAGGTTGGATCAGGCTATTTTTTTCTTCCAAATTTTTATTTAAATTTTAATTGGTTATATAGTATAATTTTGATCTCAGTAGAATTTAGTGATTCATCACTTACATATAACAGCCAATGCTCATCATAACAAGTGGGATCAGGGTATTTTTAATTTATTTTTCAGTTGATGATCTCATCACTGTGTCTGTGACTTTCAAACCAGAGATTCTGCTGTGGGACTTCTCTCTCGACAAGGTATACCTTTTGCTCTTTAAAATGAGACTTGCCTGGAAGGGATTTAAGAGGTATTCACTTAGCAAATTCTGCTCTGTTATAATTCGTGTGGTAAAGAAATATTATATTATAATCCAAAACACTACACCTGAATAAATGGTCGGCCCAAAGTAATAATCTCGATTTGGCACCTTGTTTTCTTTTAAATTAAAAATATATAGTGTTCTGATTATATCTGAACCAGCTCAGAAAGATCAAACAGCTTTTCATTAACAACACAACTTTCTCTTATCTCTGAAAGAACACTGATATTCTGTCTCTTCCAACCATATCTCTCCCAACTAATCCAGAGAGTAGTTCTTATACAGCTGATACCTTTATGCTAGAGGTGTGAGTTTTCTGGATGAATTCACCATTGAGAAGAAATAGTATTTTTATGATGTTTCAATGTTTGCGTCTTCCATTGTAGGTCCCAAGGACAATAGCAAATCTATCATAATATAACCACGGAATCATGAAATCTTTGCATTGGAAAGACCTCTACCTAATAGAAATTATTACTTCATTCTTTGGACTTTAATGTAACCCGTGTAGCTTTCTTTTATGGTTATTGAAAGGATAATATGCCTACTTATATTGGTCTACAGATTCCTTAAGACCAGAAATTATTCTTTACTCCTCTTTGTCTCCCTAATGCTTAAAATAGGGCCTAGGGTAGCACGAATAGCTGAATTGATAGATGGATAGAAAAAAGAAAAAAATACTATATTGCAATAATGGATATTTGTTGGACCATCTCCAGTATCTACTCCCTCCCTTCCTTTCCATCAGTCCCAATTTCTGTTTGAAGATTCAAGTCATTTCAGAGAGGCTCTTATTATCTCCAACTCCAGGAGTAGAATATGTAATCTAGGTTAAACCAATTAGCACATTCCATCCATCTAACAAGTTTTTGGCTCTGCCTTGAGCACATGACCTAACTAAAGATTTTCATTCAGAGTGAATCTCAGAATTATTTCTGGGAAGGAAGAGACAAAGATGCCTTTTGCTGGATGCAAATGTGGAGGCATGCAGCCCTGGAGCTGATGGCAGCCACCTCAGGAGCATGAGGGCAAGTCTTAGAATAGAACCAACATTAAGAAAGGTATATGGAAGAGACAGAAAGAAACTGGAAGCCTCATTTGAACCTAATCTTATCTCTGGACTTTTCAGCTACAAAAAAAGAAACAAAGAGGAAAGAAAATTCCCTTATTTTTCATGTTAGCTTAGGTCAGATTTTCTGTTTCTTACAACACAAAGCATCCTGATTCAATTGTAAATAATGCCATTGAACAGATGTGAGCTGAACAAGCACTATGTACTTCAGAAATATTGGCAAGCCCTAATGCAAACCATTCCACAAACAAACCACAAACCAAAAGTGATGAACACTCCTAATTTCCATTTCCCACTGAAAGAAATCAAGACTTCCTGAAGAAATGGTTAATTCCAGGTCTTGTGTAGGAAAGGTACAAGTTGAGACTGGGATATCTAGTTATGTCAAAAGGCAAGAAAGTTCTCAGAAGCTACTATGCTAAGCCAATTTGAAAAGGTTCCTATTAGCCAAAAGTGGGACAGCTTGAGCATCAAATAATAATAATCAGTATTACCATTATTATCATATATAAAATGAAATATAATATATTAACAGTACAATAATTTATAGCTATTATATTATTATAGTTAATTATTATTAATTATTGTTGTAGATTGAAACTGATCACATATGTTAAAATCAATGCATTCATAGTGGTACTAAAGGAAATAAACCTCAATGATCAGAGAGAGTATTAGGAGACCACCTAAATAAAGAGAAACAAATATTTAATTTGACTTTCTTGTAAGAACTATGCCTCAGGGAAAAATAATAGTTGTTAAAGAAAAGTTTCTCACTATAGATATTTTCTAGCAAAGAAATGAAGAAAACTCCATGTTGCAAACCCTTAATGCAATAATAGATCTAGGCAATAAGCATCAGTTGATGCTTACATCCCAAAAAATAAAAACCACACATTATGTGTTTCTTGATGGAAATACACTATACCACTTATGAAGTATTCTTGTCAAATAATCAAACCTGAATCATATCAAGCCTCTTAGTCTAACTACTATTCCACAGGAAATAAAAAAGAGATGCAATCAACAAAATCCAAAATGTGGGAAGCTCTACAGAAAAAATGACCCAATTTTTATAAATAAATTGCAAGGAAAAATAGAGGTATAACTTACAGATTAAAAGATTCTTGGCACACCTGGGTGGCTCAGTCAGTTGATATCTGATTCTTGATTTCAGCTCAGGTCATGATCTCAGTCTGTGGGTTCGAGCCCTGCATCAGACTCTGCACTGACAGTGTGGAGCTTGCTTGGGATTCTCTCTCCCTCTATCTCTGTCTCTCCCTAACTTGCACACACACACTCTCTCTCAAAAATAAATAAAAAATTGTTTAAATAAAAAAATAAAAGATTCTTAAGAGACATAACAATCATTTGGTAATGTGCAGATCTTGCTGACATTCTGGTTTGAACAAACCAATCATAAAAAATAGGAGACAGATTATTTGTTTTTCAGGTGTGGAGTTTGGTGAATTCTTTATAGATTTTGGATATTAGCCCTTTGTCTGATATGTCATTTGCAAATATCTTTTCCCATTCAGTCGGTTGCCTTTTAGTTTTGTTGATTGTTTCCTTTGCAGTGCAGAAGCTTTTTATCTTCATGAGGCCCCAATAGTTCATTTTTGCTTTTAATTCCCTTGCCTTTGGAGATGTGTCAAATAAGAAATTGCTGTGGCTGAGGTCAGAGAGGTTTTTTCCTGCCTTCTCCTCTAGCGTTTTGATGGTTTCCTGTCAAATAATCCAGTGAAGAAATGGGCACATGACATGAATGAACACTTCTTTAAAGAAGATATCCAGATGGCCAACAGGCACATGAAAAGATGCTCAACGTCACTCCTCATCAGGGAAGTACAAATCAAAACCACACTGAGATATCACCTCACACCAGTCAGAGTGTCTAAAACGAACAAATCAGGAGACTATAGATGCTGGAGAGGATGTGGAGAAACGGGAACCCTCTTGCACTATTGGTGGGAATGCAAACTGGTGCAGCCACTCTGGAAAACAGTGTGGAGGTTCTTCAAAAAATTAAAAATAGATCTACCCTATGACCCAGCAATAGCACTGCTAGGAATTTACCCAAGGGATACAGGAGTGCTGATGCATAGGGGTCCTTGTACCCCAATGTTTATAGCAGCACTTTCAACAATAGCCAGATTATGGAAAGAGCCTAAATGTCCATCAACTGATGAATGGATAAAGAAGTTGTGGTTTATATACACAATGGAATACTACTTGGCAAGGAGAAAGAATGAAATATGGCCATTTGTAGCAACATGGGTGGAACTGGAAGGTATTATGCTAAGTGAAATAAGTCATACAGAGAAAGACAGATACCATATGTTTTCACTCTTATGTGGATCCTGAGAAACTTAACAGAAGACCATGGTGGAGGGGAAGGGGGGGAAAAAGTTAAAGAGAGGGAAGGAGGCAAACCGTAAGAGACTTTTAAAAACTGAGAATAAACTGAGGGTTGATGGGGCGTGGGAGGGAGGGGAAAGTGGGTGATGGGTATTGAGGAGGGCACCTGTTGGGATGAGCACTGGGTGTTGTATGGAAATCAATTTGACAATAAATTTCATATTAAAAAAAAATAGGAGACAGAGACATTGGGATGCGGACTGGATATTTGATGATAGTAAGAAATTATTATTTTTATTGGGATGATAATGTTATCATTTTTGTGATTTTTTTAAAATTTCTTATCTTTTATTCATACAGAAATAGTTATGGATGCAAAGACATGGTATCTTTAATACAACAGTAATAGGGGCGCCTGGGTGGCGCAGTCGGTTAAGCGTCCGACTTCAGCCAGGTCACGATCTCGCGGTCCGTGAGTTTGAGCCCCGCGTCAGGCTCTGGGCTGATGGCTCGGAGCCTGGAGCCTGTTTCCGATTCTGTGTCTCCCTCTCTCTCTGCCCCTCCCCCGTTCATGCTCTGTCTCTCTCTGTCCCAAAAATAAATAAAAAACGTTGGAAAAAAAAAAATTAAAAAAAAATACAACAGTAATAGAGGAGAGGGGAAGTAAAGGTAAAACAAGATTGACCATGAGTTCATTGTTGAAGTTGAGCAATAGGTATATGAGGGTTCATTATACTATTCCTTCTAATCTTGGGTAATATTTAAGATTTTCCACAATAAACTTTTAAAGTATATCATTCCATTATTATTCAAAATCATATACACATGCCATCCTTTCTTGCTTTCACATAAACAGACTGTCATTCTTCAATCATGTTTTAATTTCTCTACATCGTAATTTACCCACATACCTACCATAGTCTGTGATATCTGCATACCTTCTTCCCAGACAGTGGGCATTATCCCATACATGCACACTCATCCCCATGGAGGAATTATAAGAAACCCATCACTCTCCAAGCTCATGTACAAAGACTTCATTTTTATAGACATGATTTTCTTCCATTCATTTCCTTATACCTCTATTCTACTTTAATGGCACTGTTCATTCCAATTCCCATACCCCCCTTTAAAAATGAACCATACTCCCTAACTCATCCAGAAAGACCTATAGCCAGCACTAGGTTGAAAATTTCCAACATCTACATTTCTGTGGGCCTCTATACATAATCTGGCTCAGTGTAAACCTCTTAAGTGAAATGCTCTCCTGGAAATAAAACCTGCTCTCTATGTTCTTCTATTTTATTTCAAACTCAATACAAAGCAATGGTCCCCAAAGAAAAGTTATGCTGGAGTTAGGTTCACACTATTTCCCTGAAATGTAATATGAGATTTAAACACAGATGATATGACTGGTTAATAAATGTCACCATTGAGTGGCTTTGTTCACCTAATAATATCATTCAGATCATTATAAACAAATTGAAGGGGTTCTTATGTGAAACAAACACGGCAGGACTTATTACTGCGAAACACAAGACCAAGGCAGGGCAGCCAATCCTAATGGCCTTCAAGAAGGGGCAAAGCTGGCGTGCAGCTTTGTGGTATCCCGGGAGGATTTTATTTCCAAATATAAAATTCATGCCATGCTCACAGGCAGAACCTTAGAATAGTCATAATGATCTAATGGCAGCATTACTATGGAAGGCTGCTACTAATACTTTGAACCACTGCCGTTCTATACAGATCCAGGGATATGATTTCAAAGCTCATGTGGAATGAAGACTGCCCCAGCTGAAAGCAATCCACCTGAGTAAAAAAGAGAAGAAAGAAAAGAACAGGGCAGAATGCAACTGAAGCCCACAATTTGGGATTTCTAGGATGGGGAGGTCGGAGTTGGTTCTTTGATTATGGGGTTTCTTTTATTATTGTTGTAGTTTGAAGAAGGAGTGGCAAAGAAAGAGAAAATGTCTCTAAATTGGAAGGCATTGCCTGACTCTGACTTTCTGAATTACCTCTAACTTAAAGATTATAATGTGTTTATTTCCTCATCTAAGAAGAGAAGGATAGTAATTGCCTCCCTCACCCTCATGCTCTTTTCCCTCTGCTGTTGAGGGAATAAGAGCTTATTGATGACAACTCCCTTGTGCTCAATCTTGCTTCACCACTGACAGCAAAAATAAAAGAAATAGCATATTAACTGCAAAAGAATTGGGAACCCCTATAAGTCCGACCTAATAAACATCCAAGAACTGTTGGGTCTGTCGCTTGACTTTTGGACAAAAATAGCTGTTGTTGTATTTCTAGAAATCAAGGGAAACATCAGATCCTTTGCAAACAAGAAAACTGCAAAACAGTCAAGTGCCTGTATTTATAGGTGACATTCACTGTTTCAAAGCTAACCCTGAAATTCTCATGGAAAGAGGTTCTGACAGAGCTAACAAGCCTGGAAAAAAAAAATTATATATATATATATATATATATATATATATATATATATATATATATATAATGCTGCTAAAACTTCCTTTCATTCCTTCAATAATTTACAGTTAGAATTCATAATTTTAGCAGTATTTCTCACATATAATGCCAAATTTGGAAACACCTGTTTAAAGTATATTGTAGCGTGTTTAAGACACATTGAGTCTTTGGAGAAAGGTGCTGTAGAAATCCAATAAATGAAAGCTCATTTTTGAAACTTTATAAAAATACACGCATTTGAATTCATTTTTAGCTAGACAATCTCCTTGGCAGGTAATATGTAGAGATCCCATATGCCTCAGATTTTAAGGCTGTGGAGTATGGGAAGAAAAAGGTCATGGCCTAAAGAAGTTCATTCTGAGTGGAATAGTTCTCAACAAAAATCCAAGAGGAATGCCAATTTTGGCCTTGAAAATGCATTCACTTATGCTATTTGGAATGTGAAAGAAATTTCAAATATATAAAAAGTAGAGTTATAAAGGGCAGCTGGATTCAACCACATGGCCAAATTTGAATCAGCAAACTGACATTCTCTGAGATAACACACATTATGTCCTTTAAAATTAAAAAAGGAAAACAAGAGCCAAGTATCATTACTCATTTGTTATTTTGTGAGCTGGTTCAACTCAAGAATACATAATTTTCTGGTTATAATGCAAACTAAGGAAGGATGAGAGCCAGATATAAACAATCTCCTCCTTCTGGAGTAAAATATACAGCTATCCAGGGATTCGACATGATTATGAAGACAGACGCTTTGATTCTTGGATGCTCTAGGACCTGGCCTGGCAACCTATAAGTTTATAATCAGAGAGGTAAAGATGAGTCTAAGAGATATAAAAAATGTAAATAAAATGCTTTGTCGTGAGCTAAAGTGGGGTTGAGTTTATCATAACCAAAGTAGGGTGATGCAGAAGGTGCAGAAAAAGGTTTCACCAGAAAACCAGTGTAGTATCATCTTAGCTAAAATACGACATTTGAACTTTTACACAGAAGCATGAGTTTCTAGTGCATTAAGCTTTGGGATTATATATTGGACAAGTTCTTACCCTTATTTTTAATTTTTCTTTGATGATTTTGTTGACTATTATGTATTACCAATATATATATAGCATGTGATTAATATGTGTATTTTGCAGAGATGTTTTATTTAAGCCAACTAAATAATGTCATTCATACATAACTTCCAAATTTAGGACAAATATAGAAATATTTTTTATGCTACTGTCATTTATTATATTGAAATTGCCCTGATCATTTAATTTCCCTGTTTGCTAGAGTTGGAAACAGTTTACATACCACACCATAAATGACTTGGTCTTCCAGTATCTTATTTTCTTATTCTAAAAGTGTAATATGAGATTGAGGGCAAAGTTGGGAAAATGACAGTAAGAGGACCCTAAGCTCACCTTGTCCCATGGATACAACTAGATAACACATCAGCATAAATAACCCAGAAAATGACCCAAAGACTGGCAGAACAAACTCCACAACTAAAAATAGAGTGGGTAAGAAGGGCAGAGACTTGGGGCGGGGAGTGGGAGATCCAGGGGCATGGAGAAGGGAGAGAAATAGATTATAAAACTGGAGAATCCACATGGGGAAGATGAACCCCCTATAACATTTTGCTTTGAAAGTGAGAGGGGCTGAATTTCTTGAGTTCTTACAACCAACAGGACTTAAAGCCTGAGATTTTAGAAGTCAGTGGACTCAGATCTGGAAGAGCCCAGAGGGTGAGAGGAAGCAGAGTCCCCACCCTTAAAGAGACAACACAACAGTTTGAGGAGATAAAGCCTAGAAGCAGCAGTTTGAAAAATACCTGGGACATACGGAAGGGAGAGGAGTTGACTCATTTTGGAGCACATCATGGAGTGGCAGGAACTGCTGAGGAACTTATCCAGGAACAAAGGAACTTGCTGGCACCATCTCCCTTCCCCATCTCCTAGCATAAACACATGGCCAACTTGCAGGAGCCACCTCTACGCCAGCATTCACTATCTAACTTTCTACATCAAGCCTCACCCCCTCACACTTTGGTGGATCCACTCTTTCCAGTCACTTTTGCCTCAGTCCCAGTGCTGTGGGCCTCCTCCCCCAGAAGACCTGTGCAAACCTTGCCAACACCTTGTCTCCTGACCTGCATGCTTTGTGAAGCCTCAGTCCTCATGGTGGTGGGGGGGCAGCTGACACTGCTGAAGCCTGAGTCACACCTTGTTAAAATCGCATGCTCCACCCCATCTGGAGACCTAACACTTTGCCACAACAGGCAAAGAGAGCCTCTGCATGCAGCTGGACTGAACGAAAATTTGATCAGGACGATGACCTATGCATGCAACACACATAGGAGACACCCCTTGAATTACCAGCTTCTGAGGAACATGGTATACCACACTGCAGGGCACTACAGGACCTCTTCTTCATAAGGCCATTGCTTTTAAGAGCCGGAGACATAGCTGACTTTCTTAACACAGAGAAACAGACACAGAGAGACAAAATGAAAAGACAAAGGAATATGTCCCAAATGAAAGAACAGGACAAAACCACAGCAAGAGACTCAGCAAAAAGGATATAGTAATATGCCTAATGGAGAATTTAAAGTAATGATTATAAAACTACTCCCTGGACTTGAGAAAAGAGTGGAGGACATCAGTGAAATCCTTAACAAAAAGATAAAAAAGAACCAATCACAGATGAAGAACACAATAAATGAAATTTAAAAAATATACTATATGGAATATAGTGACCCCAAGACCAGTAATGGAAAGTAATCAAGCTGGGCAGGTGAAAAAAAATTATACAAGATATGAATAGACTTAGGGAAGTCAGTGACCATCAGCATTATAGGGATCCCAGAAGAAGAAGACAAGTAAAAGGAGGCAGAAGAAGAAATAATAGCTGAAAATTTCCCTAGTCTGCAGAAGGAAACAGATATCCAGATCTAGGAAGAATAGAGATCCCTAAACAAAATCAAGCCAACAAGATCCACACCAATACACATATTAATTGAAATGGCAAAAAGTAGTAATAAAGAATTTTAAAGCAGCATGAGAAAAGAAGACAGTTACATACAAGGGAAACCCCATAAGTCTATTAACAGATTTTCAGCAGAAACTTTGTAGGCCAAAAGGGACTGGAATGATCTATTCACAGTATAAAGAAAAATATCTACAGGTAATAATATTCTATTTAGCAAGGCTATCATTCAGAATAGAAGGAGAGATAAAAAGTTTCTCAGACAAATAAAAGCTAAAGGAGTTCATGACCACTAAACCAGCCTTCCAAGAAATGTTAAAGGGAACTCTGAGTGGAAATAAAAGACCATAAATACGAGTAAGCAAAGCAGTAAAAATAAATATATCTATAAAAATCAGTCAAGGGATTCACAAAGTAAAAGGATACAAAATATGACACAATATACCCTAAATATGGGGTTGAGGTGAGAGGAATAAAGAATGGGTTCAAACTTAAATGACTATCAATTTACTATAGACTGCTATGTGCATAAGATGTTATATCCAAACCTAATGGTAACCACAAATCAAAAACCAGTAATAGATATGCAAAAAATAAAGAAAAAGGAACCCAATATATCACTAAATAAAGCCAGCAAACTATGAGAGAGTAAAAGCATAAAGGCTCAGAGAAGAACTACAAAAATAACCACAATATGAGTAACAAAATGTCAATAAATACATACCTATCAGTAATTACTTTGAATGTAAATAGATTAGACATTTCAATCAAAAGACATAGGGCAACAGAATAGATTAAAAAACAAGACCCATCTGTATACTGCCTACAAAAGACTAATTTCAGACCTAGGAACGCAGGTAGATTGAAAGTAAGGGGATGGAGAAACATTTATAATGCAAATGGATGTTTAAAGAAAGCTGGGTAGCAATACTTATATTGGACAAAATAGACTTTAAAACAAAGACCATAACAAGAGACAAAGAAGGACACTATATAAAGGGGACAATCCAACAAGAAGATCTAACAATTGTAAATATTTATGCACCCAAGCTAAAAGTACCCAAATACATAAACCAGTTAATAACAAACATAAAGAAGCCAATTGATGGTAATGCAATAATAGTAGGGGCTTCAACACCCTACTTACATCAATGGACAGATCATCCAAACAGAAAATCAATAAGAAAACAGTGGTTTTTGAATGACACACTGGACAAGATGGATTCAACAGATATATTCAGAACATTCCATTCTAAAACAGTGAAATACACATTCTTTTCAAGTACACACAGAACATGCTTCAGAAAGTATCACATTATTAGACCACGAAAGAAGTCTCAACAAATTCAAAAGGATCAAAATCATATCATGCATCCTTTCTGACCACAACATTATGAAACTACAAATCAATGACAAGAAAAAATCTGGAAGAGCACAAATACATGGAGGCTAAATAATATGCTACTAAACAATGAATGCATCAACAAGAAATCAGAGAAGAAATCAAAAATTGCATGGAAACAAATGAAAATAAAAACACAATGGTCCAAAAATCTTTGGGATGCAGCAAAAGCAGTTCTAAGAGAGAAGTTTACAGCAATACAGGCTTACTTCAAGAAACAAGAAAAATCTCAAAAAAACTGACCTTTTTAATCTAAGAAGGCTAGAAAATAGGAATGAACAAAACCTAAAACCAGCAGAAGGAAGGAAATAATAATAAACATTAGAGCATAAATAAATGATATAGAAACTGAAAAACAATAGAACAGATCAATAAAACCAGAAGCTGGTTCTTTCAAAAGATAAACAAAATTGATAAAGCTCTAGCCAGGCTCATCAAAAAAAGAGAGAGAGAGGACTCAAAATCAGAAATGAAAGAGAAGAAATAGCAACTGTCACAACAGAAATACAAATGATAGTAAGAGAAAATTATGAAAAATTATATGCCAACAAATTGGACAAAGTCCTAGAAACATATACCCTACAAAAACTGAAACTGGTAGAAATAGAAAATTTGAACAAATTACCAGTAATGAAATTGAATCAGTAATCAAAAAACTCCCAATAAACCAAGATCCAGGACCAGACAGCATCACAGGGAAACTCTACCAAACATTTAAAGAAGGATTAATACTTATTCTTCTCAAACTTTTCCAAAAAATAGAAGAGGAAAGAAAACTTCCAAATTCATTCTATGAGGCCAGCATTACCCTGATACCAAAACCAGATAAAGACACCACAAAAAAAGAACTACAGGCCAATATCTCTGATGAACATAGATGCAAAAATCCTCAAAAAAATATTGGCAAACCAAATCCAACAATACATTGAAAAAATCATTCACTATCAAGTAGTATTTATTTCTGGGTTGCAAGGGTGATTCAGTACTTGCAAATCAACCAACATAATACAACACATCATTCAGAGAAAGAATAAAAACTATGTGATCATTTGCCAAAGCATTTGACAAAGCACAACATCCATTCATGATTAAAAAAAAAACAAAACACCTCAACAAAGTAGACTTAGAAGGAATATACCTCAACATAATAAAGGCCTTATATGAAAACCTACAGCTAATATCATAATAAATGAGGAAAAACTAAGAACTTTTCCCCTAAAGCCAGGAACAAGACAAGGATGTCCACTCTCATCACTGTTATTCAACATAGTACTGGAAGTCCTAGCCACAATAATTAGACAACAAAAAAGATTTAAAAGGCATCCATATTGGTAAGAAAGAAGTAAAGCTTTCACTATTTACAGATGTCATGATACTATAAACAGAAAATTTGAAAAACTCCACCAAAAAACTACTAGAACTGATAAATGAATTCAGTAAAGTCACAGAATACAAAATCAATGTACAGAAATCCATTGAATTTCTATACATTAATAATGAAGCAGCAGAAAGAGAAATGAAGAAAACAGTCCTGTTTACAGTTGTACCAAAAATAATAAAATACCCCAGAAAGTAAATCTCCCAGAAAATAAAATGACAAAGAAATGTGTAATAGGAAATAAATGAAAAAAAATTAGAGGCCTGATCCAAGAGGTCTGTATCTAAGTTCAAAAAGAAAGAACAGGGATGCCTGGGTGGCTCAGTTGGGTAAGCTTCTGACTTCGGCTTGGGTCATGATCTCACAGCTCGTGGGTTTGAGCCCTGTGTAGGGCTCTTGCTGACACCTCAAAGCCTGCCTACTTTGGATTCTGTGTGTCTCTCTCTCTGCCCCTCTCCCGCTTACACACTGTCTCTGTCTCTCAAAAATACATAAAACATTTTAAAAATTAAAAAAAAGAACAGAGAAAATAGTAGAGTAGAATTGCAAAAAACAAGAAATTTTTCCAAATTGAAGTAAGTCTAAAGGTGGAAAACAGCAAAATGAATAACAACAAAAAAACTCACATGAAAGCACATTATCCTGAAATTTCAGAACAATGTGAATATTAATGCTACAGAAAACAATAACTTTATTAGAAAAGAAACACAATCATGATTTTCTAGTTGACTAATTATGGCATCTGACTGGAAGAGACAACATAGATCTGCCAGAAAGTTTGCTTTGCATCAGCTCAGGGGTTAATACTGCCACAGGTGTCTATACATTGCAACTTCCTGTCCTCTCTTACTAGCTGGTAGTCAACTGTCCTGATTAACTAGACAACATAGTGAGTCAGCTGATGTTTGATATTCAGCATTTTAGGAGTATCAATGTATGATGTATGAAAGCATGAGTCATATGCTAGATGACTGTTGTATGGAAGTTGAAGATGGTCTGTAATAATAACACTAACATTTATTGAATTCTTACTATGTTCCAAGTGTTTTCCTTGCTTTATCACTGAAGGTGAACCTTATCTATCATCAACTCCACTTTACAGATAAAGAAATTGAACTTTAAAGAGACCAGGCAACTTTCCCAGGTTGCTAGGCCTCGGATTAGAATGCAGGCAGTGTAGTTTCAAAGTCTGTGCTCTTGACTGCTGTTCTCTTCTACCTAAATACATACTTAGAGAAATACTGAAAGGGATAGAAATTTGGGAGATCAGGGTGGAAAGAAATCTCCTCTGGTGGAGGTTGTAGTAGAATGAAGTGAACTAATGCCAGACTGCAGGAGTCAGGAGGGATAGGAGGCAGATTTGTCAAAATTGAGAACTGGTGTGATTTTGTTAATGATGCATTTAACTTATGGAGAGGTGCTGATAAGCTTCTTTACTGAAGAAGGCAAGAACACTGGCATCAAAATGGATCTTCTGAGACTCTGCCTTCATCCCTTCCGTGTCTTTTTACTACCATTTCTTTCACTTCTCATTCACTTTAATCATCAGGCTTCCCATTACAAGCAGAGAAATCCAAGCCTGGCTTCTCTTCTTTGAACTTTTCTTCGTTTCCATTTGCCCACAGCAGTCTTGGCAACTAGGCACAGTGATGGCAACCTGAAGGCAACGAGGACCTGGTTCCCCCTCCCACCCCCGGCCTCATTAAATATGGTGCAGTTCCTACCAAGAGGGCTGGGGGTGGAGGCTGTGTGGGCAAAAGACACAGCTTCCAAATGTTCCTGTAAATATTCATAAAAACATGTCAGTGTTGCTAAACCCACAGCAAATGATAATCATCCGTCCCCCTACACCCTGAATCCTTTTGCTGTTAATCCTTTTGTCTGCCTTGAAATCTTACCCACAATTGTTTCTTCCTCTATCTTTGTACATTTGAATTGCTGCTAGCGACCCCAGCCTTTGCAACCCTTGATGAAAGTCTGTGGTACCCTTTTAAAAACAGTAGTCCTCTGTTGCCAGCAAGAGATGTAAATGACATACGCCATCCTAGGGATGTTGCTTCGTCTCATCTCAATTCCTTGCTCTTGGGGAACACAGCAATTATTCTGCCCAGGAACTGATGGGGATTTCTGAACAACCTGGCACATCTAAAACATTTTTCTGACTCATTGAGCTGGCATATACTGCTAGATCAGCACTGGCCCTGCTCCACACAGCCTGTCACCAACAGTGGGTGTTGTTGTAAGCACTAGTTTTGATTGTGGCAAGATGGGCTCTGTGACTCTCCTCTTGTTCTGTTGAGTTCAGAAAAGGCATCTGGACTCCATTCACATTACATTTGACAAGAGTCCAAAACCTAAATGAATGTTGCTAATAAAGAACTGTAAGGAAAAAACATGTTGAGAACTACTGAGTGTATTCAACACATATCAAGCTTAGAGCAGGGGGATAGGGAGGAGAATAAATGCACTGGGTTAGGATCACCAACTGGAGGGCAAGCGCTCTGGGCTCTGTTCCTGGCTCCATCCAAGAATTGTGCCTCAGATTGCCTTCTTTAAATTGAGAGTGCTCAAAAGTGCTTTATGATGCCGAAGAGACTACATGTAACCTTGCATATGTTTAACTCTGCTGTTGGTCTACTAAGTTTCAAATGAGCTAGTATTAATTGAACAACCACTCTGTGCCTAAGTCAATGGCTGCCAAGGGGTGGCTTTAGCCTCTGCGTAATCTTTACTGGCTCCTTCTCTCCAAATTCTTTGATCTGGATAACTGGCATGTCCTCTGTCTTTTATATAGTACATTTAAACTTGGCCTATGCCCAGATCCCTTTTATCTTTCACTGGCATATTTCTTGTGTTTCAAACTCTATCTTGGTCCCAGAAGACTTAACCAGCACAGAAGAATTTATTTCTAAATTGGTCAGAGTAGGCTGAAAAATTTTAATACATGTAAACTTAAACTGTATGTCAATAAACCCCCCATTGAACAATGATTATTTTCTGTCTAAATATGAATTATCTGCAAACTATACATAACCAGAGTAAATGAGGAAACTTTTGAAAGAATATCTTAAGTTTTATGAGGGTTGCCTAGATGACTCAGTTGGTTGAGCATCGGACTCTTGTTTTCAGCTCAGTTCATGACCCAGGGTCTTGGGGTCAAGCCCGGTGGGATTCTCTCTCTCCTCTACCGCTCTGCCCTGCTCATGCCTGTGTGTGTGCGCTCGCTCTCTCTCTCTCTCTCTCTCAAAAAAAAAAAAAAAAGAATATCTTAAGTTTTAGGATAATTATTAAATTCCTCTTTCAGATAACATTTAGCTAAAATAAAATAAAATGATGGATTCTAGATAACCTTAGATAATCCTGATAAAAATTATATGATCTATATATGAAACATTGCTTGTCTTTATGTTATCTAATATAGAGGCAATATGCCTGGCTCATTAAAAAGTGCTTTCACATTCACTGTTATTCAACATAGTATTGGAAATCCTAGCCTCAGAAATCAGACAACATAAAGAAATAAAAGGCATCCAAATAAAGAAGAAGTCAAACTTTCACTTTCACAGATGACATGATACTCTATGCACAGACGACATGATACTCTACATGGAAAATCCAAAAGACTCCACCAAAAACCTGCTAGAACTGATCCATGAATTCAGCAAAGTTTCAGGATATAAAATCAATGCACAGAAATCTGTTGCATTTCTATACACCAATAATAAAGCAGCATAAAGAGAAATCAAGGAATTGATCCCATTTACAACTGCACCAAAACCCATAAAATACCTAAGAATAAACCTAACCAAAGAGGTGAAAAATCTATACACTGAAAACTATAGAAGGCTTATGAAAGAAATTGAAGAAGACACCAAAAAATGGAAAAACATTCCATGCTCATAGATTCAAAGAACAGTGTTAAAATGTCTATACTACCCAAAGCAATCTACATATTCAATGCAATCCCTATCAAAGTAACACAAGCATTCTTCACAGAACTAGAACAAATAATTCTAAAAATTGTATGGTACCAAAAAAACCCTGAATAGCCAAAGCAATCCTGAAAAAGAAAACCAAACCTGGAGGCATCACAATTCTGGACTTCAAGCTATATTACAAAGCTGTAATCATCAAGACAGTATGGTACTGGCACAAAAACAGACACTCAGATCAATGGAACAGAATAGAGAACCCAGAAATGGAACCACAAACATATGGCCAACTAACCTTTGACAAAGCAGGAAAGAATATGCAATGGAATAAAGACAATCTCTTCAGCAAATGGTGTTGGGAAAACTGGACAAATGACATGCTGAAGGATGAACCTGGACCACTTTCTTACACCATACACAAAAATAAACTCACATTGGATGAAAGACCTAAACATAAGACAGGAAACCATCAAAATCCTAGAGGAGAAAATAGGCAACAACCTCTTTAACCTCAGCCACAGAACTTCTTACTCAACATGTCTCCAGAGGCAAGAGAAACAAAAGCAAAAATAAACTTACCAAGATAAAAAGACCTCATCAAGATAAAAAGCTTCTGCACAGTGAAGGAAACAATCGGCAAAACTAAAAGGCAACTGGCAGAATGGGAGAAGATATTTGCAAATGGCATATCATATAAAGGGTTAGTATCCAAAATCTGTAAAGAACTCACCAAACTCCACACCCAAAAAACAAATAATCCAGTGAAGAAATGGGCAAAAGACATGAATAGACACTCTTCCAAAGAAGACATCCAGATGGCTAACAGACACATGAAAAAATGGTCAACATCACTCATCGTCAGGGAAATATAAATCAAAACCACAATGAGATATCACCTCACACCTGTCAAAATGGCTAACATTAACAACTCAGGCAACAACAGATTGTGGCAAGGATACAAAGAAAGAGGAACCCTTTTGCACTGCTGGTGGGAATGCAAACTGGTGCAGCCACTCTGGAAAACAGTATGGAGGTTCCTCAAAAACTTAAAAATAGAACTACCTACAACCCAGCAATTGTACTATTAGATATTTATCCAAAGGATACAAAAATGCTGATTCGAAGAGACACATGCACCCCAATGTTTATAGTAGCACTATCAACAATAGCCAAAGTATGGAAAGAGCCCAAAGGTCCATCGACAGATGAATGGATAAAGATGTGGTATATACAGATATACAATGGAATATTACTCGGAAATCAAAAAGAATGAAATCTTGCTATTTGCAACAATGTGGATGGAACTAGAGGATATTATGCTAAGTGAAATTAGTAAGAGAAAGACAAGTATCATATGGCTTCACTCATGTGTGGAATTTAACATTCAACACAGATGAACATAAGGGAAGGGAAGCAAAAATAATATAAAAACAGGGAGGGAGAAAAGACATAAGAGACTCTTAAAGAGAATAAACTGAGGGTTGCTGGAGGGGTTTTGGGTAAGGGGATGGGATAAATGGGCAAGGGGCATTAAAGAGGAGACTTGTTGGGATGAGCACTGGGTGTTATATGTAACTGATGAATCATTAAAATCTATTGCTGAAATCATTATTACACTATATGTTAACTAACTTGGATGTAAATTTTAAAAAACAATAATAATAAAAGTGGCATCACATGAATAAGAAGCAAATATTCCCAATGAATATTTTAACTGCTTTGTTCAGAGAAATTTTCTCTATCTAAATTTTTGCAGAAATATTATGATGCAGGCAAGGTATCTATATGTTAAGACTGTTTAGTTTTAGCCCATGACTCTAAGACTTTAACCAGTTCAGTTTAAAGACTAGGAAAAGTAAATAAAAGCTATAAATTATCTAATGTTGCTGTTGGTGGATTATTTCATAGTAGATAACCATGTCAACAGCTTGTCTACTCCACAGGTGAAACACTGGGCCAGGAATTTAGAGTTGTAATTTGTCAAGCAAACATCTAGTATACAGTGTTGATGGAACATTATTAATAATGCCCATATTATTTTGGGGTAGTAGAAGACTGCCCTTTTTGAGGATGGAATGTCTATACTTGGATCTAGCCATGTATAAGCACATCTGAACAAGTAAGGATTGGAACACAGCATTCATAGCATAACAACGTTCAAATATCTCTATAGGTAAAAAGTCTTCGTAAAATTGGAAAAATACATTGGCTGACTTAAAGGGGGGAATAGTAATGAGTACAGTTGCATATGTGGTAAGTTCCAGGCACTGGTGAAGCAGTCAAGCATCAAGGACCCTGAAGTAGCTAGAAAGGTAAAATTATAGGGTTGAGGGATAGATTTGGGATTCAGCTGCTGAAACCATATGAGTTGAGCTCCTAGAGAAGGAGCATACACAGGAGAGAACAGGGGTCCAAGGCCTGAAGCTTGTGGGACTCTTGTGACTACAAGTCAGGAAGGGAAGTTGACAGAAATGTGGAGACAAGTCAGAGAAGATGATAATTGAAGAATGAATCTCATATTTGGGTTAAAGCAAATCACTCATTTAGATAATCAGCTATTAAACCAATATTTAGAGTGCTTATTTGTACCTGCACCTGTGCCAGGAGCTGGAGATATAAAGATAGAAGTATGCATGTCTTGCTTTTTAGTGTTGGAATAGAAAACTAAGCAATATTATATAAGATGATAATTGTTTCTATTATGAGATACTCACAAATTACATGGAACTTTTCAGGGATGTCTTCTTCAACCCTCAATTCCCTCCCATTTAACCAAATTTCCTCTCTCCATCACAGCCAAATTTTGACATTTGCTGTTTCCATTTCTTTACTTCTTATTCCTCAACTCATTCTAGGGTAGCTCTTGCAGCCACCACTCCCCCAAAGTTGCTTTCAAGTGTCCCTGCTAAATTCCAAGGTAATCTTCAGTCCTTATATGCTAGACCTCTTGTCAGAATTTGATATCCTTAATCATTCTTTCTTTTTAAAATACTTTCTTTCTTTGGCTTTGCAAGGCAACACATTCTCTCTCACCTTATTGGCCAGTTCTTTGAAGAACTTCCTCTACACCATAAATATCAGGGATCCCTAGAGCTCTATCTTATTTTTTTTTTAAGTTTAGTTATTTATTTTTTAGGGAGGCGGGGAGGGGCAGAGAGACAGAAAGAGAGAGAATCCCAAGCAGGCTCTGTCATTGCAGAGCCCAGTGTGGGGCTCAAACCCACAAACCACAAGATCATGACCTAAGCAGAAATCAAAAGTCAGATGCTTAACCTACGGAGCCACCCAGGCGCCCCTCTCTTCTTATTATGTGTACCCAAATTAGTTCCTCACCATACTCATCATACTTCATGTTATTTCATTGTCTTTCCTACCACTGTAAACTTTGTGAGGCCAGGATTATGTCCCTGCTCTATTTCCAATATTAGCCCCATGTATGACATGAAGTTTGTGCTTAATAAATATTGACTAAATGAATAGTGACTAACTCTGAGAATCCTTTAAAAGTCATATTTGAATTGAGACTTAAAATAGTAGGAATATCAAGAAAGTAGATGGTAAATGATTAGAGACATTTGTGGAGTTTTGAACAGATGAGTGATATACCAAGATTTGAAAGTTGGATCACTCCAGTGGCAGTGTGGGAATAGATGGGAGAAGAGGATTCAGGACAACTGATATTGCAGTAGTTATAGTAAAGAGGCCAATGGCTATAGAGATAAAGGAAAGGGGAAATGAATGGTTCAAAACATAATTAGAAGGTTGAACCAATAAGCCTTAAAGATGAATTGGCTACAGGAAGTGACAGAGAGGAATCTTGGATGCCTTGGATTCCTTCACTAGCATAGGACACATAGGAGAAAAGAAATTGGGGAGAAAAGATTAGGAGCCAGTGAGATCTAGGTTTTTAAGTGTTCCATTATGGGTGCAGAAGTTAGAATACATTATAAAGTCTAGGAGTTCAAGAACCATGTCAGTTTAATCACATAGTTCATCCTAATGTTGGTGCTTGATAAATTCCTTTGATGGTATTGATGGAATACCACATTGCCAATACTGCATTGCAGTTCCATCTAGGGGATCCCCCTTATACAAAGACGTGTGTTTATTTACTCATCCCAGTGGGGCTTTATGACTAGGTTGCCCTTTAGATGAACATTATCTATTTTTGCAGATGCTGTTTCAAAATTGATTAGTTCTCCAACCCGCCCACTGAAATCATCCAACCTATTGAAGAAGCAGAATGGGATGTGGATTATAGGGTTTCAGATAACACCAAGTCCCTTGTGAAAGGTATGTTATTTCATTGCTTTGTTCTGCTTTTGGAAGAGTGTAGCTGTGTTTTCTTTTCTCCAACTGTATAGGTCACAGCAATTTTTTTTTCCACCGGGAATTACAAGCTATAAGGAAGATTTCCAGAGTAGAATCACAGTCTCACACAAATGCTAAATACAACTAATCAGGGCCTGGAAGGTACACAGAGGGTAATTAGTAGGTTATATTTGGGTCAGTACTAAGGTCATTTATGAGATACTACAAGAAAAAGACTCTTTGCCTTTCTGTAGAGAAAAATGGAAATACATTCATTTTGTGCACTGTAATATATGCATTAAAATGGGTTAAAGGCATTTTTGGTAATTTCACATGTATATGTATCTCCGTATGTAAGATGATTTTAAAGCACAAACTGAAACGTTGTACTCTATTCATAATGAGAGTATTAAAATTGGTAACAAGGAATTGCATAAGTTTGTCCACTATGCTATAACTAGTGTCAGAATTGACAAAAGGGGATGTTCATTCTTAACATAGTAGGCTTCTGCTACTAAAGAGATAGATACTTATTTGGTAGTCTTAAAGCCTTCACTGTACAACTATCACTAATGAATTCATAATAATAAACCATGTCATGTTTATAGTAGATCTTAGTTCCATGGCCTGTGTGGGCTTTTCAGGGCTTCCCTAACTACTGTGAACACTAAATGAGAGAAAATAATGTTAACTCAAAGTGCAAATGTAGGATACACATTTAGGAATCACTGAAGACAGTGTAGGATTATCAAATTGGTGAACTACAGGAATGAACTAAAAACAAAGACATAAAATCTCTTCTTCACATACTCATACAAGTTGATCTCATTTTCACCCATTGCTTTAACCACCACTCTCATGGAACACATTTCTCCTCACTTTCTCTCTCTGGGTCAGACCATCCCTCTTAAAGTACAGATCCACAGATCCAACTGCCTTCTATATCTACATCAATTTCTGTCTAAATCCACAACTTTATCAATATCTTTTTATTCCAGTGTTCAAAGTTAAGCTCATTATCTTCTCCCATAAACCTCTCCTTCCTGCTGAGGTTTCAAATAACCCAAATGTTTAGACCTGGGTATCACCCTCCTTTCCTCTCTCTCCTTCACTGCTTGAGTATAAACAGGCACTTCTTAGAATAACTTGGCCTAGGGGCGCCTGGGTGGCTCAGTTGGTTAAGCGGCCGACTTCAGCTCAGGTCATGATCTCGCTGTCCGTGAGCTTGAGCCCCGTGTTGGGCTCTGTGCTGACAGCTCAGAGCCTGGAGCCTGTTTCAGATTCTGTGTCTCCCTCTCTCTGACCCTCCCCTGTTCATGCTCTGTCTCTCCCTGTCTCAAAAATAAATAAAACGTTAAAAAAAATTTTTTTAATAAAAAAAAGAATAACTTGGCCTATAAATATCTATGGAGACCATTCCTTTTATTCCCTTTTGTCAGTCTTAATTCAGGTCTTCATGATTTTTCCCCCAAATGATTCTAATAATCTCTTAATGGATCTCTCAGCTTCAGTGTTTTCTGATCTTCTCTCTTTAATTCATTCTTTGAATGTCTACCAGAGTGTTTTAAAATACAAATCTGGCCATGTAACTCCCCTCCTTAAATCCTTGATCTGTCTCTCTTGCCCTCAAAAAAATGACCCTTAACTTCTACTTCTCACATAAAATAAAAGGCATCAACCATGAACACTCTTTTTTTTATGTTTATTTAGTTTTTTGAAAGACAGTGTGAGTAGGGGAGAGGCAGAGGGAGAGGGAGGCAGAGGATCTGAAGCAGACCCCATGCTGACAGCAGGGAGCCCGACACTGGGATCCAATGGGAGATCATGACCTTAGCCAAAGTCAGATGCTTAACTGACTGAGCCAACCAGGTGCCCCAAGCATGAACACTCTTAACTTTATTCACCTCTTCCTGTGTGCGTATGTATTTTCACTATTCCTATCTGGCAAAAGCAAAGTTCTGGGCCTGTGATCTGTGTCTCTTTTCTCCCTCCCCAGGGCTCTCAGACCATTATTTGTAGCCATTCTCCTCATTCTCTACTTCTCTGCTGCCTCATTCCTCTTAACATACAGACATGTCCAAGTTTCCTTGATCTTAAACAAATGAAAGTCATCCCTCAGATGAAACAAGGCCAAAACAGAACTCACCATTTCCCCATAGCACCTGTAGTTAACTGTTTTTTTGTCCTTCAAAACAGAGCTCAAGCTGTACTCCCCACTCCAGCTCTGTGCTATTATATCATCTTCAATATTTACCTATCAAACACTTCATATATCAGAGTTAACTATTTATTTGCTTGTCTTGCTTATTAGACTGTGAGCTTCTTAAGTGTGAAAACAGGTATTATATCATTATTATCAGAAATTAATTAAGTAATGAGTATATATGTCAAAACATAATCTCAGGTCTGGACACTATTATTTTTATAAAGTTTCTATTTTTAGCTCTCATTTTGTGAGAAACTAAAGTTAATCAATCAGGTTTTTTACCCATTCCCCTACTCCCTAAAGAGTTGTGTATAGATTCCAGGCAGGTTATAAAGTACTGATGCTGGTGGAGGTAGGGCATGGGACATGTCTGGTCCCAAGTTGCCCAGGCTGCATCTCTGTGATTCCCCATTCCTGCCTGGTCTCCATTTAGTGTACATTCAAATGTCTGCACCTTCCTGATCCAGACAACAAACCGACCTGATTTCTCTCAACTACTTTCTTCTCTCAGGAGACATGAGAGAAATTCTCAGGAATTTCTCTTGTTCCTTTTCCATCCTGAAATTAGGACAGGGGTTGAGCACTGAGTAGGACCTCATCCCAGGAAATACCAATTTCTTAGCTTTTTCTTTCTTTCTCTCTCTCTCTCTCTCTCTCTCTCTCTCTCTCTCTCTCTCTCTCAATCTGCCTCCCAGAAACAGCTGTTATCAAGCGGGCTTTGACCGTTGCTTCTAAATCTGTTAGCATAAACTTTATGCCCTGAGTATTTCAGGGGTTAGGTCTTTGAAACTCCAAATCCTAGTGTATTAGTCCTGATGCTTTCGACTGGAAAAGAAAAAGAAAGAAGGAAAGAAGGAAAGGAAGGAAGGAAGGAAGGAAGGAAGGAAGGAAGGAAGGAAGGAAGGAAGAAAGAAAGAAAGAAAGAAAGAAAGAAAGAAAGAAAGAAAGAAAGAAAGAAAGAAAGAAAGAAAGAAAACCCGAAACATAGCCTCCATAATGAAAAGCTTTAATGATCTCATATAAGAGGAGATTCGGGGGTAGGGGGCAATTCTTGGTTTGGTTCACAGACCAGCATTGTCAATGATTTTTCAGGTTTTTTCCTTCTCTGTTACTCCATCCTCTGTATGTTGGCTTTTTTCTCAAACTTGTTTGAGACCTCATGGTCTCAAGATGATTGTCTTTCTTATCATTAGGGAGGAATATTTATCATACTTTTTTTATTTAATTTTTTTAATTTAATTTTAATTCCAGTGTAGTTAACATACAGTGTTATATGTTAGCTTCAGGTGTACAATATAGTGATTCAACAGTTCCATATATTACTCAGTGCTCATCAAGATAAGTGTACTTTAATCCCATTCACCCATTTTACCATTCCGCTACCCAGGTCTCCTCTGCTAACCATCTGCTTGTTCTCTATAGTTAACAGTCTGGGTTTTTTTTATTTGTCTCTCTCTCTCTCTCTCTCTTTGTTGTTCTTCATTTGTTTTGTTTCTTAAATTCCACATATGGGTGGAATCATATGGCATTTGTCTTTCTCTGGCTGGCTTATTTCACATATCATTATACACTCCAGATCCATCCATGTTATTGCAAATGGCAAGATTTCATTCTTTTTATGGCTGAATAATATTCCATTGTATGTATAAATAGATATAGATGATACAGATATAGATATATAGATATAGATGATGTAGATACCACATATTCTTTATCCATTCATCAGTTGATGGACACTTGGTCTGCTTTCATGTGTTGGCTATTATAAATAATGCTGCTATAAACATAGGGGTACATGCATCCCTTTGAATTAGTGTTTTTGTATTCTTTAGGTAAATACCTACTACTGCAATTACTGGATCATAGGGTGGTTCTATTTTTAACTTTTTGAGGAACCTCCATGCTGTTTTCCAGAGTGGCTGTGCCAATTTGCATTCCAGCAGTAGTGCATGAGTGTTCCTTCTTTTCCACATCCTCACCAATACCTGTGTTGTTGATTTTAGCAATTCTGGCAGATGTGAGATGATATCTCATTGTAGTTTTGATTTGCATTTTCCTGATGGTAAGGGATGATGAGCATCTTTTCATGTGTCTGTTAGCCATCTGTACGTCTTCTTTGGAGAAATGTCTGTTTATGTACAGAAATCTGTTGCATTTCTATACACCAATAATGAAGCAGCAGAAAGAGAAACCAAGGAATTAATCCCATTTATATTTGCACCAAAACCATAAAAATACCTAGGAATAAACCTAACCAAAGAAGTGAAAGACCTGTACTTTGAAACTATAAAACACTGATGAAAGAAAATGAAGAGGACACAAAGAAATGGAAAGACATTCCATGCTCATGGATTAGAACAACAAATATTGTTAAAATGTCTATACTACTCAAAGCAATCTACACATTTAATGCAATCCCTATTAAACTACGAATAGCATTTTTTATAGAGCTAGAAGAAACAATCCTAAAATTTGTACAAAACCACAAAAGACCCTGAATAGCCAAAGCAACCTTGAAAAAGAAAAGCAAAGCTGGCGGCATCACAATTCTGGACTTCAAGTTATACCACAAAGCTGTAATGATGGTACTGGCACAAAAATAGGCACAGAGGCCTATGGAACAGAATAGAAAATCCAGAAATAAACCCACAACTATATGATGAGTTAATCTTTGACACAGCAGGAAATAATATCCAATGAGAAAAGGACAGTCTCTTCAAGTGTTGAGAAAACTGGACAGCAACATGTCTAGAGATATTTTAGAGTGAAACAATAAAAAGCTAACTCAGAGTGATTATTCAGAAATCCAGACTTTTCTTGAGGAGACCCCCAAATATCAATATTCATAGATCTTTTCTTAGGAACTGGTCTCTTATCTTCTGCCAGGCATATATACACCTGGCAGCCAATATTACTGGAGCTTAGCAACAGAAGAGGCTGAGTAGGTCTTCTCCCTTTCTATTATAAAAACTTTTATCCAGACTCTGTGCTTTCAGTGAGTATCTCACCCCAGCATTCCACTGTGCTTAGTGTGCCAAAGTCCAAACGCTCTCTGATTCAATTTCTCTAATAAATAAATAATGTAATATCATATATATATACAAATAACATACAGGTGGCGTTATACTATCCACATTACTCTGTCTTACTCCTTTGCTTTAAAGACTTGTCACAAATACTATTCTGTGTCAGTACACATAGCTCTAACCTCCACTAAGGGTATCTGTTGCCCAAAGGCATCATCCTTAAAATGAAAATTGAGTATGAAAATCAGGTTACCTCTTTAAGCAAAACTTCCCAATCAAGTGAAAACTCATTTGCCTAAAATTGGTATGTGATGTTCAATAGACCAGTCACATCTGACATTATCTTAAACAAACAATAAAATCAAGATGTGTCATAATTTATGTTATTTATGTTCTCATTAATATCATTTACATTTAAGTTCATCCATCCCTACCACCTCTCCACTACTCCTAAAATCACTGCACTTTGAGAACCCAAAATCTTTTCATGAAAAATCCAGTGAATACCCGACCCACATGCCTCTATTTTAATCCAAATATAGATTTCTATGTTAAGTAACAATGAAAAAAAATTAAGTAGGGGGAGGTACAGACTATATAAATGTCTTTAAGCCTGTTGATTAAATGTTTAGCTAAGTAAAGACTCCCTCTCTTCCCCCTCCCCCTCCCAAAAAAAAAGATTCCCTCTCTCCCTAAAACAAAAGAGTAAAAGCAAATTCCAATGTTTCTAAAAAAAAAAAAAAAAAGATGTCTCATTTTTGCAATTTTTTTTTTCTGAGGGGTTTTAATGGGGGTGTTTGGCTGCAGTTATTAGAATCCACTCTCACTATGTTAAGCCAGTAATTAATATATTAAAAGACATTAGGTTACTTACCAGGATAGACTAGAAAAACAGACTTGAGGCTAAATGGTCTAAAGTTAAAAAGATTGCCCTTGCACCATCACCCTGCCACTTCTTTGTCAGGAGTTTACCCTGACAACCACTGATGTCCCCTAAAGCAGGAAACCTTTGACACAAGCGAACAAAATGGAAGCTATTCTATTTTGTTGCTCGTTTCTAAATTAAAGTGCCTGAGGATTTTTTTTAATAATAAGAATGGTAAGCATGTGTATTAAATGCTTTTTAAGTTTGGCTGTTCCCAGTGCTTTACAAGTATGAAATCATGAATGCAAACATCATCTCAGCTCTCATCTTTAACAAAAAGTTGAATTATTCTTCTTTTAAAATTTCTTTATTTTTTCCTTTGGTTTTTGTAATTTTTTCAGCTTTAGTAAGTTGTAAATCGATAGTGCAGTAAACTGCATATAGTAGAGGTATATAATTTGATACATTTTGACATATGTATACACCTATAAAACCATTACCATAAAAAGATCATGAACGTATCTCTAGCCCCTAAAACTTTCTCTATACCCTGTGTAATTCATTCCGCCTCCCTCATATTTCCCTGTGCCAGGCAATCATGAATCTATTTTCTTTTGCTTTAGTTTTCATTTTCCAGAATTTTATACCAATGGAATTATAGTTATTCTTTTTTATCTGGATTCTTTCACTCAATATAGTAATTTTGAGATTGATCCATGGGATTTTATGTATCAATAGTTCATTCCTTTTTATTTCTCAATAGTATTCCATTGTATGGATATAGCATATTACATTTATCCAGTCATTGTTGTTGTATATTTGGGTTGTTTCCAATTTGGGCCTTTACAAATAAAGCTCCTATGGATATTCATGTGCAAGTCATTGTGCAGATGTACGCTTTCATTTCTTGTGGGTAAATACATAGAAGTAGAATGTCTGGGTAAGTAATATATGTATATCCTACTTTTTAATAAGTTGCCAAATTGTTTTCCATAATCACTACACAAGTTTACATTAGCATAAGCAGTCTATAAGAGTTCCAGTAACTCCAGATTCTCATTAACAGCTGACATGGTCAGTATTATTAATTTAAGCCATTTAACTGGGTGCTTATTATAGTTTTAATTTACATTTCCAAATTGATTAGTGATGTTGAGCATATATTTGTGTGTTTAACTGCCATTTCTATATCTTCTTTGATGAAGTGTCTGTTCAAATATTTTGCCATTTTTAATTGAGCTATTTGTCTTAATATAATTAAGTTGTAACTTTTCTTTGTATATTCTTAGTATAAGTTCTTCGGCAGATAAATGTTTTGCAAATATTTTCTCCCATTCTGTGGCTTGGATTTTCATTTTCCTAGCATAGTCATTCAAAGAGTAAAAGTTCTAGTTTTTCTTTTGTAGTTTATGGTTTTTGTGTAGTGTTTATGAAATCTTTGCCAAATCCAAGTTAACTAACATTTTTTCCAATGTTTTCATCTAGGAATTTTATAATTTTGGCTCTTATATCTTAGATCTATGACCCATTTTGAGTTAATTTGTGTATATAGAATGAGATCATGGTAGAGGTTCACTGTTTTGCATAAGCTATCCTGTTCTAGCACCATTTGTTGAGAATATCATCCTTTCTCCAGTGAATTTTCTTAGTATATTTGTCAAAAATTATTTGACCAAACCTATTTAGGTCTATCTATGAAATCTCTATTCTATTCCATTGAATTATATGTATATCTTTGTACCTATACCATCCTGTCTTGATTATTGTAGCTTTATAATAACAAATCTTGAAATCAGATGATGTTAGTAGTCAAACTTTCTTTTTCATGGTGTGTGTGCATGTGTGTGTATTTGTGATTAATTTAGGTTCTTTGCATTTCTATAAAATTTTAGAATCAGCTTGTCAAAAGAATGCTGGGATTTTAATTCTGATTCCGTTGAATATATGGATCAACTTGGGAATAGATGACATCTTAATAATGTTGAGCCTTATGATCCATGAATACAGTAAACCTATCTATTGATTTAGGCTTTCTTTAGTTTCTCTCAACAGTGTTTTGTAGTTTTCACTGTACATGTCTTATACAAATTTTGGCAAATTTATCCCTAAGCATTTAATATCTTTGATGCTATGATGAATGTTTTGGGGTTTTTTTAATGTTTTATTTTTTGAGAGTGACACTAGGACAGAGTGAGAGCAGGAGAGGGGCAGAGAGAGAGGGAGACACGGAAGCTGAAGCAGGCTCCAGGCTCCAAGCTGTCAGTACAGAGCCCAACTGGGGGCTCGAACTCACGAGCTGCAAGATCACGACTTGAGCCAAAGTTGGACACTTAACTGACTGAGGCATCCAGGCACCCTAATGGTACTATTTTAATTTCAATTTCAATTTAATTTAAATTATTTTAATTTAATTGTTTACTACTAGTATATAGAAATACAATTGGTTTTTGTATATTGACCTTGTATTCTGCAACTGTTCTAAACTTACTTATTAGTTCTAGTAACTTTTTTGTCAATTCCATAGTATTTTCAACATAGATCGTCAAGTCATCTGTGAATACAGATAGTTTTACTCTTCCTTTTCCAGTTTACATACCTTTTTTTTTCCTTGCCTGACTAGAATTTCTGGTTCAGGGTTAAAGGAAATTGGCAAGGGACCTAGGAATTCTAATTTAGGTGGGCAGAACTTATAAGTTAAGAATTTTCCCAAATACGAAATAAACTACCTAAAAGGAGATGGAGAATCATAAATATGACAATCACTTCAAGAGAGGAGAGATGGGCAGCGAACAATAAAAGGAGAGTCAAAGAAATAAATCAAAACAAACAAAAATAAAAAAATACCTTTGCCAGGGCACCTGGGTGGCTCAGTCAGTTGAGCATTTCACTTTTGCTTAGGTCATGATCTCCTGGTTCATGGGTTTGAGCCCAGTGTTGGGCTCTGTGCTGACAGCTCAGAGCCTGAAGCCTGCTTCAGGGATTCTGTCTCCTTCTCTCTCCACCCCTCCCCCACTTGTGCACGTGCTCTCTCCCTCTCTTTCTCTCTCAAAAATAAATAAACATAGGGACACCTGGGTGGCGCAATCAGTTAGGCTTCCAACTTCAGCTCAGGTCATGATCTCATGGTCCCTGAGTTCAAGTCCCACATCACGTGCTGTGCTGCCAACTCAGAGTCTGGAGCCTACTTCGGATTCTGTGTTTCCCTCTCTCTCTGCCCCTTCCCCGCTCATGCTCTCTCAAAAAAGAATAAATGTTAAAAAAAATTTAATAAATAAATAAACAAACAAACATTTAAAAAATGTTTAAAAATACCTTTCCCCTCCAACTTTTTTTTCCAGCTTGAGTCTTTCTACAATAGATTAAGAAAATGGGCCCAACTAGGAGGTTAAAAATACAATGCTAAAGGTGAAGTAAACTGAACGACACAGTAAAATTTATTTTTACAGGAACATTGAATTAATTTCTCTCATAAGCATCTATGACACTCAACAACTGTTAATTCACTTTACTGCTAATTACACTACAATGAACAGTTTTGATTTTGTGCATTGTTAGGCTGTTTAACATGTTTGAGAGTCTCTGGTTGAAGAGTGCCCCCTCAAAATTCGTGTCCATCCAGAATCTCAGAACATGATCTTATTTGGAAATAGTCTTTACAGATGTAATTAGTTAAAATGATCATACTAGATTAGGGTGGGTCCTAAATCCAAAGACTAGTGTCCTTATAAGAAGGCCATGTGAAGACACATAAGGAAGAAAGCCATATAATGACTAAAGCAGAGATTGAGTGATGTAGCTATAAGCAAGGAATGCCAGAGGTTGCCAGGGAACACCAAAAGCTAAGGAAGAGGCAAGGAAGGATTTCCTTCAGAGGGAGCACAGCCCTGCTGATACCTCGATTTTGGACGTCTAGCCTCCATTACTGTGACAGAATAAATTTCTGTTGTTTTAAGCTAGCCAGTTTATAGTACTTTGTTGCAGAACCCTCAGAAGCTAATGCACACATGGTACTAAGGAAGTGGGCGCTCCTATAATAAATACCTAAAAATGTAGAAGTGGCTTTGGGACTGGGTAATGGATAGAGGCTAGAAGAATTTTGAGATGCATGATAGAAAAAGCTTAGATCGCTGTGGGGAGAAATGGTTAGTAGAAAGATCGACATTGAAGGTGATTTGATGAAGTCATTAGAGGAAATGAGGAATATGTTTTTGGACACTTGAGAACTGACAACCCATGTTATAAAGTGTCGAAAACTTGGCTGATTTTTGTTCTAGTGTTGGGTAGAAAGTAGTACTTAAAAGCAACGAATTTGGATATTTAGCTAAGATTTCCAAGCAAAGTGTGAAAACTTCAGGCTAATTTCTCCTTACTGCTTGTTGTGAAATGCAAGAGGGAAAAGATATATTGAAGAAGGAAATTTTAAGCATAAGTTACCAGCACTTGATGATTTGGAATATTCTCAAACTACCCATAGAGCAAAAGATGAGAAAGGGTCTTCTGGAGAGAACACCAATGGTGTGGCTAAACAAACTTTTGGTAAAGAGATTAGACATACGACTAACTCATGGATCTAAGCAACCATCTCAACAGAAGTCCAGAATGAAGATGGGTTATCCAAGAAAGATTTGTAGAAGACCCTCTTGTGTGATATCTTGGATCCCTATGAAGTACACAAAAGACCAACAAGGTTTTTGAGAATGTTATATCAGCAGAAACACTACCAACTTGGATTAAACAGACATCACTGGAAGGAAATGAAGGAAGAATTAATCCAAGGGTAAAGCCATGGATTCAGGAGGCATCCTTGAACCCAGATGTGGAACATGAAGCTATAGATGAGTATTTTCAGGACTTAAAACCTAATGTAATTTGCTTTGCTATTGTTAAGCACTGGACCCTAGTGGCAGTTTTCCATGATGTATTCCTTACTAAATGTATTTTGTACATGTTTGTGATATATGGGCATTCTCAAGTATAGGCTCCAACATTGGTCTTTTTTGCAAGTGTTGAAGTCTAGTGTTCTTAAGTAAGTATTCAGGAAAGGCAAAATGGCAGTAATTTATATTATCTTATATCACATCATATATTTATGTTATATCATATCATATTATATCATATATACACATATATTATACACACACACACATATACATATATAACTGGGCTCATTCTTCATTGGGTTTATCCTTAACTCAATTAGCCAGTGTCCAAATTCAGTATATTAATTTTTATTAGAGGTCTCTATTTTGATCTATTTATAAAATTAAATGCTAAATTTTTACCTTTTTAATATGTTGATAACTAAGCAATTTTACATGGTTTTTGTGGAAGTCAGATGAGACATTTGATTTATTCTGATTTTGTGTGCATGTTTATCAGATAATACATAAGTTATGGCTATTAGTTACATGCTGTGTCTTTAAAAAAGTATTTTATTGGTTGAGCTAATTGATAAACACTATGTCAGCACATTTATTTAAGTTACTGATTAGAGTTAGATGAATGAATGATAAGGTCAGAACTAATACATGTGATAACATGAAAAAATGAAAAGGGAGGAAATCAGCATCTCTTTTATCTAATTTATTCCAAAACAATATTTTCAAAACGATGCCTGATTAAATAGAACTAAAACTTAGAAAGATGCATTCAAAGGGAGTTTGGAATCCAGGTTCCTGACACAAACAGGCCAAACCATTTGAGAAAATTAGTGTTTCTCCAAAGAGATAAGCCATGACAGGTTGATCGTGACTGAACTTCTCAATGCACCAAATGCACATACAATGTTTCAATGAATTTTAACATTCTGAATTGGAATCTGTGTTGTTAATGGCTTTGCTGCATAATATTCACAGAGAAGCCTCGATAGTGAGCAAATGATCAAAATTAACATCAATGTGCAAAATAATTTAAGTCAAAATACACATGACCCAAGCCTTTTAGCAAGTAATGAGTTATTTTAATCATTTCAAATTATACTTTAAAAAGTTATTCAAAATTCTAAGTGAATAAAATACCTTTTTTCTTTTAAAATCTTTTTTTCATATTAGCTTGTCAAGGCCAAAATGATATATCGTTACACACCTCAAATATGACTGCTTTTCAAACACAAAATGTCTACAATAAAAATCAGATTTACCTGATTAAATTAATACTAGGGCTTGTGAAGAACATTTTTTCAATAAAAGACATATTTTGAAATATACTCACTGCTTCATACCAGTTACTTTATATAAAATCAACACATTTCAAATAAAAGTATTCCAATAATATGTTCTTAAACTCAGCTGAAATGAATTTGAATGTTTTATCTTATAGTTGTTCTCCCAAATTATAGGGCATGAACATTTGACCAGTTTGAAGGGCGGCTCTAGACAAAACAAGCATTATAGTCACAGTAGTTCTAAAAATAGGAAAGCAGGAGCAGCTGGGTGGCTCAGTCACTAAAGCACAACCAACTCTTGATTTCAGCTCAGGTCATGATCTCTCGGTTCGTGAGATTGAGCCCTGCTCTGTGCTGACAGTGCAGAGCCTGCTTGGGATTCTCTCTCTCCCTCTTTCTCTGCCCTGCTCTTGCTCACACATGCTCTCTTTCTCAAAACAAATAAATAAACATTTTAAATAAATAATAGATAGATAGATAAAGGAAAGCAGTGGCCCACCAACATCGAATCTTTCTCTACCTCTAAAATAACCATGGACATTCTGAGAACTGTATTTCCCCAACTGTGGAGTTGACGAGGAAGTGACCTGCCTTTCTCCTACTTGACCTTGACCAAATCAAAGCTGTTAGTTCCGTGCTGCTATGACAGTACCGTGCTTTATGCAGTCATAGCTATTCATAAAGCAGACAGTCCTTGAGATTTTTTTGTTGTAAAAAGTTTACTTAATAAATACATAAATCATGTACGAAAAAGCAGAACAATATAGAAAATCAGAAAAGAGTAAGTTATGGGGAGGGAGAGAGATTAATTACTGAAGAATGTTATAACAAGTAATTTAGAAAAATATAAGCATATGCCTCTTAACACAAATTTTACATTTTAAATTGTTTTAACATGATAACTTGTGTAAGAAAACATAGTATGTAAACTGCATGCCTTTTGTTTCCAAACTCCTTCTGTGGGCAGTGGGTGTTCACCCCAGGGCGAGGAGTTTCATAAACTAGCAGATACAAAGAAAATAATAAACACCCACAATCCTCCAACTAGAGATAATATTTGTGCTGGTTAATTTCTGTTTGGACCTCTAGATCCACTCTCCATAATTTTCTGCCCTGCTCTGCTTCAGAAGGCTGATCTCTAAGGACAGCATTACCAGGTTTCACATATTCTGTGCCTAGTGGGATATCAGATCACAGGATAGGAAAAGGGGGAGGTTAGGATCTTCCCCAGCTTCAGCTCTGGTTACTGTTCCCTGCTTTTGCCTGCCTGGGACTAAGGCTGGTCACACCACCCTCTGTTGCTAAGTCCCTGGATGGTTTCTTAACCCTCCCACACCTCTATAAATCATCCCTTTAAACTTTCTTCAGCTAAACCCTATTGGGTGTGCCATCTGTGTCCTCCTGGGACTGTTACTTATGAATCACAGTTAATATTTTGTTTTATTTCCATTTAGTCTTTTAAGTGTATGCTTTTATTTTGCTTAATGTATTATAATAATTTTCCCATGTTATTGAAAACATTTTGCAAAAATCATGTGTGACCTAATTTACTTAACTTTTTGTTGGACTATCCAGATTTTCAGTAACATAAACAATGTTACAAAGAACATCTTTGGATATAAATCATTGGATTTCTGATTCTTTCCATGGGATGAATTCACAGGATATGATTACTGCATCAAGAGTAAGAACACATTTAAAAAAAAAATTTTTTTTAAGTTTATTTGAGAGAGAGAGAGCACATGCAAGTGGGAGAGGGGCAGAGAGAGACAGGGAGAGAAAGAGAATCCCAAGCAGCCTCTGCACTCTCAGTGCAGATCCTGATGTGGGCCTGAAACTCATGAACCGTGAGATCATGACCTGAGCTAAAATCAGATGCTTAACCAACTGAGCCACCCAGGCACCCCTGAAATTTTTTATATGTGCTTTCCACATTGTACAGATTGTCATAGTTATCAGCATAGTGCTCAATATGCTACATCCCTGACAGCATTGAATATTATCATTTTACATCTTTACTAATCTCATAAGTGAAAAGGCATCTTTTTTTCCATTTGCATTTTTGTATTACTTATAAGGGGAAATTTTTTAACATTGGTTAGTATTTTTCCTTTTATTTTTTTGAAATTATTTATTTTGAGAGAGAGAGAAACTGAGCACACAAGCAGAGGAGGGGTAGAAAGAGAGGGAGAGAGAGAATCCCTAGCAGGCTCCACACAGTCAGTGCAGAGCCCAATGCAGGGCTTGAACTCATGAACTGTGAGATCATGACCTAAGCCAAAGTCAAGAGACCAGTGCTTACCTGACTGAGCCACCCAGGCACCACTCCTTTATTTTTTTTGAATAGTCTTGTTTGTATATTTATTTTTTAATTGCTTAAAACAGGCTTTATTCTGAAAAACTTTAAATATATTTTTTAATTAGAAAAAAATGTTCTAATGAACCCTAATGGATGCATTATCCAGCTCTGACAATCATCAACACTTACACTGCCTTTGGAAAAATTCTTAAACAAAACCAGCACAGAACAGGGTTCTCTAAAAAGCCAGTGTTGCCCCATTTCTGATACCCAGGCCCCAGTGCTTCTCACTCTCCACTAGACTGGCTACTTTACATACTGCTCCCGCTTAACCCTCCCATAGTCCTTCATTCCCAGCAAGATGTTCATTTACAACTTACTCAGGGTCACTAGCTACCCATTCAGGAGCTTAAACCTCAGCTCAGAGATGAGGCTGAAGTTTCCTGCCTAATAAGAGCCAGTTTTGGTTTGGTTGGTTGGTTGGTTGGTTGGTTTTTATTTTATGAGAGAGAGAGAGAGAAGAGAGTGAATGGGGGAGAAGGGGCAGAGGGAGAGAGAGAATCTCAAGTAGGCTTAAGCTCAGTGAAGAGCCCGACATGGGGCTCAATCCCAGGATTCTGGGAATGTGACCTGAGCCAAAATCAAGAGTTGAACAATCAACCAACTGAGCCACCCAGCCTCCTCTATAAGAACCAGTTTTTGTTGTTATTGTTGTTTTAATGTTTGTTTATTTTTCAGAGGGAGCAGGGGGGGGGAGGGGCAGACAGAGAGGGGCACAGAAGATCTGAAGCGGGCTCTGCACTGACAGCAAAGATCCCCATGCAGGGCTTGAGCTCACGAGCTGTGAGATCATGACCTGAACTGAAGTCGGACACTTAACTGACTGAGCCACCCAGGCACCACTATAAGAACCAGTTTTAAAGCAATAGCTGGCTACTCTTCTTCCCTAAAGAAATGCAGTGCCTTTAAAAACAAGCAAAGCTACTCTTTCCCAAGAATGGCACTCCTATTTTAGTCTTTTTCCCCCTCTTTTCATCTGAGAATGAAAAAATTTTGAGACCCTGTGGCTACTCCATACCCCTCTAGCCACCCCTGCCTACCTTTTATGGTGCTGATGATAAAGCAAAGAGGAAAGAGGCAAGTCAGAGAGATAAAAAGCCACCCCAGTAGCTTCCTGGCCTTGCCTTGCCTTCCAGGTGGGACCTGACATCTTTCTAATTGATTGTGGAAAATGCTAGGCAGTAGAGATGGCAGGACCCAAGAGGAAAGAAAAAGCTCTGGTTGAAGTGCTTTTTCCCAGTACCCAGGAGAGGAGAGGAAGGAAGGCCAGTGTCCTAGGAGTGAAA
This sequence comes from Neofelis nebulosa, assembly GCF_028018385.1. Lineage (NCBI taxonomy): Eukaryota > Metazoa > Chordata > Mammalia > Carnivora > Felidae > Neofelis > Neofelis nebulosa. Next base: position 81,104,563 of record NC_080788.1, read on the forward strand.
GCACCAGGCCCATTAGTTTCCAGGCAGGACCAGGCTCAATGGAGACCTTTCTGATGCTAATTATTTTTAGCTCAGATTCTTCCTTCAGAGGGAAGAGGAGTGGCCACCAGGAGAGACGGGGTCCTCTAGCTTTATTTGCCATTTTATTTACAGCTTGTCAAGGATAATTGATGAAGGCCTCAGATCCCATGACCTAGAAGAGCCAGGATTCTGGGGAGATCCCAACTGGAAACAGGCAAGAATGCCCTCAAGTTCTGGCTCAGGTACCAGTTTCTCATCCTCACCCTTCTGTTAAAACTTGGGGCTTGGAAAGCCACACCTCACAGGATGGTAGAGAGGGCTCAAGAAGATAAGACAGCACATGTGAAGTGACTGGCATAGAATCTAGCATGTAGGAATAACTCCATAAATGGTAGCACTGCTGCAAGCTGTTTTCTTCCATGTTCTGCAAAGGATGTAAAAATAAATCCAACAAAAGGCTTCTCCACCCTCACCTGACTGCCCTGGCCAGACAGCTGGCCACTAGAGTGGCTCTACCTTCTTTCCCCACACTGTGACCTCAAATGCTGACCCTTTTGCTGGTGATTTCTCCCACAGAAAGGGAGACAAAGGGGAGTGTGTGATCCAAGGCATCTCCCAGAAGAGAACCAAGGTGGATGGATTTTGACAATCTGATTACAATCTGATGGAGAACCCAGGAAATGACTAGGAAGAGTGCAGCACCCTTTGAAAGGATGTTTTATTTCATGATGCAACACAGTGGGACTGAGCGCACATTCTGAAGCTGACCATCCTGGGTTCTACGGGGGCTCAGCCACTTACCAGCTATGTGCTCTGGGACAAATCTCTACTTCTCAGGCCTGTGCTTCCTCATCAGGTATTGCCCTGAACCAGGCCTGATGGGGCTACCAGCTGTAGGAAAAGCAGAGTGAGCACTTATGGCCTCCAGTGCTGACAGGTGTGAACATCATGGGTCCTGGATCCTTGTTGCAACCTTTGTAAACAGGAGGCAGGAGACCACCATGGTGTATGCTGCTTGGAGGTGGCAATCCAAGAATGGTCCAACAGGTAAATGGCCAGATAGATTGCCAGGTGTTAGCAGAGTCAAGATGTCCGCAGAGAAGCTCTTCAGGAGTGGAAAGTGGGCTCAGAAGGCAGGTAGTTTCAGCACCAGTGCAAGGGATATCTGAGGAAATGTGCCCTTCCCACCACAACTCCTCCATCATCACAAAAAGAGCACCATGATCTGAGGCTACTGGGTCTCAGGGCATATTATATCCCTTCCCATGCGTGCATCTATATTCTTTATTTATCTACTGCGATTTGTATCTTTAAATAGATTTATATCATTTCTATTGCAAATATTTCCCTAGCCTGTATCTTGTCATTTAATATTGCTGATTGTACAGCTTTTTTTTTAATGTGGTCAAATCCATCAATAATTTATTTTTTCTTCCCTGTATGAAGCTCACAAAGTTCCCCTTCACTTGGAAATGAAAAATATATTCACCTAAAAAATATATATGCATATCACCTATACATTTTTTTTATAACTTTTTGTTTCAAAATAACTTCAAATACACAGGAAAGTTGCAAGAATAACTTAAAGAGTTCTCATAGACACTTTATCAAAATTCATACATTTTTAACATTCTGCCACATTTGCTATTTTGCTTTATCATCTCTTGCATGCTCATTCACTCGCTGTCTCATGTATGTGCATGTGTGTGATGTATTTTTTCTAAATTATTTGAAAGTAGAATGTATACATCATGTTCACTTCCTACTGCCAGGAATATTCCTACAGCCACGGTACAATAATGGAGTTCAGGGAATTTAACATCAATACAAGATTTTTATCTAATCTGCGATCTATATTCCAATCTTTTCAAATGTTTCAGTAATGTCCCTTAAAGCATTTTCCTCCTCAAGCACAGGATAGAATCAAGAATCATGTACCACATTTAGCTGTCATGTATCTTTAGTCTCCTTTAACCTGAAGCAATTTTGCAATCTTTCTGTGTCTTTCATGACATTTTAATTTTTCAAAAACATAAGCTTGTTATTTTATAGACTATCCCCCAATTTGAGTTTTTCTAATGCTTCCTCATGAGTTGGAAGTTATACATCCCATGAGATGTGCCCTACTCATGTTATCACATCCAGAGGTACATATCATCAACACCAATTGGCGATTTTAATTTTGGTTCCCCAGTGATGGTATTGTATGATTTTCCTACTGTGTGATTAAGGATTTTCCTTTTTCAATGAATAACAATCATTATTATGTTATTGCATGAATAACATCATCTTTATCAAACTGTCTCCCTAGATTTAGCATCCACTGATGACTCTTGCTATAATCAGTCTTCACCATGTAGTTGCAAAATACTTATTTTCCAACTCTACTACTCCCTCTACACTAACTGGTGGACAGAAAAATCCTCTTCTCTCCTATTCATTTGCTCATTTATCTATTTTTATTAGTATGTCTTCATTTTTATTCAATGTTTATTCTAGTTGCTTGATTTTAAATCTTTTATCTGCTTTGTTAATTTTTAGTACAGCTTGTTTTATTATTTATTATGAAAAAGCTTTATTCTTAGAGAATTTGCAGAGGCATTACTGTAATTTCAAAATATTTTCATAATCATTATCCATTTTATCCCCATTTGAGTTCTCTGTTGCTGCATAACAAAGCATCTCAAGCACAACAATTTATCATTTCTTATAATCCTGTAGGTGAATGAGGCAGTTCTTCTGCTAATCTCTCTTGGGCTCCCTTATGTGGCTTCATTTAGCTGACAGGATGATACTGGATAGCCTCACTCATGTATGGGTCATCAGCTGGGGCTCTGTCACCACCAGGTTTAGCCTGGGCTTCTTCACATGGTGGCTTCAGGGTTCCATGAACACAGGAGTAGAAACCGCAAAGCTACTTATGGTCTTGCTTGAAAGTCACATGTCACTTTTCACCATATCTTATGTGTTGGAGCAAGTCATCAAGCCAGCCCCGATCCACCAGGTAAGGAGATAGACAGTTTCTCTTTATAGGAACACCTGCAAAGTGGTTTTAGCCATTTTTAATTCACCATAATCCCAGTAACAATTCTGAGAGATAAAGAAAGCCAGTTATTGCCATCCCTTTTTTACAGATCAGGAAACTGAGGTATGAAGAGGTTCATCGGTATAGTATAAAGCAGTTCTACTTTTAAAATGGCCCATAATGCAGCTCCATTAATATCACCTGGGTGGTTGTTAGAACCGCAGATTCTCAGATCTCACCCGAGGCCTACTAAATTACTATAGATAATAGAGCTATTACAGCAATAGATACCATCAGTACTATTCTATAGTATTACACATATCATACTTTGGAGTAGGTCCCAGGAATCTGTGTTCTAATAAAGTCTCCAGGGGCGCCTGGGTGGCGCAGTCAGTTAAGCGGCCGACTTCAGCCAGGTCACGATCTCGCGGTCCGTGAGTTCGAGCCCCGCGTCGGGCTCTGTGCTGACAGCTCGGAGCCTGGAGCCTGTTTCCGATTCTGTGTCTCCCTCTCTCTCTGCCCCTCCCCCGTTCATGCTCTGTCTCTCTCTGTCCCAAAAATAAATAAAAAACGTTGAAAAAAAAAATTAAAAAAAAAAAAGTCTCCAGATACTACTTATGCACGTAAAGTTGGAGAAGTAAATGGATTTGAAGTGAGTCGAACTGAATCACACTCATGTCCCAGTTTTGTCACCTGATAGCTGGATGACCCTAAGTAGATCACTTACCCTTTTGAAACTTCAATTTTTCTTATCAGAAAAAAATGGTAATATCTGCTTTACCTACTCCAGCAGCCTATTACAAATATCAAAAGAAAGAAGATGTTACATGCAAAAGCAGCCAGGAAAATAATGATGAATATGGTAATGTTGCCCAAGATCACAGAATTTATTAGAGATAGAATCAAGACTAAAACAGCTGTATTCCTGGTCTTAAACCTCTTCAGGGATAAATACTAATTGGGCCAGCAGCTTTTCAGTCTTTTCCAGATCTTCAGAGCTATGGCAAACTGCAATACTGATTGCAAAGAGCCAGCAAACAGTGAATGTGACCTGTTCTCATTGAAACAAAGAGCCCCTTCCCTCTCCTGTCTCCTTCTTCAGTAACACAGACCCCTCCACTCCCTAAACAAGCTCACACAAGGCCATCACAGCAGGGCATGGCTATCTTTTTTTTCTTTTCATGGGAAAAGATTACTGAGTGGGAAGTGTTCGGGATGAGTGAATGTTACTGGGGAGTGGGAGGTGGAGTGACAATCCTGGCCTAGATTCTGTTTTTCAAGTTTGATGCATGTCAGTGGAATGGCATCTACAGCCTGCTGAAGCTTTTGGAGAGTCAGAATTTGAGAGCTAGTGGGTGAGAAATTGCGATCTCTTACTGATTATTCACCTCCTCCAACCTATATTTTTAATTCACCCACTCTTAATTCTAATCTTCCCTCCCAGCAATTTTCTAAAACTCAGTCTTACCAGCTTTCTCAGTCTTCCTCAGGCTCAATCTACTTAGAAAGGAGGTAGTGAAGTCTAAATGATCCCCTCACCCTACTTAACTGAAAACCCAATTTTGCAACCAAGTTGACAGAAAAAAAGATGTAACTAGGCATTAAAAAAAAAAGTGCAACATAGAAAAGGAGGTAGCACAGACTCCCTGGGCTCAAAGCCCAGCTCCATTCCTTACCAGCCTTGCTCACACTTAACTCTATTCATTTCCTCTTCTGTGAAATACGGTTTTATGAGGGCTCCATGAGTTAATCCATGTAAAGCCCTTAAGAAAAGTGCCTGTCACATGCAACAACATGGAGCATTATAGATTTTGCCACATTGTACTACATTACCACAACTGCCTAGTCTCCTGCCTTTAATGCTTCCTTGCATCTAACTCATTCTCCCATGATTAATCTTTCTCAATTACCATTAAGTCCCCTTTCTCCCACCTTATAGAATATATTACCTATTGCACAAACTCTAAGCTTCTTGGCTTAGCATTTAAGACATTTCTCATCAGTTCCCTCCAACTCTGTCCAACCACATTACCCAGTATCTTTAGTGATATTTCACTAGTGATTTCACTTTTCACTCTGTTGACAGTGTCCTTTGATGCAAATTCAAAGAATCTTGATTTTTAGTGCCATAAAATCTTTGAAAGACATATCTCAAAATAAACATAAACCTGCAATATGTAATTTAGTACTGTGCACATAAAATGTGTATTAGTTTTCTATTGCTGCTGTAACAAATTACCATAAACTTAGTTGCTTAAATATTTAGCGAAAAGATTCCCTTGGCACTGCAGACATTTTGAGCTGGGTAATTCTTTGTTGTGGGAGGCTATCCTGTACATAGTAGGATGTTTATCAGCATCCCAGTCCTCTCCCCACTAGATGCTAGTTGCAACACTTCTGTTCTGAAGACCAAAAATGTCTCCAGATATTGTCAAATGTCCACTGGGGATAAAAATCTCCCCTAGTTGAGAACCAATGCTCTACAAAGACCCCTTCTCTTGCTATGTTTTTTTTTTTTTTTACCATTTCTCAAACATGCCTGGACTAATTTCATTTTGTATCTTTTACTCAAAGTATATTAATTTTTATTATGGTAAGATATATGTTAAATTGACGATTTTAAGTATATAGTCCAGTGGCTTTATGAATATTCACATTGCTGTGAATTCACCATCAGCCATCTCCATAACTTTTTCATCTTCCCGGACAGAAATTCTGTATTCATTAAACAATAACTTTCCATTCTTTCCTCCCCCCCCAACACCTGGCAATAACCATTCTACTTTCTGACTCTGAATTTGACTACTCTATCTCATAGAAGTTTTATCTATCTCATAGAAGTTTTTTCTATCTCATAGAAGTTTACTCTATCTCATAGAAGAATCATAGAATTTTTGTCTTTTTATGTCTGGCTTATTTCACTTAGCATAATGTCTTCAGGTTCAACCATGTTGCAGAATTTCCTTCCTTTTCAAGTCCAAATAACATTCCATTGTATGTATATGTCACATGTTGTTTATCCATTCATCTATCAATAGACAGTTTGACTATTGTGAATAATGCTTCTATGAACAGGTGTATAAATGTCTGTTCAAGTCATTGCTTTGAGTTATTTTGGGTATGTACTCAGAAATGGAATTTCTGGATCACATGGTAATTCTGTGTTTAATTTTTTGAGGAAGCATCATACAGTTTTCCATAGCAGCTATACCATTTTGTATTTCTACCAACAATATACAAGCATTCCAATTCTCCACATCCTTACCAACACTTGCTGTTTTCTGGGGGGTTTTTTGTTAATAGACATCTTGACTGTGTGAAGTGCTATCTCGTGATTTTTGACTTGCATTTCCTTAATCATAAACGGTGTTGAACATCTTTCTCTGTGCTCACTCGTAATGTGCATATCTTCTTTGGAGCAATGTCTGTTCAAGTCCTTTGCCCATTTTTTAATGGGGTTTGTTTGTTTTTGTTATTTTTGTTGAATTATAGGGATTCTTCATATATTCTGAATGTCAACCACTTATCAGATACTTTTGTCTCATTCTGTGGGGTGCCTTTTCACTCTGTTGATAGTGTCCTTTGATGCACTGAAATTCAAAGAATCTCGATTTTTAGTGCCATAAAATCTTTGAAAGATGTATCTCAAAATAAATATAAACCTGCAATATGTAATTTAGTACCGTGCACATAAAATGTTAGTTTTCTACTGCTGTTGTAACAAATTACTATTAACTTAGCTGCTTAAAACAATATAACTTTATTATCTTATAGTTCTATAGGTCAGAGTTCTGAAATGGATCTTACAAAGCTAAAATCAAGATGCCACAGGGCTCCTGAGTGGCTCAGTCAGTTAAGCCACTAACTCTTGATTTGGGCTCAGGTCATGATCTCATGGTTCATGGACTTGAGCCCCACATTGGGCTCTACACTGTTTGCTCAGAGCCTGCTTTGGGTTTTCTCTCTCTCTCTCTCTCTCTCTCTCTAACTGCCCCCTCCCCCCCCCCCCGCCTTTCTCTCTCTCTCAAAATAAATACACTTTAAAAATTAAATTAAATT